>NC_040894.2:15854197-16159197 GCF_900634795.4 Betta splendens | reverse complement strand
TCCCAACCAACCGGCGGTTCGTGCCACCCGACCTCCGGGGGGAGGTGATCCAGTGGGCTCATGCCTCACTGGTAAGTGGGCATTCCGGGGTATCTAGCACCTTGTTTAGGTTGGGAGAACGGTTCTGGTGGCCGACCGTGAAGAAGGACGTCCAGGAAAACGTTGCGGCATGCCCCACATGCGCCATGGGCAAGTCTTCGCACCAGCGACCGGCCGGCCTGCTGCATCCCCTGCCGGTACCGCATCGCCCATGGTCACACATAGCCCTAGACTTTGTTACCGGTCTACCACCCTCCCAGGGGAAGACAGTAGTTATGACGGTGTTAGATCGTTTCTCCAGGTTAGCTCATTTTATCTTGTTGCCCAAGTTGCCGTCAGCCAAGGCTACGTCTCGCGATTTTGGCGGGAGTTCTGTAACCTCATTGGGGCAGAGGTCAGTTTATCGTCGGGGTACCACCCCGAGTCCAATGGACAGGCCGAACGGGCCAATCAGCAGCTGGAGGTGGGACTGCGGCTCCTCGCCTCCAGAAACCCGGGGTCATGGGCCAGCAAACTAGTATGGGTAGAGTTTGCCCATAATACATTGCCTTGCGCCTCCACCGGACTAACCCCGTTTCAGTGCGCTTATGGGTTCCAGCCACCGTTGTTTCCGGCCTTGGAAGAGGAGGTTCACGTCCCGTCGGCGCACGCACTGGTTTGGCGCTGCCGCCTCACGTGGTTGCAGGCACGGCGCACCATGCTGCAGGCGCGGGACCGATACAAGTGGGCGGCCGACCGTAAGCGGACACCGGGCCCGGAGTACAAGGTGGGCGACCAGGTCTGGTTATCCACCAGGGACCTCAGGTTACAGGCCCAGACTCGTAAGTTGACCCCAAAGTTCATTGGTCCGTACACTATCTCACGCATCATTAACCCTGTTTCTGTGAGGCTCTCATTGCCCAGGACGATGAGGATACACTCTACCTTTCACATCAGCCGTCTCAAGCCCTACCGATCATGTCCCATGATCCCTCCTCACCAACCGCCTCCTCCTCCACGGATCGTGGACGGAGGTCCTGCCTACACGGTCCGGGACCTCCGCGACTGAAGACGCCGGGGTTGAGGCTTCCAGTATCTGGTCAACTGGGAAGGCTACGGGCCGGATGAACGTTCTTGGGTGCCGGCCCGGGACATATTGGACAAGTCCCTCATCAGGGACTTTCATGCAGCGCATCCTGAGGCCCCGTCCCCGGACGGGATGGGGCAACACGACCGAGGCTCCGCAGACGAGGAGGACTCCGGCGCTGGTCCCTCCTCCTGATGTCCTCCCTCCGCCCACCCTGCTTCGACATCCGGCCGAGGGGGGGGATTCGAGCCCTCCTCCTACGACCTCCCTCCACCCGCCCTGGGCGGAGGGGGGAGGGGCTCGTTGGCGCCGTGGAAGACGCCATGGGGGGGGGGGTACTGTCATGTTTCACGCCATGTGTCACGCCACATCCTGTTTTATTTTGTTAAACTTCCTGTTCAGTCAGTTGTCACTCACCGGTTCCCAGTATCCACACCTGTTACCAGCACCAGTATATAGCCCCACCGTTCACAGACTCATGTTGCCAGATTGTTAGTTCCGAACTCTTTCCAGCATTTCATGACGCACTGTACAGGAAGGGTCAGAGCAGACTCTACCTACTAAGAAGGCTGAGGTCGTTTGGACTGAAGGGAACACTCCTGGGGACTTTCTATGACTCTGTGGTGGCGTCAGCCGTCCTGTACAG
Source organism: Betta splendens (assembly GCF_900634795.4). NCBI lineage: Eukaryota > Metazoa > Chordata > Actinopteri > Anabantiformes > Osphronemidae > Betta > Betta splendens. The sequence goes on along the minus strand of NC_040894.2, from coordinate 16,157,446 downwards.
CGTGGTCTGCTGGAGCAGCAGCATCACAGAGAGGGGAGGAAGAAGCTGGACAAGGTCATTAAGAAGTCCAGCTCTGTCCTGGGCTGCACTCTGGAGTCAGTGAGGGAGGTGGGAAACAGAAGAGTTCAATTCACATCTATGCTGGACCACAAGTCTCACCCATTGCAGGACACACTGTCTGCCCTGGAGAGCAGATTCAGTGACAGACTGATCCACCCTCGCTGTGGGAAGTAGAGATTCTGCAGGTCTTTCCTTACTGCTTCTGTCAGACGTTATAACGAACAATTATAACAGGGTGCACATTTCTACCACACTGCCACACACACGCTACATCTCCAGAGCAATTGCACCAGTCACTGTATATATCGCACTCACTTTGTTTGGTGCAGTCACCTTACCTCATTGTTATATGTACATGATGTTGATAACCTGTGGAGGTCTAAGTTCTAATTTCCTATAATTATTATTGTTATTTCTTCTGTATATATGTCTATATGTCTCTGTGCTGTTGCAACATGGTAATTTCCCCATCGCGGAACAATAAAGGTATTCTATTCTATCTATCTACCATGCATTGAACATCTTACGTGCATGTTCTTATGATAATGTCAGTGGAGCTCTTCTCATTCATATTAACACATTCAAATTAACTTGACAACTGTCTGTACCTGTCTGGGACCAGTACAACCAGTAGGAAGCTCTTTCCACGTTGCCAAAAAGTGATTACAGCCAATATCTTTTGAAAAGAAGCTTATTTCTTCCTTATTTTAACTTCATTAAGTTAAAATGACAGGTTTAATGAATATCCACCTCATCTGACCACTGTCTGTACTTGTCAGAGACCAGTACAACCAGTAAGATGCTGTGTTTACGTTGCCTAAAAGTGATCACAGCCAATATCTTTTGACAAGAAGCCGATTTCTTCTTCATTTTAACTTCATCAATCTCATCAATCTCTTAATAAACATCCAGTTCACTTGACCACTGTCTGTACCTCTGAGACCAGTACAACCAGTAAAATGCTGTTTCCACGTTGCCAAAAAGTGATTCATGTCAATATATTTCGACAAGAAGCCTATTTCTGCCTCATTTTAAGTCAGTTGAGCTCTTCTCGTTCATATTAACACATTCAAATTCACTTGACCACTGTCTGTACCTGTCTGAGACCAGTACAACCAGTTAGATGCCCGTTTTACGTTGCCAAAAATTGTTTCATGCCAATATATTTTGACAAGAAGCCTATTTCTGCCTCATTTTAAGTCAGTGGAGCTCTCCTCCTGCTCTCCAGATTTAAGTTAACTTGACCTGTATCTGTACCTGTCTGAGGCCAGTAGAACCAGTAAGATGCTTTCTTCACTTCGCTTAAAAGTGATTCAAGACCCTCTGTTTTGATGAGACACTTATTTCTGCCTCATTTTAACTTTAGATGTGTTCTACTGGATCAAACTGAAGATTTAGTTACTGTAACATCCAGTCCATCTGATCACTTCTTGTACCAGTCTGAAATCAGTAGAACCAAGAAAAGGCTTGTTATCATGTTGCCAAACAGTGATTCTACCTGATTCTAGGTGTAGACTGTGGTCAAGTGAACTTAAATCTGTTAATATAATCAAAAAGAGCTCTTTGGACTTAAAATGACACAGAAATAAGCTTATTGTCAAAAGATATTGGCATGAATCATTTTTTGGCAACGTGGAAACAGCATTTTACTGGTTGTACTGGTCTCAGAGAGGTACTGACAGGGGTCAAGTGAGCTGGATGTTCATTAAACCTGTTAATACTGTATAACCAAAAAGAGTTTGATGAAGTTAAAACGAGGAAGAAATAGGCTTCTTGTCAAAAGATATTGGCATGAATCACTTTTTTCAAAGTGAACACAGCATCTTACTGGTTGTACTGGTCTCTGACAAGTACAGACAGCAGTCAAGTGAGCTGGATATTCATTAAATCTTTCATTTTACCTTAATGAAGTTAAAATGAGGAAGAAATAAGCTTCTTATCAAAAGATATTGGATGTAATCACTTTTTGGCAACGTAAACACAGCATCTTACTGGTTTAACTGGTCTCAGACAGGTGTGGAAAGTGTTAAGATGTACTGGATGCTCATTAAATCTTTTATTATAATCCAGCAGAGCTCCATGAACTTAAAATAAGGCAGAAAGAAGCTTTCAGTTAACAGATATTGGCTTTAATCACTTTGTGGCAACATAAAACCAGCATGCTACTGGTTCTACTGGTCTTGGTGTATTACATCTGTAAATATAACAAAGCAGAGCTCAGTGTATTTAAAATAAGACATAATTAAGCTTCTGACCAAAAGCTTTGGCTCTAATAATCACGTTTTGGCTACATGAAAGCATCTTACTGGTTTAACTGGTCCCATACAGGAAGTTAAAAGTGGTGAAACAACTCCGTGGTCACTCGTGCAGTTTTAATCAGACACAAAATGTGAAGAACAAACATGTTGCAGCAACATTGGGTCGTAGATCTGAGTCCTAGCGTCATGTCATAGAGTTAAACAGTCACGATCGACGATCGCTGTAAAGAGAACTACGATGATTATTTCCGTCGTTTACACAAAGTTTAAAAGACGTGGTGTTACTACGTCCACTAGAAAACGTGTAGCGGATAATATTTACAAGTTCTGGCCGTTTGAAGCCGAAATAAGCAGCTGCAGTCCTACACAAACCGAGCTAAACGCATTAACGAGGCGGTGCGCGCTCCCGCGTGCGGAAAGCAAATTCTGGCAGACAGTCACTTTTTGGCACGACACCTGTCTATGCTCTTAAGCCCAGGAAGACTCTCTAATGTTGTGCCGATCTTTGCAAGTATTCTAAACAGTGATTTATTACTATTATTATTATTATTATTATTATTGTAAGGCAGTCCTAAATCATAGCTCTGCATGCTGTTGTTCTTCTGGAGTGTGTAAGGGATTTTGGCCAAAAGAGGACATTCGTGTCAATTATGACTGTCTCTCTGCCTCATATAGGTCATAGGACTGCATTACAAGAGGTGAACCCACAGTGCTCCAGGATGCACTGTTGTTTCTGATACATCTGTCATCCTGATCTGAGGAAAACAGTCTGTAGCTCTTTTAGCAACTTGTTTTCAAATAATTAAGCCATTGTTTTATATGTTCCTATGCTGATAGATAATATTACATTTTACATGTTCAATAAAGTTCAGCCTTGAAGATGTTGAAGATTTTGTGAGTTGGCAGATTTAAACTTGGTAAATAAACATTGGTTACAAAACATATGGGCAGTTCTGACTACAAATGCTTTGTGAAAAAAAGGACTGCTGCTTTATTATCATAAGAACATGCACGTAAGATGTTCAATGCAAGGTAGATAGATAGTCTGACAGAAGCAGTAAGGAAAGACCTGCAGAATCTCTACTTCCCACAGCGAGGGTGGATCAGTCTGTCACTGAATCTGCTCTCCAGGGCAGACAGTGTGTCCTGCAATGGGTGAGACTCGTGGTCCAGCATAGATTTGAATTTCCCAGAACTCTTCTGTTTCCCACCTCCCTCACTGACTCCAGAGTGCAGCCCAGGACAGAGCTGGACTTCTTAATGACCTGATCCAGCTTCTTCCTCCCTTCTCTGTGATGCTGCTGCTCCAGCAGACCACGCTGTACAGGATGGCTGATGACACCACAGAGTCATAGAAAGTCCCCAGGAGTGTTCCCTTCACTCCAAACGACCTCAGCCTTCTTAGTAGGTAGAGTCTACTCTGACCCTTCCTGTACAGTGCGTCTGTGTTGTTAGTCCAGTCTAGTTTGTTGTTAAGGTGAACACCCAGGTACAGTCCAATCTCTCTGGATGTTCATTCCCTGAATGTTCACTAGAGGAGGGGGTGTAGACTGACATCTGCGGAAGTCCACCACCATCTCCTTTGTCTTCCCTGCATTGATTAGAAGGTGGTTCTGCTGACACCAGTCCACAAATTCTGTGTCAGTTCTCTGTGCTCTGCGTCATCATCGTCAGTGATTGGTCCAACAATTGCAGAGTCATCTGAGAACTTCTGCAGAACACAACTAGATGAGTTGTGTCTGAAGTCTGCAGTGTAGAGGGTGAAGAGGAAGGGGGCCAGGACAGTCCCCTGGGGGGCTCCCACACTGCAGGTCAGAGTGTCTCACAAAGATGATACGATGCACATTAGGGCAGTCATGGCTCACAATGAGTTTAGTTATTGTGAGGCAGGTTGAGTGTATTATTCTCCCGCAGGTAAAGCAGGCTCTGACACAGGAAGTCCAATGATGGAGCATGTCTGAACAGCCACAATACACTGTGATAAATCACTGTTTAGAATACTTGCAAAGATCGGCACAGCATTAGAGCGTCTTCCTGGGCATAAGAGCATCAACCGGCCAAGCAGGAGGACGCGATTTCAGTCTCATCATAAACTGAAAATCACCGAAACACCGCAGATGCGCTAAATTCTACCTCATCAGGTGTCGACAAGGTCGTGATGTCGCTGCAGTCTAATGAAGCAGGATGTCCCGAAAACTTAGCTTTATTGGCAGGTGATTCTGTAAGTGACCCGACGGTGGCGAGCTGACTGACCTGTCATTCGTTTAGCAAACGCCATGAGTCGTAACGTAAACGACAGTTGTCAGCACTTGGTTAAATAGCTTGGTTAAATAAATGATTTAGATAAATGATTGTTACATTGATTAATGTTAACAATGTGGGTCTCAGTGTGTGTCAAAACACAACCGCAATCCTTCAAGAGTTACAAATATTTGTTGATGTTGCGCTTCAAATCCTGTTGGGCGTTTTATTGTGAAAGTCCGGCCACTGGCCCCGCCCCCGGTTTCCCTTTTTCGTATTTTGTTTTGAAAGTGGAGAAAAGGAGAATGTGTAAATCAGTATATCGCAAATGTGTTTTACCGATTTACGGAAATGAAACACAGCATAAAAAGACGTTATTTAATTTTCATTTTACACATGAATAATGAATTGCACTTCATGCACGGACCCTGTTGACATTTTGATTTCAGTTATTTGAGAGTTATTTGCTTTTGGACTTCTTGTTTTATTATTCTGTGTTTTACAAAGTCAACCTGTTTTTTTCCTTTTTAAATGACCTATATAAATAAAGTAGGATGGATTGCATATAAACACATTATAACCAGGGGCCGTGAAGATTGCTACATTTTAAATTAAATACAATCACAGAAATAATAAAAAAACGAACAAGGGATGGTTGCAGAGATAAGCCAGTTATAAGTCTAGCACATTCCATGACAGCGATTTGCTTGTTCTTTCATTGCTCATCTTCTCCCAAAGCATGTTTTCTAACCGTATCACTGTCATCTGTTCTCTGTTTTAGCAACAGCAACAGGACCCTTCTCTCCCCTGTATGTAGTGTACAGAGCACAACCCAGGGCACAGCTGGACTTCATGAGGAGCCCAGTCCAGCCTCTTTTCATAATAAGGTAAGTATGCATGCATGTGATGCTGACTTGCTGGTTATAGCCTGTAGTGGGTAGAGCAAGCAAGCTGTGGCGAGGGTGGTGGGATCTCCTGCAATACAGAACACTTTGAACATTGTCTTGTGTATGCAGGTTTGATAGACTTTAGAAGACTTGATACACAGAGCTTTGTTTGACCCTTCCTTTACCGCTCAAATTGACCTGTTTCAAATTTTAAAACTTTTTTAAATAGGCAAGTATTTTTTGGGGATAAAACTTCTTCTGCTTTGCTTAATAAGGGCAATCAACATAAAAACAAAAATGGTTCATTTCACATACGTGCACCCCTTCCCCTACAGGTTTCTATTAAAAAATCAGGACCCAAACAGCATCATATGTGGTTGTCTCTTGTGCATATTTTTTTCCTAAATTCTGCCTGCAGGTGACTGCATTCCTGGACCACGAGGTTTCCAGTTCAGTTTCCAACCTGTTCTCACCTGCCCCTCTTTTCTCCACTCACCACTAGCCAAGGCAGATGACTGTTTAACATGACTCCTGTTCTAGCGGTTTCTTTAATTACATAGCTTCAACTGTAGGTTCCTGCAGCTAGTGTGAACCTTTCTGTAGATTTGCTTTGAGAATCTTTCTCATAACTTTCTAAACAAACTAATGTAACAGACCATAGAGTGTGCAGAGAAATCATTCAACATTTGATCAAACATTAAGGTTAATAGTAATGAGAGAGAGTTTAGACTTTGAAGCTTTTCTTTTTGCTGGTTTGCACATCTGGTGGGTTTGAATTACACACGGTTCATCTGGAAATATTCTGTTATTGTGCTCTGAGTAAGGACACATAACTCATCCTTCACACACCTTCCCGTGCCTCCGCTCTACTACCAAACAGAGACGCGAACCAAACACAGTGGAAGTCACTTCCACGGGGATAAAAATCCCGGACGAGCCCCCAATTTATGTTACTGCCCCGTCTAGGTAGGGCACATAACTAACTTTCCCCACCCAGACGCCCAATCAAACGCGGGGCCAAGCAATTTCCCGTGCAACAATTTATTTACAAACCAGCTACCCATGTGTCAGGTTTTAGTTCTTGGTTTTATTTTGAAAGGACTTTTCTGTTTTTGATTCCAGTTTCCGGTTTTACTTTGTAGCACTTCCGTTTCTGATCACACACCAGCAGTTCCCGCTTCACTCCCGGTCCGCATTACACTCACCTGTTTTGTATCAGTAATCAACTCCTTGCATTTAACCACCACCTGTCACATTAGTTCTCCGCCAGATCGTTGTTTTGTGTGTTCCTGTCGTAGTCCCGTCCGTTTATCTAGTCCTGCCGCAAATCATGTATTTTGTATTGTTACTCCTGTCTTTCGTGAATGACTCTGCCTGAACTGACCTCGCCTATCTGGAATAAACCACCCTTAATCACCGTCTACCTGTGTACGCTGTGCATTTGGGTCCTCATCCGAGCGCCTCCGGTGACACCATGAGTGTCAGAGAGTATTTACAGTGTAGAACGAAAAACAACCACAAAAGACTTCGCGTTGAACCAAGGCCAACACAACAAACAAAACGATGTCTACTGTCCCCCTGGATCTTAACTAAGCCCTATTACAGTACAAAAGTAAACGGCAGAAACAAACAGACATTCACTAAGCCTAACTCCCTACGTAATAAACAGGAGGAAAGCAATCAAACAAAAAGGCAGCTCACCCCTACGGTGTGGCGAAATAGGCACATCGGCGCAAACAAAACAAATCACACGATTGTAACTAAACGAAAACACTGGTCACACTGTTTAACTATCTGTCAGTTCAATTCTGTCATCTCTCGTCGTTTGGGGTGTGTGTGTGTGTGTGTGTGTGGGGGGGGGGGGGGGGGGGGGGGTGCTGGTCTGGCTCTTCGTCCCTTTATCCCGCGACGTCGCTGCCTCTACCAATCAACCTCCCTTCCTCCGCCGCCTCGTCCAATGGTGGAAACTGTCTGCGGTTCTAGTACAGTGTATTTATTATGTTAAGAGCTACATGTCTGAAAATTCAGGAGAGGCGGATGAATACCTCTCAGCAGTAAATCATGTGTTTTTAGTGTTTGCTAATGTTTGTCATTTTTTATATTATCAAAGCATACAGCTCATTTATGATACCGACATTGTCACTTCACTAGTGCACTGTGACATGCATGCGACACATACTAAGATCTTAATAGTGATACTTATAAAAAGAGTATAGAAATTTCAAGCCATGGGATTGAGGTAGGTCTACTCAAGTCCCTGTGGCCTAGGTTGTTATTTGCTGCTGTCCAGAATGGTTGGCATCCAGTCCAGTTACCACGTGGGAACTTGCAGCTAACTTTACCTGGGCAAGAGTTTACAGAGATTTTTTGGAACAGTAATTTAAAAAGTAGCACTGTCCATCAATTGTGTTTACTGACCCTGTGTTTCTCATTGTAATCACAAAAGCAATGGAACAGTTTTTTTGTTGAATTATTAAAACATTAATACTGTTTCTGTAATAATAATAATAATAATAATAATAATAATAATAATAATATGTACTTACCATATCTTGATCCCTGCACCATTTCTACTACAGTTGCTCAGCTTCACTTACCTACCAGTTGTGCTATGCTTTAGAATATTCGTTCCTTTAAGCAAAGAAGAGGGGGGGTTATGAAGCATAAATAGTACGTGCTTGATCATTTTGACTTTATTTTATTATCTTGCTGTGTCCCTGTCTACAGCATTCAGTGAAAATGTTCTTTAATAGCCTAGGAAGGTGGCATTTTGAGCTCTAGTTCAGTGTGCTTACATACAGTATTATCTGTGAGCACTAGTTATCGACTACTTTTCACTGTCGTCAGTGATTGGCTCGTTACTTTGTATTGGTGGGGAAAAACGTAGGCGGGAAAGAACTGCATAGACAAAACGAGACGCGTCACAACCGGACATGACGCTTTTTGAAAGCGCCACTCAGTCATGTGCCTCAGTCACATGACATCGGCCTAATTAGCGCTAGTGCTGCAGTGTAGTGAAATGGCAGCGTTCCTACAGTGGAGGAAATTTGTCTTCTTTGACAAAGATGTAGTCAAGGATCCTTTGGAAAATGGGAAGAACTTTTATCTTCCAAGCGGAATATCAGCATGTGACTCCGGACGTGGTCATATTGTTCTTGGTGATATCCTTAAATAAACAGTAACTACCTAGCGTTAGCTCCGCGAATGCTATTTACCAGTCAAAGGTGCATCAAGTAGAAAGAATTTGTCCCCTGTTTATGCTGTTGTGTTAAAGATATACGGGGATAAGATTACAAAGCAATAACGCTAGCCTCGTTGTGTTAAAGATTATTTTCACTGACCTGCAACAAGTGCTGTTTTGTAGCATTTGGCATACATGTTCTACTCATTGCACGTCTAGGTCACTGTCCTTGACTTGCAGAAAATTACATATGGGGGGCAAGATTTGGCTTTTGATGCGCTCCCTACAATTAACACATTTTCAGGCCTATAAGTTGCGGGTGACCCACATCTATCAGCTGAAGCAGCACAGCATCCTTGTGTCAGTGGGGCAGGATGAACATGGAATAAACCCTCTAGTAAGTGAGTAGTTTTTTTGGTATTACTGACAATTGTGTCACAGATTATTGACCACCACGAAACTACATACCTGTATTTGAAGGTAAAGGTCTGGAACCTTGACAAGCGAGATGGTGGAAATCCTCTCTGCACGCGGATTTTTCCCGCAATCCCTGGCAACAAACCGGCTGAAGTGTCCTGTTTAAGTGTGCACGAAAACCTCAATTTCATGGCCATTGGTAATAAATATTTGAAGAAAGGTTCTGTCTACTGAACCATCAATTACTGATTCATTAATCTGAATTTCTCTTATTTCGTATGTGCTTTTGTTTCTTGACAGGCTTTACAGATGGCAGTGTGGTATTGACCAAAGGTGACATCACCAGAGACCGTCACAGTAAAACTCTGACTTTGCATGAAGGAACGAGCCCAGTCACAGGCCTTGCCTTCCGGCAAGTGCTAAAGGTCACACATCTGTTTGTTGCTACTCTCGAGAGAGTTTATGTAAGTATGATTATTGTGAAGAATAACTCCATAACGTTTTTGACAATTTTCAAGATTTGCGACCTCTTATCCTCTCCTTGTATATTTCCCCTGCTCAGTGCTACGCCCTGTCTACCAAGGAGTATCCTAAAATACAGCTGGACACACACGGCTGTGCACTGCATTGCTCATCCCTTTCAGATCCCTCTCAGGATTCCCAGTTTATTGTGGCTGGTGATGAATGTGTGTACCTGTATCAGCCTGACGAACGAGGACCATGCTTTGCTTTTGATGGACAAAAACTGTTGGCCCACTGGCACCGTGGATATCTGTTTTTAATCATCAGGGATGCAAAGTCACCTAACAAGTAATGATTTACTTTATGACATGTAGATACATTTATTATTGGGGTAGTTCCCTGTCATATGCACACTATATTTTCATTTTAAAGTAAAATGTGGGCAGGGCTTCATGTCTGCCATGTCAAACACTTTGTAAGCGCCAACACTTTGTTGTTGCACCAAATTAAAAAGTAACTTTGCAGTAAATTCAACAGTCCAGTATAATTATGAACGCAGCAACTAATATTTAAATGACAAAATAAAGAAATCTTGAAAGAAGAAATAACGTTAAAGAAAAATTTCTCCGACATAGTCATCTGTCTTGAATTGTGCTATGTATCATGGTAAGAAGTGTTTTGATCCTAGCACTAAAGGCCAACTTATCTGATGTGTGACAGGAGCCCCATGTTTCTTGTTAAACTACAAATATTTTTAATTTGAACACAGGACAGGGTTTGGTAGCCGGGAGAGCTCTTCGGCAGAGAATCAGCTTTTGACGATCTATGACCTTGACAACAAGTTCATCGCCTACAGTGCCCCCTTTGAGGATGTCATTGATATAGTGGCAGAGTGGGGCTTGTTCTACATCCTGACCAGAGATGGCAAAATGTTTGTTCTTCAGGAGAAAGACACGCAGACCAAACTGGAAGTGAGTCCAGCAGTTTACCACTAACGATTCCAGACTTTTCTAAAGGCAATGACTTGGACAAATCAGTAATAGGTGATCAGGTAACACAGTTGTCACCTCTTTGTTTTTTTTATAAGATGTTGTTTAAGAAAAACCTGTTTGTCATGGCAATAAACCTGGCTAAAAGCCAGCACCTGGACAGTGATGGGCTGGCAGAAATCTTCAGACAGTATGGTGACCACCTCTATCTTAAGGGAGACCATGATGGTGCCATCCAGCAGTACATTCGGTAATTGCTTTACTAAAGCTAATGCGTTGTTTAACCATATGAAAAATATATTAAATTCTTTCTGTTTGGTTTTTCAACAGCACCACTGGTAAACTGGAGCCATCATACGTCATCAGGAAATTTCTGGATGCTCAGAGGATCCACAACCTGACAGCATACCTACAAGCCCTGCACAGACAATCACTAGCCAATGCAGACCACACCACGCTACTGTTGAACTGTTACACTAAGCTAAAAGATAGCGCCAAGCTGGAAGAGTTCATTAAGGTTACTGATTTTTTTTTTACTGTAACTGTTCATGAGAACTAAGATGTCACTATTATATACTCTATGTAGTTTGGCCTGTGACATGTTCTATATACCAATATCTTTCTGCAATGTATTTTAACAGAGTAGTGAAAGTGAGGTCCACTTTGATGTTGAGATAGCCATTAAAGTTTTGCGACAGGCTGGCTACCACAGCCATGCTGTTTTTTTGGCTGAAAAACACAAGCACCATGAATGGTACTTGAAGATCCAGCTTGAAGACCTAAAGGTAAAAATCATTCAAACAAATGTATAAACTGTAGATATTTTAATTTTTTTAAAAGTCTTTTATCCTTTCATTTTTATGTTAACAATTTGTAGTTAAATTAAAATTTTCATCTGCATACTGCATACTACATACTGTGATGTTCGCACTAGAACTACCAGGAAGGACTTCGTTACATTGGGCGTTTACCGTTTGAGCAAGTTGAGAGCAACATGAAGCGTTACGGAAAGACCTTGATGCACCATGTTCCTGAAGGTACCACAAGACTTCTGAAGGGGTTATGCACCAAGTACCAACCCAGTGCAGACACTGCTGAAAAAGACCTTTATGAAAGCAGTATTGTCAACAAGGTTGGTTTTACTGTCTTTACTATATATGGGTTTCCACTAGTCTCGTTGTCTCGTAATTGTAATAGTAAGGGCATTTTTTGATATATGTATGCATGTATGTATAATACTAAAGTGTACTGTTTGTTTACTGTTTACAACCAAATAAGTAATTTCCCCACTGTGGGACTATTAAAGGTTTTCTTATTTATTGTTTGTTTAAGGCCAACTCTGAGGAATTCATTCCAATTTTTGCCAATAACCCTCGGGAGCTGAAAGCCTTCCTGGAGCACATGATTGAGGTGGACACTCTATCTCCTCAGGGTGTGTATGACACACTACTGGAACTCCGGCTGCAAAACTGGGCACACGAACAGGACCTAGAAGTTAGTACAAAACAAATACACTAGTCATAGGTTCTTGCATAACAAAGATGAAACACAGACAGATTTGTTTGTTAAATAACAAAAGTGAAGCTAATTTTTTAATGCATGTGTGTGCCAGAAAAAAAATATTCTACAGGGAGAAGCTTTGTCACTGTTGAGAAGTGACCACACAGTGTTTGATAAGGCCCTGGTCCTGTGTCAGATGCACAACTTTAAAGAAGGCGTCCTCTACCTTTATGAGAAGGGTAAACTGTAAGTAAGCCAGCAGCAAATGTATGAAAAGAAAACCTGGATATGTAGCAAAGATGTGTGTTAATGAAATCTCTATAGGCTCAGCCTGTTCTTCTCAAAGTTTGGTGTCGATTGGCAGAGCTCAATTTGGGCTCCCTCTGGAAATTATTTCAGCTGCTTGTCCTTTGGATCTTTTCATTTTATTCATGAGTAGAATGAGAAACCAATTGGTAAAGTAGACGCTTAACCTTTTGGCGCATCTGGTTATTTACCACAACAGAGCATTACACCAATCAGTGTTGCGGATGCACCAATATGTCTCTTGATTTTATATGCCATCCTTGCCTCAGTGCACATCTTCAGCATTAAGGACATCCTCAATAAATGACATCCAGTCAGGAGAGACATGATACGAAAATATTATGATAACATAAATTAGAAATCTATATCTGTCCACCTATCTGTGTTAAAATATTACTTTGTGTGGCAGTCAAACCCATGTACATGGGTTTTGCTCCGGGTCCAGTTTCTCCCCACTGCTCAAAGACATCCAGTTACTGTAGGTTGAAAATCTAAATTTCTAATTTGTGTGTGTAAGAGGTAATGGGGTAGTCTATAACACACAAACACACACACGCACGTGTGTAGTGTGTCTTATTCCTTCATATTCCCCAAAGTACTTTGAGCATTTCATGTGTTATAACATTATTTCTGTTTAAAACTTTGCCACATGTATACACAGGTACCAGCAGATTATGCACTACCACATGCAGAATGAGGAGTATGGTAAAGTGGTAGAGGCCTGCAAACGCTATGGAGACCAGGAGGGCTGTCTGTGGGAACAAGCACTAGGATACTTTGCCAGGAAGGAAGAGAACTGCAAGGCCTACATCAGTGAGGTCTTGCAGCACATTGATCAAAACAACCTGATGCCTCCATTACTAGGTGAGCAGGGAAAATTTGGAGGCACTGTGATCAAAATATTCAAGATTTAAGAAGTTTACTATGCATATGCATGATAAATATAAATCTAATAAGGATAAAAAGACGGCGTAGATAAATTGCACGGTGACTCTACTGAGTCTGATGCTGTGTTTTCTTTTCTATGTGTAATATATTGTCTTTATTGTTATGGGCCTCTTGATGCTCCCTTAGAATCATTACATGTAAAGTGAGCAAATACTGAGCTTGACTTTTGTGAAAATCAGTAATGCACGTGAATTTTATGTGGACTTTGCAGTAGTTCAGACACTGGCCCACAACTCAACAGCCACTCTCTCAGTCATCAAGGACTACCTTATCAACAAGCTTCAGAGGGAGAGCCAACAGATAGAGGAGGATGAACGCAAAATTCGCCAGTACCGCGATGAAACTGCTCACCTTCGCTCTGAAATCCAAGAGCTCAAAATGAGGTGAGTCGTGTAAAAAATTACGTTTGGGAAACTCTTAAAATTAAAAATATGTTCTGTCAATGTAGCTCTAGTTAAGTAGGAGGAGTGTTTTTTTTTTTTTTTTTTTTTTAAAAACTGGAAAGCACCTTCTGCTAATGTGGCCTACACGTATCAAAGACTGCCATCATGGCAATCGTTGTAATGGTAATTTCTCCACTTATTTCCACATAGTGCCAAGATATTCCAGAAGACTAAGTGTAACATGTGCAACAGCCCCTTGGAGCTTCCATCTGTGCATTTCCTGTGTAGCCATTCCTTTCACCAACACTGTTTTGAAAGCTATGCAGAGAGCGAAGCTGAGTGCCCAACGTGCACTCCGGAAAACCGCAAAGTCATGGACATGTTGCGTGTTCAGGACCAGAAACGTGACCTGCATGATCATTTCAACAGACAGGTACGGATACTTGAGCTTTGAATGAACCTTTACCATTCTTATGTGTTGAATATTTTACTTGCTTCAATTTATAATGTGCCATAATTAGTGTTAAATAGGAATAATATGCTTTGTTCATCCATAGCAAAGCAATTAATAATTATTGATGTTGTATACTGACACAAATGTTTGTTTTTACAGTTACGCACCTCCAATGATGGTTTTTCTGTGGTGGCTGACTACTTTGGTCGAGGAGTATTTAACAAACTGACTCTGGTCACAGACCCACCTGGTAGCAAAACTGCAGGTAGCCTAGAAATGAATCTGCAGAGAGACCTTCTTATCCACACCAAGAGAACCTGCTAGAAACTTCAGCTTGTGTATATGGTTCAATGCAGCATGTAATACTACAATATATAGCAACATATGCATCAGTCTGATTTTAGTACTTATGGTGTAACCTTTTGCGGAATTATATTCATCATCTTGTAATCTTCTGGGGATAGTAAAAATGTACTTTGCTTTGAAAATTTGTTACATGGTTTTCAGTGTGTTTTACTGTATGTACTATAAAGATACACAACACTTTAATGACAGAAACAACTGTTACAAAGGGGCAATATTGTACTTAATTTTAAATGGTTTTTTGCAGCAAACAATCTGAAATTAAAATCATGCACCTGCTTCTTAGTGTTAATGTAAGATAGTTGTTAATGTTTTAGCATTCACACACCCATGAACTTGTGTGTTTAAAAGATGAGAAGGTGGTAAAAAAGCAAATTACAATTACAGACTACATAACACATGTTTTTATGCAGGTGCAGTTCTGAATATGCCTGAGGTGATATACAGTATCTCACAGAAGTGAGTACACCCCTATTAAATATATAATATTGTTATATCTTGTCATGTGACATTGAAGAACTTTGCTACAATGTAGCAAAGTAGTTCCTTTGCATCTTGTATAACAATAAACATTTTGCTGTTCCCCTTAAAATAAGTCATTAATGCCATTAATGTCTAAACAATTGGTCACAAAAATGAAAACACCCCTAAGTGACAATGTCCAATTTAGGCTGAAAGTGTCAATATTTTGTGTGGCCTCTTTTATTTTTAATCTGCCTTAAAACTCTCTTGGAGGCATGGAGGCACCTGTACCACTGTACCACTTCAACTCCTCCATGGCAATGTCACGGAGCTGGTGAATGTTAGAAACCTTACGATCCAGCAGCACTTATGCATCCCCACACACCACGACACTCCTGCTATGTTTGACTTTAGGCAAAAAACACACCGAACTTGTTTGCTGCCACACAAGCTTGACACCATATGAACCAAATACTTCAAGTTTATCTTGGTCTCAGACTACATCACATACAGTAGTTCCAGTAATGCATATTCTAAGTCTGCTTGTCTTCAGCAAACTGTTTGTGGGTTTTTTTGTGCATCATCTTTAGAACAGGTTTCTATCTGGGGCAAAAACAATTCAGACCAACTTGATACAGTGTGTGGTGTATGGTCTGAGCACTGACAGTCTAAGCCCCCCACAACTTCAACCTCTGCAGCATTGCTGGCAGCACTCATATCTATATCCAAACATAACCTCTGGATATTATGCTAAGCATGAGCACTCAAATTCTTTGGATAACGATGCCAAGGCCTATTCTGAGTGGAACTTGACAGCAAATGTTGAATGGTATACAATCTGTATAGTTACTACAGTACTTTATTTTGTAACAAAATGTCAATTTCTTAGTAATGTCATATGACAAGATACATTAAAATATTCACATAAATGTGATGGATGTACTCACTTTTGACATACTGTATGTAATTAAATAAAAATCAATAGTAATCCACCAGACAGTTTATTATTGATTTCATGAATTTTTGTCCCGACGGTAAAATAAAATATATTGCAGTATATATATATGTCTACATCAGTTTAAACCGGAGCTGAGGTATGTCACAGAGGTAAAGATCACAAAACTGTAATTTGATTGTAACATCACTGATATATTTGATGCTGGGAGTCAATAAGTTTAATCTGTGTGAAATTGTTTCTTGTAAAACTCTGACTTGATTCTGTTAACATCCATTTGTTTAGATCATTTAAAGACAAGGCATTAACAAAACATTGACACGGACAGCTAACGTGCTTTCTTAATGCTTCACGCAGCAGTTCAGGTCAAGGAGCGTCAGGTCACCAGTTATTGTGGACACTAGTTAATACAGAAGACTGGCACTGCAACTCTGGTTAGTTGAGATCATGGTATAATTGTAGTTGTAAAAGCACGCCCTGTGTGTTCTCCTTGCTTAGCTGCCAGTTTGAGGCACCATTTTTATTGTGTTGCAAGTGCTTGGAAACATACAGTTAAGATGTTAGGACAATTCTTGGAGTAACGGTTAATGTATAAAATACATGTTTCTTTTTATCTCACTACAGGATTCCCACTGTCAGGCAGTAAATAGTCAAATTCATACAGTTTAATGGGTACACTACAAAAATTATACAACAAATTATAATTATATCTCCAGCTGTCACCTCTTTCATCTGTTTTCCAAGCGAAGTGCAATTTATCCTTTCATCTCGAAAACATCCCTCTGCTGGTGATAATTTTTGTATTTTTAATGTATGGGAACGGTGTGCCTAGACTAACCTAACTTAACCTGGAAACGCCGCCCTATGAACGCCAACTGTCTTAGCGTGGACCAATTGCTTTTTTTGTTTTGACGTGGACCAATTGGACATAGCCAGGAGTCTATTTTTGACGTCACTGTATTTACTTGCGCAATTCTACTCACGTGGACCAATCACCGAGCAGTGCGTGGAGGAAGTTGGGCTCGAGAGCCGGAAGCGTTTCTTGTTGTACCCGGCATCAAGACAGGTGACGTAAATTACAGGTTGAAGAGGATGTTCCTTTCAAAACAAGAGCAAGTGTATATATCTTGAAATGCAGTTATGTAAGAATACTGTAAAACGTCATTGAGAACGTTTTTTTATTTACAAGTCGTTACAAAATTACTACAAAGCTTGACATTTTATTACAAAACTATTAACTTGTTTAACAGTGCGTGCAGTGTTTTGTTATAACCGGACGCAGTATGGTCATAAACAGACGACTTGACAGTTTTTCCTTTCAGCAGCGGGTCCTGCGGATCCAATGAGGTGACGCCGCGTTCTGGGCCTGACTAGCGAGAATAAGCCATTGATAAAGGGGACTAAACACTATCAAGCGTGATAACAAAGCTGTTCCGAATACACTCAGAACCAGGTAAATTATTCTTCGAAGTTTCCCGGAAAGAAACTGGCGTACAGTTAACATCTCTTGCACACACTGACGGGTCGTACCTGAAGAAGGTAACGTTGTGTTCATGCCACAACTGTGTGTTAATCATGCTTTCCTATTAATGGTTGTCAGACAGTATGATAGCTAAGATTATATGTGAACTTGTGTAATGACTACGTCCTCCACATAAACATTTATTGTGCTACTTTTAGTTGGAAAGGTGCGCGTACATATTTCCGGTTTTGTTGGGATGGATGAAAGCTAGATTTGTTGTATCGATCTCATTTAGCTGTGCGTAAAGTTCTCTTGTGACCATTAACTTCACCAAAGTCATTTCCATACGATAACATACACTGTCTTTCCTAAATCGTAAAGGTTGATCAATTTTGCATTTTATGCATCACTGCTTCATCAGCAAGAAATTTACATGGAGATTGTTTTTCAAAAACACAATTTTATAATGTTCCAATGTGTATTTTTGCTTGGTCCGATTATGCACTTTTACTGCTAAAAATTTTAAAATGTACTTCTTAGATGTTAAAGCTTGAACTAAGAATCAGAACTTGACAACGACAAATAATGCCACGTGTTTGAAACTATGTACGAATCAGGTGCGTTGGATTGACATTGGACAGCGACTCTATTACTTATTGCTAAAATATGCAACGTTATAAATGATTTATCGATAAATATATGTAGATACACAATGATTTTTTTATTATAAAAAGTCGTATGATGACGCAACTATCCCCGTTTATACTTGTCGAAAAATTACTACTACAAACAGCAATAGATGAACCATCGGGGAACCACAACTATGGCGACCAAAATACCGTCGTTTTCCTTTGCTATTTTATTGCACTGTCAGTTAATCAAAAAGAGCAGCTAACCAGAGATTGGTTAGGACTTTGGTTGCAACTTCTTGGTTATGTTTTTTAATAAGAGGCAACAGCACTTGTTAAAACACATAACTACCCTGCAGGTCAGTATTCTAGAATACAGTATAAAGCATTTGTTTTGTATGATTATATACTGAACTTAAATAATAGCAGTTAGGAAGCTAGGGTTTTGATACGCAAATGTGAACAATGTTAGAGTACGCTACACCCTGTGAATCTATTCACATAACTGTTTGATTCATATTTTTGTAGCTCATCATGGGAGCGAGGAAGCTGCCAGTGGTTACTCTGTTCTCTCTTGTTCTGGCAATTTTACCCACTTACACAGGTAAACAATAAAGTAATATAAACACATTTATGTACTGTTTTCTTGAATCACTTGCTGGTAAATATTGTTGTCATACTGGCTTGATTTAGCGTACTGTATGTCTTTGTTTGCAGAGACTGTAGCTGTCATGGCAGTTGACCTTGGTAGTGAGTGGATGAAGATTGCGATAGTGAAACCTGGTGTGCCAATGGAGATTGTTCTCAACAAGTGAGTTCTCTGGTTTGGCTGCTAGAAAAAATGTGATAACATTTTTTTTCTTTAATAATAGTACCCTGAAGTTAAGGTTATGTTCACAATTTGTAAAGTGTGTCTGAAAATGCTATGGTGCCCATAAGGCAGATTTTCCTTTCTATTAATTTGAACTTAATTAAAACTCAACTAAAACTTGAGAGAATGCTTTTCTCATTGGCCTTAGATATTAAATTGTACACATTTTGCTGTAGATGCTACCTCATCAGCTCACGGTAAATCTTGAGCAATAATCACTTCACTATATTTTGTTCCGGGTTTATAGAGACAGCTGACTGTAAAATAGTGTCTAACTTATCTTTTTGCATAAAAAAATAAAAGTAAATGATTGCAGCATTAAATTATGTTTTGTGTATTGTTTTTTTCCTTTTTTCTCTTAGGGAGTCTAGGAGGAAAACACCTGTAGCTGTAAGTCTCAAGGAGAATGAAAGACTTTTTGGAGACAATGCGCTTGGAGTGGTAGGACTACTTCTACTACTTCTAAGTTACTTACTACTAAATAATAATCACATCAAACTTATTTTGTCAAAGCATATATTAAATTACAAAATTTGAATCCTTGTATGCAATTAATGGTCATTTATTGTGCACAATTCAGTCTGTGAAGAGCCCCAAAACTGTTTATAGACATCTTCAAAGTCTTCTGGGCAAAAAGCATGATAACCCCCAGGTGGCACTCTATCAGAAACGTTTTGTAGAGCACCAGCTGCAGGAGGATCCAGTCAGAGGCACAGTTTACTTTAAAAGCTCAGAGTAAGTCTATATTGTTGGTTTAGGAATTTTATGGTTGTTTTTTTTTCTTTATCTTTCTTACATTTTTTTGCATTTCTTCATTTCTGCTGCTCAGTCACAATAAATACAGCTTTCAAGAATATAACTGACTTTTTATTTTATTTTTGATAGAGAAATGCAGTACTCAGCTGAAGAGCTCCTTGGAATGGTGCTCAATTATTCTTGTGCACTGGCTCAGGACTTTGCAGGTCACTTGACTTTTTGTTTTGAAATTCTAAATAAAAAAGAAATCCTGAACATAATTAATTTTTTCCTCATCCTTTCTAATGCACAGAGCAACCGATAAAAGATGCAGTAATCACAGTTCCAGCATTTTTCAACCAGGCAGAGCGCAGGGCAGTCCTGCAGGCTGCACATATGGCAGGTCTAAAAGTTCTTCAGCTGATCAATGACAACACAGCAGTGGCCTTAAACTATGGGGTCTTCAGGAGGAAAGATATTGATAACACACCAAAGGTAAATAATTGACATGTTTCATGTTTTGTTATACATGCTAGACTTGCATTAACACATCTGTCTTGAGCTAACTTTTGTGTATTCGTAACAGGTTTATTGAACTTCTGACCCTTTTTTGTATTTTTAGAATGTGATGTTTTATGATATGGGCTCTGGCAGCACCACTGTCACCATCGTCACTTATCAGACGGTGAAAACGAAAGAGTCTGGCACCCAGCCCCAGTTACAGATCCGAGGTGTTGGGTAGGTTCACTTTCAAATCATCATCATCATTTGTGTGTGTGTGTGTGTGTGTGTGTGTGTGTGTGTGTGTGTGTGTGTGTGTGTGTGTGTGTGTGTGTGTGTGTGTGTGTGTGTGTGTGTGTGTGTGTGTGTGTGTGTGTGTGTGTGTGTGTGTGTGAGTGAGAGAGCTTGCTAACTATGAAAAAAACGTTTTGAGATTGGAGGACAAATACCTTGCATATTAGATTATAGGGACATTAGTGACATGATTCATCTGCTCCCCTCTAAACTGAGGATGGAATATAGAAGATGAGCTGTGTAATACCAGTCATTGAGACATTTTAATTATGAGCCATGAGACATTATTCTGTATGTCCACGAATCCATATCCAGACAAAAAATACTGTACTTTTTGTTCTACTCCAGATTTGACCGTGGGCTGGGGGGCTTTGAAATGGACTTGAGACTTCGAGACTACCTGGCCAAACTATTTAATGAGCAGAAGAAGAGCAAGAATGATGTGAAGGAGAACCACCGTGCCATGGCTAAACTGCTTAAAGAGGCCCAGAGGCTTAAAACTGTGCTGAGTGCAAATGTAGACTTCATGGCCCAGGTGAGTCCAGTGACTTTAGTGAATCCTATTAATTGTACATACCAAAGTAAGTTTGTGTTAAAATTTGCAATACCTTCATTTATCGAAAATGTCAACTTAAAAAAGTGCACTTCCTTTTTGAACATTCATACCCATTTGTTGTAGTGCAATTTCAATGATTAAAGTATTTTATTAGGTGGAAGGTTTGATGGATGACATTGACTTCAAGGCCAAGGTGACCAGGGCTGAGTTTGAACATCTGTGTTCTGACCTTTTTGAAAAAGTGCCTCTTTCAGTACAGGATGCCCTCACTGCTGCAGAAATGAAGCTGGTTAGTAGTAGTAGAAGACACTTAATTATCTTCAAACATGACACAGAAATACAGCTATGAGTCAATGGAAAGCAGTGTATTTATTGATGAATATACTCATCATATTTAATCTAGTTGATAGATTATAAAAGTAGTATAATGCATGTATTATGCCACACTATTTTTATTTCTTGGCCTTTATTGTTGTTGTATTGTTGTTGTTTATTTTGGTAACCTCTACTGGTAAATAAAAAATTCAAATTAACTAGTGAGGACTTATCTTAAGGTGTAGTGTTGCCAGGTGTAAATGGCGTCTTTTAAAATTAATGGATGGTCTGAAATGATCGTTTGTTTTTCTGAAAACAGGATGACATTGAACAGGTGATTTTGGTAGGTGGCTCTACCAGAGTACCCAAGGTTCAGGAAGTGCTTCTCAAAGCTGTGGGCAAGTAAGCAAATCAAAGTAACAATGCTGTACTTGTGTTTTAAAGTTGTATCGTATTTTTCCAGCAACTTTACTTAATTTTGTCTTTTTTTTTGCCACTGTTGTTATTGTGTGTCACTTTTTTATTTGTAGAGAGGAGCTAGGGAAAAACATCAATGCAGATGAGGCAGCAGCCATGGGTGCTGTGTACCAAGCGGCTGTTCTTAGCAAGGCCTTCAAGGTCAAACCTTTCTTGGTTCGTGATGCAGCCGTTTTTCCCATTCAGGTCAGTGTAGCTTCATCACAGACGCGTGGTCTAGGTCACATGTGTCGAGCTCCAGTCCTCGAGGGTCGGTGTCCCTGCTGGTTTTCTAGCTCTCTTTGCTGATTACCTTGATCAGGTTTGTCAGTTGACTTTTTCAGCTTGTCATTGACTGAACACACCTGGTCAAGGTAATCAGGGAGAGGTGGAATACCAGCAGGGCACCAGCCCTCGGAATTCAGATTATCCCTATCTTAATAGGAAAAATGTTAGCTTTGCTGATTATCTATTCAAATCTTTAGTGTGCAAATTAGAAAACAAAATTAAAGACCTAAATAAATCTGAGTTAAATGGTAAGAGACAAATTACAACTATTTATCTCAATCCATCAGGTGGAGTTCACCCGTGAGACAGAGGAAGATGGGATCAAATCTGTTAAACAAAACAAACGGATACTTTTCCAGAGAATGGCGCCTTATCCACAACGCAAAGTCATTACATTCAATCGTTACAACAACGACTTTTCTTTTGACATCAACTATGGTGACCTCAGCTTTCTGAGTCAGGAGGACCTCAGGTTGGATAATTAGTTGCTTCAGCTTGTCATAATAAATAGATAGGGGGAAGCCTAACGACTTGCATAAATTGTAATGACCAATGATTTTCTCTCTCATTGTTGCAGTGTATTTGGCTCTACTAACCTGACTACTGTAAAACTTACTGGAGTGGGCAGCAGCTTTCAGAAACATGGAGATTCAGAGTCAAAAGGCATCAAAGCCCATTTCAACATGGATGAAAGTGGAGTGCTTCTTCTCGATCGAGTCAGTATTATTATCATTGTTTTATATAATATATATTTATTTTTGAGCAGTAAACCAGTAACTCACATTTGAGAGAAACTATTCTAACCAGAGTGGCTGAAACAAATTTTTGATAACATTTCACTTCAAATATACTTTTTATTTTATTTGCAGCAGTCATTCAAGCTGGTAATAAATTCTTGTAATTTGGATCTCCAGGTGGAGTCAGTTTTTGAAACCATTGTGGAGGAGAAGGAAGAGGAATCCACATTGACTAGTAGGTTTTGTTTGTAGGATAAATGCTCTGTCTCTGTTTAGACATCAGCACTCTGGGTACAACTGGAGGACCAGTGTTGCCAGATATACAATAATTGTCATATTTATAAAGTAGTTTTGGGGTCTATATTGTAGAGCCAATATACGATAGTTTTTACACTGCCGTTAATCATGTTTGATGTTGCTTTGATTGCTTCAACTGACAACTTATAATACACAAAATGCCAAAAGCAATTCAAACCATGGAAAACTTAGGAAAGCAAAAACACCACAATAAAGTGACTCGTACTCCATCTTCCCTGCCATTGTTGTTTAACGGCACGGCACGGTAGCGGTCACGTGACAAATGCAGGAAAGATCCATAAGGATCTGTATAAACGAATCGCAAAAGAACTGGAGTGCTTGCTGCTCGCCACAGTCTGCGCACTAAACAGACTTGACATAACATAATCTATATACATAACAACACTACACACATCTACAGAAATCAAAGACCACTAATTATGATTCCAAGAATAAACTGGAAAAAGTAATTTTTCAGAGAAATAATGTTTAAGAGATGTTCTGTCGCTGTAAAGGCTCAGATGTTCTGTTGCTGTAAAGGCTCAGATGTTCTGTTGCTGTAAAGGCTCAAAAATGTAAAGGCTCAAAATGCTGATAAGCTAGTTGCGCGTGTGTGCGTGCGTGCGTGTGTGTGCTGCCTTTTCATTATCTAAATTGTTTACCTTTTACTTTCATGTTTATGCTAGGCACTTGACATTAACATTGTCACTTGGTCAAAAGCAAAATAAATGCTCAAAGAATGTTCCTATTTTCAGATTACTTTTCTAATTTGCTGCTTTATATTATTGCCGTATTACATTCCTTTTTCCTTTCAGTCTGCTCACATAATGGCAAAGGTTCACCATCTTCTAACTCGCTTGACTCACAGGCTGCAAAGAAACAGCTTTATGCAGTAGTAAAACCAGCATTACAACATGTTCTTTTGCACACACATTTGCACATATTATGACTTAGCCAACACTTTATTGTCTTTCAGAACTGGGTAACACAATTTCTACTTTGTTTGGAGGAGGGTCCTCAGAGCCAACGTCAAATGTCACTGAACCTGTCCAGGTAACTGTGTCTGTGTCTTTGGTGCAAACATGTGTAAATTTAGTTTTACTATTTGACTTGCTGCATTTCCTCCCCAAATTCTTATTTGACAATCATCTTGTGACACTAATCATGCAGGCCTCACACAAGATTGTAATAACTAGAAAAACATTTCCATAGGAAAATGCACAGTGAATGCTGTAATGCTCAATGTATTGCTTAACAATTGCTGAAAGTAGCTCGAAGTAGTTGAGGTATTAATTGCATAGTTGAATATATCCGAAGATCTGTTTTTTAAACAGAGCTGACTGTGCACAAAGGAAGCAAAAACAATTGAATTTAAAAATAAATTAAAAAAACACCATTTGCACATTTTTAATACTTTCCTAAGTTAAATGGAAGAACACTTCACCTTTTTTAAAAAGCTGAATATTATGATACTCAAATGGTTTCTGTAGCTAAAAGTATGCAGGACTAGCTCTGATTGGGAAACAAACCCGGGTCTCCCACACGACGTTGGCAAAAAAGTTGAAAAAAGATTAATACCACTCCATTCTCACCCTTCGTGGGTGGGCTCATCCACTTTCCAAGCTCGGGTCCTCTACCAGAGGCCAGGGAGCTTGAGGGTTCTGCACAGTATCCTTGCTGTTCCTAGGACTGCACTTTTCTGGACTGAGATTTCGGATGTTATTCCAGGGATCTGTTGTAGCCACTCCTCCAGTTTGGGGGTCACTGCCTCCAGTGCTCCGATCACCACAGGCACCACTGTGGCCTTCACCTTCCAAGGCTTCTCCAGTTCTTCTCTGAGCCCTTGGTATTTCTCTAGTTTCTCATGTTTCCTTCTCCTGATGTTGCCATCGCTTGTTATTGCCACATCCACCACTACACCTTTCCTCTGTTCTTTGTCCACCACCACAATGTCTGGTTGGTTCGCCATTACCATTCTGTCTGTCTGGATCTGGAAGTCCCACAGGATCTTGGCTCGCTCGTTCTCTACCACCTTGGGAGGTGTTTCCATCTTTGACCTTGGGGTTTCCAGTCCATACTCTGCGCAGATGTTCCTGTATACTATGCCAGACACTTGGTTATGGCGTTCCATGTATGCTTTCCCTGCCAGCATCTTACACCCTGCAGTTATGTGCTGGATTGTCTCAGGGGCCTCTTTGCACAGTCTACACCTTGGGTCTTGTCTGGTGTGGTAGATCTGGGCCTCTATGGCTCTGGTGCTCAGGGCCTGCTCCTGTGCAGCCAGGATGAGTGCCTCTGTGCTGTCCTTCAGCCCAGCCCTTTCAAGCCATTGGTAGGATTTGTTGAGATCAGCCACTTCAGTTATGTTCCGGTGGTACATCCCGTGTAAGGGCTTGTCCTCCCATGATGGTCCCTCTTCCAGCATCTCATCCTCTGTTCTCCACTGCCTGAGACATTCACTCAGCACGTCATCTGTCGGGCCTTATCCTTGATGTACTTATGGATCTTGGATGTTTCATCCCGGATAGTGGCTCTCACGCTCACTAGTCCTCGGCCTCCTTCCTTGCGGCTAGCGTACAGTCTCAGGGTGCTGGATTTGGGGTGGAACCCTCCATGCATGGTGAGGAGCTTTCGTGTCTTAACGTCTGTGGTCTGTATCTCTTCCTTTGGCCACCTTATTATTCCTGCAGGGTATCTGATCACTGGCAGAGCGTAGCTGTTTATTGCCCGGGATTTGTTCTTGCCATTGAGCTGGCTTCTTAGGACTTGCCTTACTCGTTGGAGGTATTTGGCTGTTGCCGCATTCCTTGTTGCCTGTTCAAGGTTTCCGTTCACCTGTGGTTTTCCAAGGTACTTGTAATTGTCCTCAATGTCTGCTATTGTTCCTTCTGGGAGTGGGACCCCTTCTGTGTGGATTACCTTGCCTCTCTTTGTCACCATCCTCCCACATTTCTCGAGTCCGAATGACATCCCGATGTCTGAGCTGTAGATCCTGGTGGTGTGGATCAGTGAGTCGATGTCTCGCCCATTCTTAGCGTACAGCTTGATGTCATCCATGTAGAGGAGGTGACTTATGGCTGCCCCGTTCCGGAGTCGGTATCCATAGCCAGTCTTGTTTATTATTTGGCTGAGGGGGTTCAGACCTATGCAGAACAGCAGTGGGGACAGTGCATCTCCTTGGTATATGCCACATTTGATGGATACTTGGGCGAGTGGCTTTCCATTGGCTTCAAGGGTGGTTCTCCACAACCTCATCGAGTTTGCAATGAAGGCCCTTAGAGTTCTGTTGATGTTGTACAGCTCCAAGCATACAGTGATCCATGTGTGTGGCATTGAGTCATAGGCTTTCTTGTAGTCGATCCAGGCTGTGCACAGGTTGGTGTGTCGCACTCTGCAGTCTTGGGCGACTGTTCTGTCAACCAGGAGTTGGTGTTTGGCTCCTCTGGTATCCTTACCAATGCCCTTCTGTGCTTCGCTCATGTATTGACCCATGTGCCCACTTATCTTAGCTGCGATGATGCCTGACATGAGCTTCCATGTTGTGGAGAGACAGGTTATTGGCCGGTAGTTGGATGGGACTGTGCCCTTTGAGGGATCCTTCATTATCAGGATCGTTCGCCCTTCGGTTAGCCATTCAGGGTGAGTCCCATCCCTTAGCAGCTGGTTCATTTGTGCTGCCAGGCGCTCATGGATTGCAGTGAGCTTCTTTAGCCAGTAGGCGTGGATCATGTCAGGGCCAGGTGCTGTCCAGTTTTTCATACCTGAGACTCTTTGTTGGATGTCTGCCACTGTGATAGTCACTGGATTCTGTTCAGGGAGGTTGCTGTGGTCTTCCCTCAGATCCACCAGTCACTGTGCATCACTGTTGTGTGATGCCTCCCTTTCCCATATACCCTTCCAGTACTGTTCAGTTTCCAGCCTTGGTGGGTCTGCTCTGTTGTTATTACCCTGCCATTGAGAGTACACTTTCGCAGGTTGTGTTGCGAACAGCCGGTTTATTCGTCTGGCTTCGTTATCTCTGGTGTATCTCTTTAGGCGGCTGGCCAAGGCTTGTAGCCTTTGCTTGGCAGTTTCGAGTGCTTCAGGTATGGTCATCTGGCTGTACCTCTTGGGCATCGGTCTTTTCATTGCACCTCTCTGGGACCATGGTGGGTATTGTTTCTCATGGCTCCCATGGTTGCTCTTATAGCCAAGCACCTCTAGGATCACTGATGCTGAAGCGTATATCAGCTCATTGGTGTTATATATATATATATATATATATATATATATATATATATATATATATATATATATATATATATATATATATATATATATATATATATAACACACTTCTCCTCAATATTTTGATATTTGAATTGTTTCTTTAGTTGCTCTTTAGTTGAAAAGTATGTGGGACAAAAATAACTATCCAAACACCCTTCTCACTGTGAGGCTATGGTGCTACCCACCGTACCACCATGTCGCCACAATAAACTAGATTAAACATTTCCATAGGAAAATGCACAGCGAAGGCTGTCCTGCTAGATGTATTTCAGAAGAATTGCTGAAAGCAGCTGAAACATATGTGAAAGTAACTGAAGCATGTAAAAGCATAAATACATGTATCTAAGGAGAATTTGGAGCTGTTTAAAGAGAAATGAATATTTACAGAAGAACAATGAATAGCTCACACTTGTAATATAGTACATATATAGTTTACATATATAGTTGTAATATAATTTACCCAATGTGGGATCAATAAAGTTCCATTCTTTTGTATTATTTAATTATTATTAATTGAATAACTGTTAAAAAAAGGCTCTAAGTAGTAATATTTAACCAGTCAAAATCTTGAATGAGTTAGTGAATGCTTTGCAGCATTCACTGTGACTATAATTAATATTACAATTTTAATAGTGATTTTCCAAAACTAAAATTTTAACCCTTCAGCAACCAGTTTCTGACAATGCTATGGGTTGAACAGCTGGATTCATGGAAGAACAGAAGTTTCCCTGTTTTACATTATTCATAATTGCAAACTCAAAGGTTTCAATAGGGGAAAAAAGTTAAAAAACACTTAATAATTCAAAGACTATGAAAGATATACCTATGTGCTTTGCAGCATTCACTTTGAAATAATTAGAATTTTATTCATCCCAGCAGTGCGGGAAATGTTTTCCTTCATTTCACCCAATTCCTGGGGTAGCAGTCCCAGTGAGCTATTGTGAAGGTTCTTGCTCAAGAACACACCTGGTGCCATAAGCAGGGATAGAACCAGGCCGATGCTCTATCTACTGCACTACCAGGCCAGTCTTGACTGACATTATTTTGTGATTACTTGTCCAGGATGAGGAGGAAGTGCCTGCACAGTCTGGAAAGGATTATAAGGAAGACGTGCCTAAGGATCAGAATGCCAAGGAGACAGAGGATTATTCTGAGAGAAGTGAAGGTGAAGGCAAAATTAAGGAGAGTATAGGGACAGAGGAGGTAGATGACAAGACTGATGCCAAGGTGAGATCCATAACATTAACAATCTCAATACAAACTTTGCAGAGTCCAAACTCTTTAGGACAGAAAGTGACCTGAGTGCAACCATATTTCTTTAGGAGAAAAAGGACAGGGAAACCTTTGAAAACACTGAGGAAGAGAAAGAAGTGGAGAAGAAGACCAAACCCCACAAAAAGAGCAAAATATCAGAAGAAATTTCAGTGGAACTAGTCATCAAAGATGTCCTCGATCCAACTGCAGATGATATAATTTCTTCTAAAAAGAAGTAAGCTCCTATTGACTTTCTTTTAGCTTGTTCAGTGTTGGTTTCTTTCCCTAAAGTTGTTGTATATTTTCAGACTACAACATTTAACAGACAGAGACTTGGCCAAACAGGAAAGGGAAAAGTCTCTCAATAGTCTAGAAGCTTTTATTTTTGAGACTCAGGTAAGTAGATGATTCTTTTTTTTTTTTAGTTTTACTGTTTTACTGTACTGTTTACCACTTGGGAGTTGCAGTTGTTGGTTGGATGGAATCCTACACCACCATTGATCCTTCCATAAACTGTGTATCATTATTATTATTACTTGTTTACCAGGATAAACTCGACCAGGATGATTATCAACTGGTATTGTCAGAAGAAGAGAAAAATGAGATCTCCACCAAGCTGAGAGAGGCATCTGAGTGGATGGATGAGTATGGCTACATGGCCATCACCAAGCAGTTGAAAGAGAAGCTGTCTCAGCTAAAGAGTCTTTGCAGGGACATGTTTTTCAGAGTGGAAGAGCGGCGCAAATGGCCAGACCGTCTTACTGCACTGGACAGTATGCTCAATACCTCCAGTTTTTTTCTGAGGTTTGTGTTCAAATAAAAAAAAGTTATCAGGACTTGTTGTGCTGAGTGGATATTCACTTGTTAAATACCTTGATATAGGCACTTTTTCTTCTTATTGTTTATAATGGGATTAATGATTTTTAGTTTTTTTTTTTTGGATAAGAAAATGTCAATGGGTATCACCTGCCTCTTTTGTCAGGTCATGCTGCAATGTCAAAAAATATAGCAGAGATGACATTATTTTATCTTTTTTGTTTTTTTTAAAGGAGTGCCAGACTTATTCCAGAGTATGACCAGATCTTCACAGATGTTGAGCTGAATATGTTGGAAAAAGTCATCAATGAAACAATGGTATGTTGGTTTTATTAATGTTCCTCACATTGAGTACTATGGTAGATGACAGTTCATTTATTTCTCTTAACTATGAATTTCTTTAGTATTGCACATCTGCTATTTAGTGACAAATTCCAAGAATGCTTGTTCATATACAGTTTCCATATTGCACCCCAGTAGCTTCCTTCTTTAAATCTATATGTGCTTATGCCTCTAATTGGTAATCCTAATATGTCAAGCTAATATAACATTACGAAGTAAATTAAGAGTTCTTCGTATCAAGGAAAGTTATTGTTTCAATTCTGTCATGTCCAGACGTGGAAGAATGAGACTGTAGCAGAGCAGGAAAAGCGCTCCCCTAAACAGCATCCCATCCTGCTATCCAAAGACATTGAGTCCAAGCTGGCTCTGCTGGATCGAGAGGTCAACTACCTGCTCAACAAGGCCAAGTTCACCAAGCCAAAGGCTAAAGCCAAAGGCAAGAACAGCACTACCTCCGATAAAAGCAGCAAGGCCAACAACACGGCTGAGGAAAAAGTCATCCATAAAAATGGGGAGAGCATAGATTTGAAGAATGGTGCGTCAAGCGTTTGCATGATTATTATTCATTATACAGTATTTTAATTCATTATACATTATTTTATTATGACAAATACAGAAAGCCCTGAAGAAGTACAGAAAGGCCAGGCCCCGACCACTGTAGAAGGAACTGTCGACACAGAGAGCCCATCGCAACCCACAGAAGAAAAGACAACTACAGGTTGGTATGCTGCTTTTGTCAGACTTTTTTGTCACTCCTTCTTGTCATGTTGCAATGTTGTTTTGATTCACCGAGTGATTACTGTAAAAAAGTGTGTTTAAATGTGCGAAGTGGAATTCTAACTTTGTTTAAACATAAACTACACACAGTGATGCAGGCAGCGGTTCTTAACTCCTGATAAGCTGTTTTACTGTCTTTTGAATTTTCGAAAAGGTAGTAGGTCACGTGCAGGGTGAATTGCATGACTAACATTCTGTAAAACATGCAGCAAAACGAGTAAGCTCCAAAATGTTCAGCAGTTTTAAAAACTGTGCCTTTGTGGCGCTCCTGTTCCTTGTGGTGAGATTACTGGCTAAAATACTGGAGGCAACAACTTAAGTTGCCATCAGATCCTACCTGTGATTCCTGATTATGAGTAAAGGGAAAACGTCTACCTGTAGCATTGTCAGAAACTTGTTGCTGAAGGGTTAAAGATTTACGTTTTGGAAAATCAAGACAGTATGGTTAATACTCCCCATGACTGCAAGTCTGAGGCTAGAATAGGATGCTAAATTCAGCTTGATACACCTGTTGCTTCCACTTTACAGAGGAGACAACCCTTCTTTCTGTGGTTTCCTGATTATTTTAATTCAGTTACATTATCACATTGTTATTAATATTTTACAAAAGTTGTGTCTATGCAAACTCATTTCAATATTGGGAAATTATTCAACAAACTAGACCTCCTTATTGAAATGAGAGTGAACTAAGCATCACAGGTTATCTGTAACTACAATATATGCTGTGTTGACAGAAATTATGAGCATGTGAGATTTGCAATCAACACATTCATTAACATGCTTCAGTATTTGTCTAACCCGCATCAAGAAAACCCTCCTCTCTCTGACTTCTGCAAAATTAGAGACTATATGAAATAGTGCCAACTAATATACTGATGTGGGTTACTGTACCCTAGTAGTACACACTAACTCAGTATCAAAGTATACACTAACTCATCAAATCTCCCTAACCATTTTGATGCCTTGAGGATCTCTTCTGTAACTTCTATTACATCTCTTCCAAGAGAACAATTATGTCACTGTGAATGAACGTTTGGTTGTCACGTTTTCAAGAATACATATGACAGAACAAAGATAACAAAACTTCACATACTTAATCTCAACAGTGACCAACGTTAGGTTGCTATTGCCACTTACTAAGCCTTGTCCCAAAAGAAAATGGCACAACCATAAGACATTCGCCAACCCTAACTCCCTACACAGCAAACAGGAGAAAGCAGATCCAAAAAAACGGCAGCTCACCCCTAGGGTGTGGCGAAAACAAGATCATCGGCACAAGGCCCGAAAAGAAACACTATCACAACGACCGGATCACTGAACACACTGGCAGAGTCACAGGCGTTCGTCTCTCAAAGAGGGGCCCCTTCTGTCCAGCTTGAGGCCCATTTCAGCCCACGTTCCCGTCCCTTCCACCAATGGTGATCAATTAAAATCTCCCTTAATACGTCAGTGTATTTTTTTTTCCAAAGTAGCACTTCGCCAAGTTGAGTTTAAGCAAAGCTTTCCTGAGACTCTCAAAAATAACGTTCAGTGTGACCAAATGATCAGCCCAAGTGTCTGTCTTGAATACACAACAATATCATCTAGATAAACCTCACAGTTGGGAACGTGAGTGAGGACAATCATCATCAGCCGCTGAAACGTGGCAGGTGCGTTCCATAAGCCTAAGGGCATCACCGTATATTGGAAGAAACTGTTGAGGGTGATAAAAGATGATACTTCTGATGCGCGTGGAGTTAAAGGAATTAGCCAGTATCCTTACAATAAATCTAACTTGGATATGAATTTAGCAGAGCCCACACAATCCTCCATATGAGGCAGTGGGTATGAATCAGGCTTAGTTATGGCATTTACCTTCCGGAAATCCGTACAAAAGCAAGCGCTGCCATCGGTCTTCGGCACGAGTAGGCAGGGGGAACGCCACGCGCTAGAGCTAGAAATGGCAAGGCACTGCTCCAGCAAATATGCCACCTCCTGCTGCATTAGGGCACGTTTAACGGTGTTTACTCGATAGTCATGCTGTTGGCATGTAATAGGTACAGGATTCCCAACATCAACATAATGGACTTACACAGTGGTTTGGGTCGGCGTGTCAGAGAATACCAATAGTTGTCAATGAGCTCGACCAGATCGTTTCTATTCTAATCCTTCAAATGTTCAAGATAGGTGTGCAGATCTCTTAAGACCAGAGAGACCGGACACCCGGCTCCATATTGTCCACCTGAAATCCATCACTCTCAGCAGAGTACAGTGAGGGCGGAGGTACAACGACTGTGCATACCGTAGAAGGTGCACTTGAGAACGAAACAGTGGGCTTGCCTTCCCAGTACAGCATGTTAACGTGGCATACACAAGCTTTTCTTCTACAATCAGTCGTGTCTATCACAATCAGTCTCACTGAGCTTTCGCCGCATCACATAAGGACCACAGAACTTGGCCCCTAACGCATAGCTAGTGATGGGCAGCAACACCAAAACGCGATCTCCCACCTGGAAATCAGGCTTAATGGTCTGATCAAATTTCACTTTCATTTTTTCCTGTAATTTAAAAATTTAAACAGCGATAGGCAGGCACTGGCCTTAGGCAGGGTTTCTCTAAATGCGCTGACACAGTCAAGCACATTTTTACTGGAAGTAGGGACTTCCGACAAAAATTTCTCCTTCAGCAACTGCAGGGGGCCATGCACTGTGTCACCAAAAACCAACTCCGCCAGACTGAAACCGGTGAATTCCTGCACACCTTCGCGGGCTGCAAGGTCGAGGAACGGCAACCCATTATCCCACTCTCGCCCAGACTCCCAGCAGTATTTCTTTATCATGGACTTTAACATTCGATGGAAACGCACCCTGCGACTGGGGATGGTAGGCACTGGAGGTGCGGTGCTGGATGGAGAGCAATTTCAGGACCTACCCAAACAACTTTGAGGTAAAGTTAGTGCCCTGTCTGGACAGATTTTGGGATACCAAATGTGGTAAAAAAAGTAACTAGGACTTTGATCGGGGGGAGTACGCTACTTTGGTTTCCTGATCAGCTGGCAAACATGGCACGTGCAGCAAAAACTAGTAACATTCAATATTAAACCAGGCCAAAAGAAGTCACGCAGGACGCTGTATGTTTTCCTGACTCTTAAATGGCTAGAGGAATGGTCCTGGGCAAGACAAAGCACTTAGGGGTGAAACTTCTGGGGAACCACCACTTGCCGCACCACATTCCACATCACCACCTGTCAGTGACGCATTAACATCCCGCCCTCACTATAATATTTGCTTACACTTGCCTTGTCCGAGGTGGCGGCAGAAGTGAAACATGGGGCCAAAGTTTGATCGTCCCGCTGCTCCCGAATAAAATCAGCCTTTTCAACCTCACCACATAGATCAGTGTTAATGGTAACAATTTACCGACTGCTGATTCAGCTGCGTCCGGCTTAGTCCCCTCATTCTCTGTATTGCTACAAAGGAACGGGTCGGCCAGCTCCACATCTGGACAGAAAGACCACAGGAGAAAGAGCTGCAGTAGGTACACTTGCATCAGTGACAGGGTTACTGACAACCTCGCGTCTCGGAAACACTTTATCTCCGGCTTAGTGATTCTCTAGTATGAGGGCTACCCCCTCTACTGGTAAACGGGGAAGGACGCCAACTCTTATTGAGCTGGACAGTAGTTGACACTCTAAAAACAGGGGCAGTGACGTTCTCCAAACCTTCATTCCTACTCTTCAGACAAGCACATCTGATCAAACAAACAAATCCTGTAAAACACTCTGTAACATTAGTGACTGAGCAGCCCTAGTGTCACGTAAAATTCTAATTGGCACCTGATTCTTCACATCCCCCATTTTAGAAACAAACCCATGTAGACTAAATGACCGATAACTTTTGTTCATATTAGCTATCAAGGGAACTGGGTCAAGTGAGTCTGACTGTGGAGGAACATTCTGCACAAAGCCGAAACTCTTCGGACTGCGCTGAATGCTCTCACACTTTTTTTCAGTTAGCTATCGGATGAGCCACCTCATGGGGTCCTGGGTCCATAACATGGAACACACATCCATGCACATATCTATTCCCTTTTCTTAAAGTACACTTGTTTCCAAACCAAAGATCAGAAACATAAAATGGTTGGATGCCGTAAGTCCATTCCATCATCCATTCTGCAGAATCATAACTAGTACACTGCACATACCTTTATTTTGTTGGTGAAGCATTACAAATGATACGTTGTACTTTTTTGCCTCTCTTTCTTTCCAGGACCAATAGAAAAGGGCCCTCCTGAAAACCACATAGAGGATGAATTATAACGAGAACTGGGAATACATCATTATTTATTGAGTGTATAATTGTTCAAGGTTTTTTTTTCAACATTGATACCCCCCCCCCCCCCCCCCCCCCCCCCCCCCATTTCTTTGACTGCTTAACTGCTAATCACACCAGAGACCACTTGTCATCCTGTCATCATCTGTCTGTCCAGGTCATCGATTTTTGAACTAATGGAATGGAAACTAATGGAAAAAAACAAAAGCCCAGGACTGCATTTCAGTTAAGATCCATACAGTAGTTTTGCCTCCTCACCACTAACGATGGTACTGCAACAGAAAATGGAGGCTGTGCTTAGCAACTGTGGTTTGTCATTCTGGAGCCATTAATGTCCTCATGTCCCCTGCACTGTATCGGCCCCCATATATAACACCTACACTATTTGGTTGCCAGTACTAGCAGTATGGTTTAGTGCTCTAAACCATGATTTCTTTGGCTTCAACCTGACTTTATTCTGCCATGAATGTTTATAAATTGTTTTAATTGTTTTTGACTTGTGTAGCTGGTTAGAATGGAAAGCATGTTTAATCTGTTGAATATGTGCTTCTGACTGTGCCCTACACTGTGCCATGTAATCCATAGCACAATATCAGAAATTCTACAGAAAGTGAAGATGGGATCCTTAGGAAAAAAAGTGCTTAGATTAATATTGACCATCATACATGACAGTTTTTTTTTGTTTACAGATGGAGATTTCATATCCAGAATATACGTCAGCATCCTTTATGAATTTCTACCTGTTTAATTTATTAAAATTCAAATTGGCTGAATTGAATCAGAATTGCTTTAGAACAGAAGTACATGCTTGTGTCTGTTATTTAGCTTTTGGTGTTGACCGTTCAATGCTCATAATGTGTACAATAGTTAATAACGGAGTTGCCGAAAGGTTTGATTTGAAAAAGTATTTCCCGTGCGTGCGTGCGTCCATTTCTTTTGACAAACCTCAAAAAGCAGACTGTCTGTCATATGCGGGTCCACAGGAGGTTGTAAGAGGAATGTAGGGTTTGGCCTCCTGTCTGCTGCTGCATTTTGGGTTTCCTGGATTATTTGAAGGTTAACCAGAAAAAAACTAATTCTGAACCCTTAATAAAGACTTTTTTGTTTTTGACTTGTCACTTTGTTTCATTGTGTGCTTGATTTCCTGATCACATCCCCTGGTTGGTCACAGTTATTCCTTGTTTGTTTAAAATAAGAAAAGGTCCAGTCTTAAGATATCAGTTATAATATCAGACAAAAATGTCAATAAATGTGTGCATAGGTGGATGCCACCTTTGCACATTCAAATAGAATTAGATACCCAGGAACCCAACACATTGGAGAGACATCGGGTCTAGGAACACTCAGGAGCTACATCCTCAGTCTCTTCCAAAACCCCTTTTGTTTATTAAATGCCCACACAATTATAGTTTGCCTTTTAGAATGTAGCTACCTTATTTGCCAACTTTAAGACCAGTCATAGGCCAAGTGTTTGGGAATCACCAATATAAGGATTTCTATTAATCGCAGGAATAAGTTTCATTGGGTGTAAAAGTTCATTGGTAAGCCAAGATCATTGGACTTAGTACAATGATCTTGATGTATAGGACAATAGTGAATTAGTTTAAAAGTAAGCTCTCGTGATCTAATGAAAAGTTACTGCAATCACAGAATGAGGAACCTTTGACAGTGAAATATTTGCAGTCAATGTGTGTGTTCTCTCAATAAAATTTCAAAATACGTTTTACATTTAAAATTTGCATTGGCCTCAAATAATACAGCAAGTTTATTCTAACATTTGGGCACCAATGCCGAACCCATTGGAATCTAAATACCAACAAGCCAAACTGTGGTGTTGGTTAATTTCTTTGAGTGGGACTGTGGAAGTATGTGTTTTATCTATTTCTAAGGGCCAAACCAGTTGTTTTGTGCATAAGCTATGTTATCAAAGACCAACAGCATAAAACCTTGAATGGAACAGGTCTAAGAAAATATTCTGTGTAAAGGAATTCATGTTTTCTTAACATCAATTCCCTCTATTGATAAGCAGCAATGAAACAAGAACTTGCATAATGTCTACAAATGTCAAAAACAAACCATTTTGACTTGTGACACTTGGTGCCAAAATGGATGAATGTGCGAAATTAAATCTCTTATGTTTGGGTATTTGGATAAGAGGGGTTTGTGTTTGTTTGTCTGTCATTGCTGACCAAGATGCTGAACAAGTTTGAACTAGTTTCCTGCCTTGCAGTTTTTAGAAAAATAAAAAGGCAAAAGAACACCACACAGCGAAAATAATGTAACTTTATAGAGAGATGATGTCATGGACAAGTTTAAAGTGGGGTAAAGTCATAACTGTTTTGAGAACACCACTGCACAAGCCATGGCCTTCATGGAAGAACGGAAAGTAAACAACCATTGCTGAAAGTCACATGATGTCCTGTATACTAGTAATATAATACAGAGCTAGTATGATTCAGAAAAAAGTACATTCATGTGGTAAAGTCAAATTGAAGACCTAAATCTAGTTGCGAATCTGCACGTCTTAATGTTTGCTGCTCCTTCTAGTCTGACTGAGTTTGACGTATTTTCTAAATGATGTTGGGGCAACGTGAGGGTGGTGGTCTTGCCAAATGAATTAGTAACACCACCTGGTCTCAAAAAGGCTGAGTTAGATTAACCTCACACAGGTTTGCACCAATTATGTTGGGGATATGCGAGGAGCACAAATTATAATAATTGGATTTATAGCTCCCGAGTGGAGATACCAATTATGTCTATAATTTAGATTCACAAAACGTGGTTATTAGCTTAAATATATATAACTACAGTATATGACAAAGTCTATAGTTTGGTAAGTGAAACACTTAACTATTATTGCTTTAATAATTATTAATGGAATTAATAATCACTTAATTTACGGGGCACCACCCTGTTGCCAGGGACCAATAACCAATTTGGAATAGCCAATACAGTCTCAATTGTATTTAAGTTGGTTGAAGGATGAGGTCCGTACCATAGCCGACTCAATTCACCAGTGCTGTAAAACCATATACAAATAATCACAGAAAACGACCAATTAAATTATGAACGCTTTATTAAACAATATTAACTTCAGTGTCAACACTATCTTGAATAACTCAGCAAATCACAACTTAATTTAATGGTGTGTTTGTCTGGACGTACTGTATGTGTATGCGCGTTACCTGGGATAAGAGGTGTGTGTGTGTGTGTGTGCGTGCGTGTGTGCGTGCGTGTGTGTGTGTGTGTGTGTGTGTGTGTGTGTGTGTGTGTGTGTGTGTGTGTGTGTGTGTGTGTGTGAGAGAGAGAAAGAGAAAGGAGGAGGGAGAGCGCCCCCCTTTAGGGGCGTGGTGAGGTGGCACAGCTGTGCGCGTGTGCCGGTGAGCCCTTTGAATGGAGCGCGTGTGTCTGGCGCTCACAGGGAAAGAAGCGTGTAAAGGAGTGTGAAGTGGGACTAGCAGTCTCAAACACGTGGGCCTATATCCGGCGATATAGTCACGTGATCGCGGAAGCGTGCAGTGGTTGAAACGTGCGCTTGCCGTGGTCGCAGCAGAAACAACAACCGCACAGTACCACAATAAAGCACTTAAGATAGCAAAATCAGAGATTACAACGCTTCAATGTGCACCTCTTAGATTCACGCAGATCTACAACAACGTTACAGTCACTTGATCGCGGAAATACACTGATCAGATTGCGTGTTCAGGAAAAGAAAACAACACAACAATAAAACAATTACTGATCCCCTAAGAGTTCTACTCTGCTCAGACTTAGAAGAATGCCTCTGCCTTACTGCTCAATCCTGGTGAGAAGATCCGGCTTTGCGTGTGTGCATGCTTGCGCTATTGTGGTCCGGTTCGGTCGAGGTGTTCGTCGTTGTGATCAGCTGATGCGGCGGCAAATAAGGCGGTTAAGCTGGCGGTTTCCAGCCGGATGGCTGGAAGTAGATGGGTGATCAGGCCCGTTCTATGTGACGACGTCTCCGTTAGTTCAGCTGCCGGTGCAGAGGGAACCTCCAGGTGGACGGAGGCGACAAAGAGGACAAGGAGAGCAAAGGTTGCTCGATCCTGGTGAAAAGGTCCGTTGTTTTGTCGTGGAGAGAACAAGGGAAATGGGACAAGGTCGGAGAGAACAAGGGAAGAGTCTTTGGTGACGGCGGCTTTTTATAACCGTGTTTTTGGTCACGCCTGTCCTATTGTTTGGTCCAATCAGGATGGGAGACGTACAAGTTCCTCCTTCGTCGCCGCAGGAAATCCTGACGTCTTAGCGGGGGTTCCCCAGCCTGGCGCCTGGTTTTGGCGCTGAGATTTGAAATCTCCTTGTTCTCACTCACTATCAGGATGAGGACTTTACATGCAGGCCGCAGTGCCTCCTTTGTTTGAGCATGTGGGACCTTAATAATAATTCTGTTAATAACAGATTATACAGATGAGGTCCCCCTACATCCCCCCTTTTTGTTCTGAATGATGGTGTGTCACCCGTCGCTTTGGAACAAGATGTCGAAAGGGACCATGTGCTCTGACAGGTTTGTTAAGGTCTTCAGTGTATTTGTCATCTCCTGTGGGCATTATCAATGTTCATTGACAGTCCATGTATTCCAAACAGTCCTTGTTTGCTAGAGTTGTAGGCAAGTCTGAGCATTTTAGAGGCATGTCTGAGCAGAGGCAATAGCATGTCTGTCTACAATCCTAAACCATGTTATTTCCAATGTATTTCTCAGGTGAAAGAAAACACAAGAAAAGAGAGGGATAGATGAGTGAAGAGAGGTGTGGTTAGAGTTTGCTGGTTAACTCATGAAAGAGCTGACAAGGCATTGCCTGGTTGGTGTCGTTATGAAGTGTACATGTTTGTGTCTGATGTGGACTACAGTCTGTGTACATTCTCTCATTGCATGAGATCTTCTAAGACATGGACCTGTTTCTAACCACAATTTGAGTTGGTACTGCCAGGGTTGTGGTACCTGAAAGGGATGCATAACCGTGGTGGTAGTGGACACAAGGCTTTCCTTGATAAGGCTTTAACAGAAAGTCAATAAGTTGCTACTGACTCTGACCGAGGCGCTAACTTGCAGATGAGATTTCATTAGCCTACCTAGCTACCTGTACCTGAATTATCTTCTCTGATTGTCCTGGAGGGTCTCAGGAGGCTGCAAAATCATTTAGGAGAAGAAAAAAACTGTGTGGGTTACACATTGTTTGGGCTCATCCAGAGATCCAGCTACTCCTACCAGGTTGCTGATAAGATTTTGGGACCTACAATGGATGCGGACTAGTTCTCTTTATACATATCACGTTGTGGCATGGACTAGTCTACA
Source organism: Betta splendens (assembly GCF_900634795.4). Taxonomy (NCBI): domain Eukaryota; kingdom Metazoa; phylum Chordata; class Actinopteri; order Anabantiformes; family Osphronemidae; genus Betta; species Betta splendens. The sequence goes on along the minus strand of NC_040894.2, from coordinate 16,117,357 downwards.
GTCGTCTTCGGGAGCTGGGACTGCTCCCCTTTCGATATGTGGATGTGTTTGACGCAGGCTTGGTGCCCGGTCTAGGCCACCTATGTCTTTCGTACCTAGTGTAATAGGGAAAGATGCCTGGTCTAATCCACTAGTGGGGAGTCAGTGTCTGGGTTCTGTTGAGGTCTGAAGGAGCAGCCGAACTGTTGGGCCGATTAAGTTCTTTCAGGGCTTCCTCCACGCATCTCCGTACCAGACTTACAATGTCCACCTCTGAGTCTTCCCGTGACAGGTGAACTGGACTGTGGTCCCTGTGTAAGTTCTGTCTGAACCGACCTCTTCTCCCTCGTGGGTGGGAACAAGGTTGTTTTGGCCTTGAATTACAGTGTTGAAGAGGCTCATCTTCCTGATTGACTGTGTCAAACTGCTGGTGACGTGACGTGCGGTTTTAAGTCTTCCTTTGCCCTTGTCTGCTTCTCTTAGCTCAAGGCATTTCGTGGCCTTCATGTGTTAAGTCGGACGTTTGATTGGTCTGGATGCTAAAAACTCTGGCGTCCCATACAGGTTTCCTAATGGGGCGTACACGCGTTTCCTATACCAGCTGGGCATATCTCACAACTCCCTGCATTGTGCGTCTGCCTGTCTTACAGTGCATAGCAACATCAAATTGGATGCTGTCATGGAGATTATGCAGGAATAAGGACTGGAATGTACTGTCTCCTTCTAGGTCTGGTGTATTCCGTCCTTGGAAGGAGGCCTTTCTGAGACGCCTGTAATATTCTTTTGGAGGTTCATTTCTTTTGTGTAAGACATTGAAAACTTCAAAGATAGTTGCTGCCGGGTCAGAATATGGAGCATATTCTTCCCTTAAAGCTCGACAGAGTAAAGAGTAATGATCCCGAATGGCAGGCTCGAGTGTTTCCATGAAGACATGGTGTGGTCTTCCAAATTAGCTTCAGTTTCTCACAAGCTGTTGCATGAGGGAGGTCCAATAAGCAACGATAGACTTCCTGCAGGTAGTTGTCTATGGTGGAATCATGGCTATTAGAGTCGAAGTGCTCAATGTCCTTGGCTAGGGATTCAAGCTGGCGTAGGTGCAAACCTAAGTTTTGGGAAGGATAAGCACTATCAGAGTCACTTGAGCTTGTGTTGTCCCACTGGTCGCTGTAACGTGGGTGAACCCGACACTGCTTCCGCCGTTTGGGACGAGGTGCTCTCTCCTCCAACAGGGGGCTTAACCTGCCACTGTCACTCTGGCTCTCAGGTGGGTTTTCCCTCCTCAGAGTGGGGGCATTCCTGTCCTCAGTGCATGAGGGGGAGTAAATCAAGTTTGCTCTGGATGCTTTCCTGTGCACTGGAGTGCTAGTGTCCCTGTACTCAACCACTGTAGTGTAGTGTGTAGTGTAGTCTGAAAACTTTTGCCGTTGACTATCTCACAAGTGAGAGTTACACAAGTGGCTGGACTGAGCCGGTGCTCATAAGGAGGTGGCTGGGGGGTCTCTAGCCTCTGGGCGAGAGCCACTGCGCATGCTTGGGGCATCTGCAGCTTTGCATGTGATCGGTTTGTTTGGGTATCAAGAGGCGGGGGCTGCTCAGCCTTCCTGAGACCTAGCCTACTCTCCCTACCTATGCCTGACTTGGTCTGCTCTTGTCTCCCTGGACTGGCGCCATGTCTAACTGATCACTCTGGCTCATCCTCCTGGCTTTCTCAACTTCTTGACGGGCCTCTAGGACACTACATTGTAGGGCATCATGGTTCTGCTGCAATCTCTCCTTGTCCTCCCGGAGCTGCTCCAGCTCTTGTTTCATTAACCAGAGACTCTGCTCAAGGTGGGAAATGGTCTACTGCTTAGCTCTGTAGCCACTGCACGCAAGGAAGAGCTTCTTTTCATACTCTGCAGCCTTCAGCTGCGCCTTACGGTGGCACAGTAGAGCCAACTCACCCATGCCATGTAAAATAAATACCTCTGAAATTCAGTTTCACAGTCACCAATGGTATAACTATTGAGGTCTTCTAATTCTGTTACTGGCATTTCTAAGATCTTTGCAACAATTATTTGAAAGTCTAAGTTTCCTTGCCCGGGGAAACGTTCAGCACAGGATCTCCAAAGATTCGCGTTGCCCATTTTGGTTCTGAGGAGCAATGTTTAAAACTACAGCTAGTAGTAGCGAGTAGTGGTGCACAGGTGACACTTCAACATGTGACTTACTTGAATGTTTATTATGTGTCAGCTGTGGAGGCTTTAGTCTGGGTTTGTTTTGCAGCAAACCGTCCTTGGCTCCCGTTAACACACAATTAGCTAGCAGGGGTTGCTAACTGAAAAGACACTAAGCCTACTCACTTTGGTTGCAGTGAAGGCTTGGCATAACCTATTTTCAATCTCTGGGGTTGGGGTTAGAAGCAGTTAATGCTAAGGCAAGCACAACGCAATGGTACAGTATCAATTAGCAGTTAATGCTAAGCTACTCCAACTCACAGCAGCTATGCTAATGGTAGCATGCAAACACGCACACACTAGCTGACATGTGGTAGCTTGTTGCTAAGCTAACGCTAAGCTAACAAAGCACAGCTTAGTAATACTGATGGCAGCTAACCCTTAGCTAATACCTAAGCTAACAGCTAGGCTAACACTAGTATCACTGGTGGTATAGCAGCCTGTGCTAAAGCTACAGTTGGCCTCTTAATGCTAAGCGGAAGCTAAGCTTCTAGGCACACTGTTCCTACTGCAGTTCTCAGTAACACGGTTGTGGATTCTTGCATCCACCAGCAGATTATTTGTACAGAAGTAAGCACGGTAAATAATCTTTGTCGGCCTCACATGGGGCACCATTATGTTGGGGCAGTGTAAGGGTGTTGGTAGTGCCAAATGAATTAGCAACACCACCTAGTCTCAAACAGGGCTGAGTTTGATTAACCTCACACAGGTTTGCACCAATTATGTTGGGGATATGCGAGGAGCACAAATTACAATAATTGGATTTTTAGCTCCTGAGTGGAGATACCAATTATGTTCATAATTTAGGTTCACAAATCTTGGTTATTATCTTAAATATATAACTATATGACCAAGGTCTATAGTTTGGTAAGTGAAACACTTTATTATTGATTAATAATTATTAACTGAATTAATAATTAATTAATTTACGGGGCACCACCCTGTTACCAGGGACCAATAACCAATTTGGAATAGCCAATACAGTCTCAATTGTATTTAAGTTAGTTAAAGGGTGAACTCCGTACCATCCATCCATCTATTTTCATCCGCTTATGCGGGGCCGGGTCGCAGGGGCAGCAGTCTGAGCAGGGAGTTCCAGACTTCCTTCTCGCTGGACACTTCCTCCAGCTTTTCCGGTGGGACCCAAAGACGTTCCCAGGCCAGCCGAGAGACATAGTCTCTCCAGCGAGTCCTGGGTCTTCCTCGGGGCCTCCTACTGGTGGGACATGCCCGGAACACCTCCCCAGGGAGACGTCCAGGAGGCATCCAAAACCAGATACCTGAGCCACCTCAACTGGCTCCTCTCGATGTGGAGGAGCAGCGACTCTACTCCAAGCTCCTCCCGGGTGACAGAGCTCCTCATCTTATCTCTAAGGGTGCGCCCAGCCACCCTACAGAGGAAGCTCATTTCAGCTGCTTGTATCCATGACCTTGCCCTTTCGGTCATGACCCAAAGCTCATGACCATAGGTGAGGGTAGGAACGTAGATTGACCGGTAAATTGAGAGCTTTGCCTTTTGCCTCAGCTCCCTCTTCACCACGACGGACTGATACACCGACCACATTACTGCAGCCGCCGCACCGATCCGTCTGTCAAACTCACGCTCTTTCCTTCCCTCACTCGTGAACAAGAAGATACTTAAACTCCTCCACTCTGGGCAGGAACTCTCTTCCAACCTGGAGAGAGCAAACCACCTTTTTCCGGTCGAGAACCATGGCCTCAGGTTTGGAGGAACTGATTCTCATCCCAGCCACTTCACACTCAGCTGCAAACCGCACCAGCGCACGCTGGAGGTCCTGGTCCGATGAAGCTAACAGGATAACATCATCTGCAAAAAGCAGAGATGCTATCCTGTGGTCCTCAAACCAGACCCCGTTCGGCCCCTGGCTGCGCCTAGAAATTCTGTCCATAAAAATAATGAACAGAACCAGTGATAAAGGGCAGTCCTGCCGAAGTCCAACATGCACCGGGAACAGGTCTGACTTACTGCTGGCAATGCGAACCAAGCTCCTGCTCCGGTTGTACAGAGACCGAACAGCCCTTAGCAAAGGGCCCTGGACTCCATACTCCCGGAGCACCCCCCACAGGATGTCACGAGGGACGCGGTCGAATGCCTTCTCCAGATCCACAAAGCACATGTAGACTGGTTGGGCAAACTCGCACAAACCCTCAAGCACCCTGCTGATGGTATAAAGCTGGTCCAGCGTTCCACGACCAGGCCGAAAACCACATTGTTCCTCCTGTATCCAAGGTTCGACTATCGGCCGAATTCTCCTCTCCAGTACCCTGGCATAGACTTTCCCAGGGAGGCTGAGAAGTGTAATCCCCCTATAGTTGGAACACACTCTCCTGTCCCCCTTTTATGTGACGAGGGACAACCACCCCGGTTGTCCAGTCCAGAGGAACTGTCCCCCTCGTCCACGCGATGTTTCAGAGGCGTGTCACCCAAGACAGCCCCCCAACATCCAGAGACTTGAGGTACTCAGGACGGATCTCCACCCCCGCTGCTCTGCCACCGAGGAGCTTACTTACTACCTCAGTGACCTCAGCAACTCCGTACCATAGCCGACTCAATTTACCAGGGGCTGTAAAACCAGGAGGGAGAGCGCGCCCCCCTTTAGGGGCATTGTGAGACGGCACAGTTGCGCGCATGTGCCGGTGCAGCAACAGGAAAAGAAAACAACATAACAATAAAACAGTTACTGATCCCCTAAGAGTTCTACTCTGCTCAGATGGTGTCACAAACCGACGATGGAGGAAGGACCCAAATGCACAGCGTTGACTTGAGTATAATAAGAAGGTTTATTAGCAAGGTCAGGCAGGCAGAGGTCATACACGGTGGAGTAGCAATCAGGATCCGACAAGGAGCAGGCAGAGACGTGGTCAAGGTACAGGCAGAGGTCGACTTACAGTACAGGACGGTCATAGGCTAGGCAAGAGCAGGGTCGAGGACAAAGCACGGTCAGTAACACAAGGCAAGAGGTCAAGGAATGCTGGAATGCTAGTGAGGAATCAATGTAGACAATCTGGCAGGGAACTATGGCTGGAGGTGGAGCTTAAATACTACATGGCTAATGACTGATGAGATGCAGGTGATGATAACAACAGGAAGTAAAGCTGGGTAGACTGGGTGTGGACTAAACAGGAAATGATAACAAAATAAAACCGGACATGACTAGACAACGTAACTAAGAAACATGAATCGTGACAGATGGTTGACGTCCAAGTTCCTTCTCCGTTTGTCGCTTATATCAGCGGGAGTACGGATGTCTTAGCGGTGGAGCCAGGTATGGTTCCCCAGCCTGGCGCCTGGTTTTGGCGCTCAGATTTGAAATCTCTTTGTTTCCACTCACTACTATCAGGATGAAGACATTACATGCAGGCCGCAGTGCCTCCTTTGTTTGAGCATGTGGGACCTTAATAATTATTCTGTTAATAATAGATTATACAGATGAGGTTCCCCAACACTGTGCTCTAAAGCCTCTTAACGCTAGTAGTTTCCCAGCTTTGTCACCGTGAGTGTAAAAGTGACTTCTGCTCTTCAGTAACTAACTAACTAATAATAAATTGAATTTGGTTTGTAATTCTATTAGTCTTTTATACAAATCAGGGTTTTTGGATAGAGCATATTATTCATCTATTACTTTTATTTGATTAGCCAGTTATCTACACTCCTTATTTGCTTTCAAGAGGCTTTGAGAGCATCCCACACAGATAAACTTGACACTTCCAGTGTTTTATTCACACTAAAAAATGAAAGTTATCTGGTCCTCCATAAATGTAATAAATTTCTCATCTGCTAAAAAGGGTAGAGTTAAACCACCAATATTTTTTAGTTTGGGGGAGATCATGAAAGGTTCAAGACAAAACCACTGGAGCATGATATGATACCACAATACTCCCATAGTCACAGGAGTAAGCTTGGCAAGGGTTATCTGAGTTACGGATAAGTTGTTTGTTAAAAGGTGATCCAACAGGTGATCCTCCCACGCTGCCTGTAAACAAGTACATTCAGTAACAAACCTCACAGTTTTCATTCTGCATAAGTGTCCTCTTTATCACAACAGATTCTTCACAGACTCCACACCAACCACAGTCAATCATGAAGGTCTGTGATCTCACGTCGTCCAGCAACTGCAATTCAGCTCATGCACGTGCAAATTCAAACATCAGTGTATATCAACGATGCAGCAAAGGGCGGTGCTCCGCTCACACCCTATAGCCGTGTTGGTCAGCGCAGCCCCACAATATTAGGTGGGTGAGGATTCTTGGTGTAGCTGGAATTGAAATAATTGGACTCTCCATCAGCTCCTTCGGCTCCATCAACTCCTCCTTCGTCCGTCACGGTTGTACTGGAAGCTGTGGCACTGCACCCTCTGCGTTGTCCTCGGAACCTCATCTGATGCCCTGCCTTTCTGCTAGCGACCCAGTTGGCCCAGCTTGCCTTCACGTTGAACACAGAGTCCCTCATTTCTGGACCGTTCAGGGCTCCAGCACACTTCTGCTGCACCATCCTCTGTTCCCCCTCAGACTGGTGCTCCAGCTGTGACCTGAGAGCTGATAGCTGAGAGGCAGAAAGATCTGCACTATAGTGCAGCATAAACCATCCTACAGAGCTAGGGTTAGGGTTAGGGTTAGGCTGAACAGAACATATAGTTGGCTTTTTGTTCCAGGTCGTCGCTGTAGAAATCAAAAGATCAGAGAAAATAAAAACCCACAGTCGTAGCAGGTCATAAGACACACCCTCCTCTGATACTGAAGTAACCTGTGGATGGAGGTTAAGAGTAGGAGAGAAGTTGGTTAGGAAAGAGGTTAGGAAAGAGGTTAGGAAAGAAAATTAGTTTAAGCGAGATGTTTATGCTGACACAGTTTCTCCACTGCTGCTCTGTGTAGAGAGAAGGGTTGAAGTTGTTAATGTGAGCTTCCTGTGTACAACAACACACTGAGATGCAGAATGAAAATGGTTAAACCCTCATTATATAAAATCAACAACAATAAACATCATTGACATGTGTCATAGTCAGTCCGTAGAGCATATACAGTATCAGTCAGTCATGTCACTGTCATGAGCTCAGGGTTTTTGTCGTGCACGTGAGCTAAGAGAGAAACCTCTTGCTCTATGAGAACTATAATTTAGAAAGGCTAGCCTGTGACCTTGCTCTGCTAAATGAGTCAGCAGTGTCACTCAGGGCCCATCGGTGATCCGGAGTTTGATCTTCTTTGTCCTCTTCTTTCTTGCAATGGAACCACACAGCTTTCCTGCGTATATTAATCATCTGTTTCACATAGAAACTTGGTTGATGCATTAAACACTATTTTGTCAAGCAAAGCTTCATGCAATGTTAGTCTATGCGTTCGGCATATTTTTACAAGCTACACACTGAAATGCAATGTTCACAGTACTTTTTCATCCCTCTATTGTCATTGTCACATTTACACTTTCCTTTTCATTCACTCCTTGATTAAATCACTAAATTAAGATGGATGGATAAAAGAACACTAGCAAAACCCTTAAAAGGAATTTCCTACACTTATTTATCCTACGTATTTATCCTTACCAGGGATCATCATCAATCCCTGAATAAAACTGAGTAAATTTGAGGATGTCCGTTAAAAGGATTAAGCTTCAGTAACTACTACAACAACACAAACTAACCCGATTACAAACACAGAGTCACTGCGATGTAGAAAACTTTATTGAATTCAATAAGCATTGCGGATGCATGCATTAAGTGCCTTTATAAAAAAATTAACGTAGACTAAATAAGCTGCATCCTCACAACCTATCAGAAGTGACACATGGACAATAATACAACCTAGTGAACTGTTGGAAGCGCAAAGCTATAACCTAGAAATACAAACAACCACACAATTATTGCTACATCTAATTATAATTCCCCTGTGACTATCAGAGTCTGTAGTGTGCGGGGAAACCCCATTGGATTTCGACTTTTGTGATAACAAAACAGCTGTGGACGATAACTGAAGTATTGTAACCTATTAATGAAAGTCCATATAAACCCACATACAGTCAAACCTCTTGGAGGATAAAGCACCGTCACTGTTGCTACTCAGTCTCTTCCCCAGACCTCCTCCTTCCATGCCGTAAAGAACACCACAGCCCTGTCACACTTGTTTAAGGCCTGCAGACTGATGACATCTATGTTAACTGTTTAGCAAAAGGATGGAAAGAAAAAATGAACTGAGACCTGGTTTACACATTTGCTAAATGTGCCTTCTGCTCTGTTGGAATATATTAATGATAGTGATGATAAGAACTAAGTGGAACCTCATCAAAACATGTCAAGGTGATCATTAAAACTGCAGCCCCACTTAAACAGTAGACGTATTGTGCAAATACTAAGTGTAGTGTAGTGAATTGTAGCTGCTTGCAGCACCACAACCCATAGCATCACAATACAGTACTATAGAAGGCTAAGCATTGTTGCAACAGTTACACCTTGCGGGTTCTGAGTGGTTTGGTTTTTCTATCTATTGGAGAACTGGCACAGTAGCAGTGAAAGGCACACCTGGTTTTAGTCACCTTAAAGTTTGATGTTGTAACACTGTAACACATGAGAGCATGATGCGTTATACTAGCTTACATACTGTAGGGATCAAACTGCTGTTTACTGTTTGAGGGAAACATTTACACTCTCCTCATTCCCTTTTTAGCTGATTGACCTCCTCAGATACTTCACTCACTTTATGGTATGTGGGAGGCACTTCCTACAGTGTTGAGGCTTGTCTAGTAAAACTTTCTTACCTCTTCACATCAATAATGTGAATGAGTCATTACCAATATCATGAGACAACTGTCTACAGTTAGTGTTAGTTGGAGAGATGAAATGAGGCATGTCTCAAAGTCTGGTGCACACAGTCTCTTCATCCACATACTTCACATTCACATTGTTTTTAACACCGTCAACCACTGAGCATCAGATGGAGCATTTGTCAGCAGAGTGATTGAATTGTGAACTTTATCTTGAAATATTCTCTATACCTTTGTATTTCCCTTGCCTGGTAAAATTGGCATATTTTTAATTTTTGTCTCTGTTGGCAGGTTCAAGGACTAAGTCATTCTCACCAGCCGACTTGTTTATTTTGTTTCCAAATTTTAGATATTTGTCTGAGTCTCAAAGTACTAAAGTGTGCATCAAGGTGAAGTCACAGATTCAGAAGCCTCTGGCTTTTTGGCTTTTGATGGAGCCCATCCACAAAGTTCATCAATCCTGCAGGTGTCTGGTCCTCTCTAGTAACCAGCTGAGGGGCCTCCACATTGATCAGCGGACCCCTTGGTCTGGGCACTCCTCGTGAGCCTCGTAGCCAATCAAAGCAATGGCTTCTTACGTGACCAGTCTTCCCACAGCAGTAGCATCTCACGCCTCCTCTGTGGCTGCCTCCTGTTCCTCTGCCTTTGTCTGCAGGGAACACTCCTCTCCTCATAGGAGGTCGTCTTGTCCACCCTCCTGGTAGAATGTACATCACCTGAGGTGTGGCCATGCCTGGTGGTGTAGGTGGGGTCTGAGGCACGCTGGCTGGTTGAGCAGAGACCATCCTCCTCTCTCTTTTCTCCCCTTCTTTTCGCTGCTGCTGGCGTGTTGCTTCTTTTACTGCCTCCTTTGCCTGCTTCTGACGCGGCTCAACAGCATGAATCACATGCTCAGTTATTTGTTCTAGTGACAAGTTGCAAAGTCCCACAGTGTCAGTCAGATCATTCTGTTCCGGTTTTGAAGGCCAGGGCAGATTTTGACACTTTGCCCCTTTGATCAGCAGAGGAAGTCCATCAGAAACCTCATTTACCCGTTCGTCACCCACACACACTGATTCCTCATCTGACTCAGCCCACAGTGATCTAACTGCTCTGTCACGCAGATCACTTTCACTGCAGGAATTTCCAATTGAGATTTTCTCTGTTTTTAAATAAATGTCGGGCAGTTCTAACCACTCATCCCTTTTCACTGCCCTGTCTGTCCCTTCTAGATCAGCTACTGGGTGAACTGGCTTCTTTGTCCGTAATGGTTTTGTTTCTTCTGCATTCATCTGGGATGCATCTGAAAGAGTTTAATTATAGAGATCTGATTAAATTGATTATAGCCACATTGAGTCGTCTTTTTGCTCATCATTTTTGCACAGTTAATAAACAATTGCAACACTGCATTTTCTCTTTCCCGTTTAAGGCCTCGCTTTACAGATTTGTCTTTTATCTTATAGGTTTTTATAAAACCCTGCATCTCTGCACACTGCCTCAGATCAAATGTCCCCTCTGACGGCCAGGGTGACGTGGATTCATGCGTCCGCTTGCTCCATTTGTCTGAGCATTTCTGAATTTCCTCCATCAACACCTCGACTGGAGACATGTTCCCATCCACAGATTTCATTATTGAATATGTACTTTACTGAAGATATGATTTCAACCCCTAATTATACTTGTAACAAAACTAATCTCAATGAGTGTTCATAACTGAAGTAAGTTCCCTGTCTTTACGACCCATAGTTAATAAAAAGCAACATAAATATTAAACAGTTAAATTTTAATTAGACGCTCTTCCTTTCTGGGTATCTTGGTTTTACCTCTGTTTTAAGCAACTGGCCCAATAATCATTCCTAGTGACTGTTGACCTAATAAGTTTTGATTTGTTTTGAATAAACGAGTAAGTCTGATGCAAAGATAAACCAAACCACTGCAGAAACACCCACTTCAAAGCAGCTGCTGAAGAAAAATTATTAGCGTCTTATTGGAGCTGATCATGTGCTTTGTTTATTTTACTAGGTTTATATAAAATCAGCGTAATTGAAACCTTTGATTTAACGTGATAGTGATGTCCCATGCTGTGCCTAAACCACATTAGGTCCCACATGGTGGTCTTGCTCATGAGAATGCAGGTGCTACAGACGCGTGAGCAGAAAGACCTTTGATATAAATGGAGAATTGTTTATTAACTTTGCCCAAATAACCTAGTTAACCTAGAACCAGACAAAATGGAAACTGAAAATGACAAAATAGAAGCTAAATCCCACCAATACACACTGACAGAAAGTATAACCAACACGCTGCAGACCACTACTGGTACACTAGCATGTACGTCGCATAAACCCCTTCTGTAGTTCTATTCTCACCTACTGTATTACTAACATTTATTCTCACCTAATATTAACCAAGTACTAATAGTCTATGCATACATACAAAGCTCTGATCTGAAAAGTTGGAGAAACTCAGGGGAGGGGTGAGGCGGAGCCTCAGACAGATGGAGGCTCAAAAGTACTTTGTTTGTCTTTGTATTTCCAGTCTGATTCTGCTCTTAGAGAAGCACACGGCTGACGGCTCTGAGCCAATTTAGAAGCGTTAGCGTTAGAGTAAAATTCCTTCCTCTTCAAACAACGTAGGGGAAAACGCGGTCTATACCGTTAATCGTTCAGAGGTCAGCCCCCTTTGACCATGGCAAATACCATGGCAGACGAAAAAATATTAAGATTAACCTCTAGTTGTTACACAGATGGATGCAGTATCTGAACGTTCCACACACCCTTGATTTAAAATCTTTTTTGAACTTTAGCTGCTGTCCGTTACAATAATAGTAATAATAGTAACAAGACTAAGGCTTTACTGCAGTCTGCCGACTATGTGTCTATGTTTCTCCAATGCACACTCACACACACACACACCCACACCCGAGCCTACTCCTAGGACTAGTACGACACACACACACACACGCTTGAGCCTAATGCTCTGAGCAGTAAAACACACACAGCTGACGCCTCCACACCCAATTCAGAGACCGCGCCTCAATTCACAACTTCCCCTTTTTTATTTTTTAATAAACCAAGCAGCCGCGGTCTTCACACACTGTGACCAGCTTGACCACTCCCAACCATAGTGCGGACACGTCGTCACAAAAAATGCACTGAAATACTCAGATTATGTCAAAATGATTATAAAAGTACAAAGAAAAGTAAACATAATATAGGACAATAAAATATGTTAAAGTCTTAAACTACAACAAAATTAAAAAGCAACTTTTTCTCGCCAATTGGCACCAAGCCAACGACTCTCCCTGTCAGATCTCCAGTTTCACTTCCTGTTTTAGTTTAGCAGTTTCCGGTTTGTCACATCACTCTGCCTGCGCTAACTTTACTTCCGGTTCTTATTCACGCACCTGTACCCTATTCATCATCACTCCCCAGGACATTTAAGCACCACCTGTGACAGTTGTTATTCGCCAGATCGTTGATTCATTGTTCTCACGTTCCAGCATTTGTCTAGTTCAGCTTCCCTGTTATCGACCCTGTTACGTTTTTGACCATTGCTTCTCGTCTGATCCTGACCACTCTCGTAAGTCACTCTGTTACTGAACTCTGCTCGTTTCTGGACCTGTCTACGCCCGCCGATTCTGTTCCTGTGATCTGAGCCCTTTCTGGTTTTGACTCCCGCCTGTCCTCGGACCCGATTTTGCCTAAGCCCTGTGGTGTTGCTACTCTGTGAATGACCTGGACCGTTTTGTGACTTGGATTCTGTCATTAAAAACTCTCTTAACTATATCCACTGTCTACCGAGTCATCGCTGTGCATGTGGGTCCGATCCTTGCCGAAATCTGACACTCCCCAACTATCTGAAAACAATCACATATGAGGAGCGGGGATCTGTCTCTAGTCACACACACTCACTCACTCCCCAGCCTTCCTGCTCTCTTCTGCTCTCGCTCACACACACACACTCCTTCTGCACCAGAGTAGAAGAGCCGCTGTCAACCCAGCCTACTCAAATTTAACTCAGCAACAAGCAACTATTACCACCTATTACGCCGTTTAACTTCACATACGTATATACACAAATAAACACTTGATTAAACTTCATACACTATTGCCAGCTCACTCTGTCTTCATATGCATATCACAGAAAGCGCTTTTACAGGTTTCCCTATATATAATTAATCTCTCAGGCCTCACAACTCATGAGAAAATCTACACTTGGATTGATCAGTTCCAAGCTTAATGTAGGTCTCCTCATACGCACATAAACCTACAGTGCCTAAAACCAAAATTTGATTGAATATGTAGCACAAGGTCACACTCTATTTCCTAATGCACTGAGGCCGCACCGTAACATGACGCTTGTTACGCCACCCCCCCCTGTAAATTTGGTACACGCTTTTGAAATGGCATAATATAGCTCCTACCCTATAAAAGAGTAAATAGAGAGTGTCCAGTCCAATGAGAAAATGAAAATGTGCATATGTTTTGCCACTTCTGCGTTGTTGGGCCAAAGCCATCGGCATCAGTTATGGTACTTACACAGCCTTTATATGTACTTTAACCAAATACAGACTTCAAAGCCCTTAATATTAGAGTGTCCAAGCCACGTCTGCCTTAAGTTAACATTTAAGTCAACGTTTAGAGGTCAATAGGCCATGTCATTTTTTCCCCACAATAAAAGCACAGGACAGCACAGAAATAAAGCAGTTGGTTAGTTATATTTATATACAGCAAATTATACAAGCAAATTCTCCACTGCTTCTCTCTGCTAATTCCCACACTGATAATTTCCTAGAAACAGCCGAATCAGAATTTAGAATTTTCTAATATAACCAACATTTGCCCACACTGCCCCCAACCCAGAGAATCGTCATGTAAGACCTTAAGCGCATCTCACCTGTGGCCACCAGTGACGAGTCGTCTCGGGCTGAGTGCAGTCGGGCACCTGTCGGCTCCAGACCCGGCTTTTCCTGCCTGTTGGAGTGACGCCAAAATCTGTCGTGTATTTTCTTTTCTTCAACCTTGGCAGAGATTTCACAAGAACTCAACTTTGAAGTTTAAATCAATAGCATACAGGTTTATTATATGACAAACTAAAACATTCATGTAATGATTACAAAAGAGTAATAGCAGGAGAGGCAGAGACCGAATTCACCTGCTTGTTCCTCTGCAGAGAGAAGTGAGAGGTCGGAAAAGGTCAGCTGTGTGCTACCAGCGGACCCTCTGCGAAGCGCTCTGAAAACCCCAGCCTGTGAAGGCCTGCTTTTAACCACCACCTAAAATCTTTCCCCATGTCCAAATAAGGACGTGTACTGTAGATGTTTTTCTCGGCTACTCGGGAAGTCCTGACACTGGGCCGTGTTATTTGTCCAGCTTCCGGATCAATCTGGCCCACCATCAACCTCCTAGCTCCTTTCCCAGGTCAGCGTTACATTTTGAATATTTCCTTAATAACAGCTCGGATAAACATTGTTACAGTAGGCAACACCAGACTCTGCGAACCCAGTTTAAGCAAACTCTTTAACCCCAGTCACTGAGGACACACATGAACCCATCTAGCCTCTGTATTTCTCCCATAAGCAATGATCAACTTTACTACTAAAAGTAACTGTAAATGTCTGTTTCCTGGAGTCTATCCCAGATGCTCCCCAGACAACGACCCTGCCAAACTACAAGGGTTGCGGAACAGTAACTGCATCTTAACCTGACCAGAACAGATTGCTCACTCACTACTGGCCAAAATGGATAAAACTATTTGAAAGATTCCGCATAGCCTCTGGTTTGGAAAGACAACCAGAAGAAAACCAGGTAAATGCGCTCATCTTCTCGATGGGAGAAGAAGCAGAGGACATCCTAGTTTCACTGCATCTTCGTCCTGAGGAAACGGTTGACTATAACGTGGTGAAAACAAAGTTAGATGTTCACTTTGTGGCCCGCAGTAATGTCATTTTTTGAGCAAGCAAAGTTTAACCAAAGGCAGCAAGAGATGGGAGAGACGATCGACAACTTCCACACAGCACTACAATGCCTGGCGGAATACTGTGGCTATGGAGTCCTACATGACGAAATGGTAAGAGACAGATTTGTCGTTGGCTTAAGAGATAAACGCTTGTCAGAGCAACTTCAAATGGACCCTGAGCTAACACTGGAGAAAGCCGTTAATAGAGCTAGACAAAGCTAACAGGTTAAGAAACAGCAAGAAGCACTTAACAGCGGGTTCAAAGCAGACAGGCAGCTGGACAGCGTGCATGCGCGCCAACATGGCGGTGCGCAGCCCAAAATCAATAAGAAGCCAGTCGGTTGTAAAGTTAAGAAAATGCGGCAGGACAGGCCGACACAGAGCAAAAGATGTGGAGATACAAAAGGCCACAGCTGGGAACAGTGCCCAGCAAAGGATGCAGCATGCAACCAGTGCCAGAAAAAAAAAAAAAGTAAGTAAGTAGCAAGAGGGTGCAGAACAAAAAATGAAGCTTGAGGAGAGAACTGTGTTTCTTGGCTCAGTGTCGGACAAGGAAACAAAGGGTCCCTGGCTGACAGAGGTAGATGTGGGAAATCGTAGAACCGTGTTCAAAATCAACACTGGGGCTGATGTGACGGCAGTGTCTGAGAAACTGTATAACCAGGGCCACTTCAGTGAACTTGCCAAGCAGCCATAGCATTACAGCTGGTTGCCAGGTTGGAAACCATCAGCCTAGAACCAAAGGAGACTGTTAAAAAAGAGTTTCCAAAGCTTTTTAGCGGACTAGGGAAGATGGAGGGGGAGTACAACATTGTGCTGAGGCCTGATGCACAGCCTTTTTCACTCAAAACCAAGACGAATCTCTCTCCCACTTCTACCAAAGATCAAAGAGGAGCTAAGCCACATGGAACAGCAAGGAGTTATCTCTGTGCACCTATGGTGGTGGTGCCTATGGTGGTGGTGCACCTATGGTGGTGGTGCCCAAGAACACAGGTCGGGAGAATGAGAATATGCACTGACCTCACAGAGCTGAACAAATCAGTGTTAAGAGAGAAACACCCATTACCCTCAGTTAAATATACTTTAGGATAACTTCCTGGAGCGGAAGTGTTCTCAAAGCTGGATGCCAATGCAGGATTCTGGCAGATACCACTGTTGAAAGTCTTCTCTGCTGACCACCTTCATAACACCATTTGGGCATTACTGCTATAACCGTTTGTGTTTTGGAATATCTTCAGCTCCATTTCCAGAAACGTATGTCACACATCCTGGAGGGTTTAGATGGTGTCGTGTGTCAGATTGATGACGTGCTGATATGGGTATCCACACAGAGCGAAAACAATGACAGACTGAGAAAAGCACTTTCACCACTGCAGGATACAGGGGTCACACTCAATGAGAAGTGAGATTGAATGAGAGAGAGAGTGAAAATTAAATTCTTGGGTCAGCTTATTGAGCCATCTGGAGTAAGCCCAGACCCAGATAAAGTGGCCGCCATAACAGCCATGAAGGAGCCCTACAATGTAAGTGAAGTGAGAAGGTTTCTAGAGATGACCAATCATCTTGGAAAATTTTTGCCTCACCTGGCAGGGAAAACACGCCCTCTAAGAGACTTATTAAAAAAGTCCAATATGTGGTGCTGGGGCACACAGTAGCAGGAAGCCTTTGATATCATCAAAAAAAGGTTTAACAACACCTCCAGGCTTGGCACTGTATGAGCCAAATGCTGAAACACTTTTATCAGCGGACTCTTCCTCGTACGGAATGGGGGCAGTACTCCTACAAAAAAAAAGGGGGACGCGTGTTGGAGACTGGTAGCTTCAAGAGCTCTTAGCAGCACTGAGCAACGATATGCTAAAATCGAGAAGGAGGCCCTAGCCTCTACACGGGCATGTGAGAGGTTCCAGGAGTTTATCATTGGGAAATGTTTCCAGATTGAGACAGACCACAAGCCTTTAATGCCACTGCTAGGCTCAAAAAGCCTGGATGAGCTACCACGCATACAACGGCTCCGCATGAGGCTTATGAGATTTTCCTTCACTTTATCTCATGTGGCTGGCAAGGACATGGCAACAGCAGATGTACTGTCCAGAGCACCAGTTAACAGTGGAACGAGAGGCGTGCAGGAGGACGAAATCAACATCTATGTGGATGCTGTCATAGCCAACCTGCCCACTCCTGAAGCGAGACTAAGGGAAAGCAGTCAGTGTGGTGGCCAGGTCTTAACAAGGATCTGACCAAGATGGTAGAGAACTGTGATGTCTGTTGCCAGGAGAGAATAAATCTGAGAGACATTGTTGCCGACAACATTTCCTTCAAGGCCATGGTCAAATGTAGGAGCAGATTTGTTTCAGTTTGACAACAATATTTGATTGTTCTGGACTATTTTTCCAGATACTTTGAATTAGCTAAACTGACATCTACGACATCAGAGGCAGTGATAGAGCAATTTAAATCCATCTTTGCTCGTCATAGGATCCCTGTAGAAACGCGATCAGATAATGGACCACAGTTTGTTTCTGAGTCATTCAAAAAGTTTGCACAGGATTGGGGCTTTAGTCATGTGACGTCTAGTCCTCGTTTCCCACAGAGCAATGGGGAAGGCTGAGCGAGCTGTGAGAACGGTAAAGGGGATTCTCAAAAAGTCAGCTGATCCATACCTGGGGCTCATTGCATATCGGTCTGACCCGCTTGCAAATGGGTACAGTCCGACAAAAATTCTTATGGGAAGGAGAATAAGAACTATGAATAAGAACTGTGGGTGAGGGACATGTCAGAAAGAGGCACAGTTGTGTCAGGAGCTGGTACACCACGGTCTTATGTCATCGGGAAACCCATGGGGACCCTGCGGAGAAACAGGTTCCACCTTTCAGCAACCTCACTGCCAGGACCAGCACAGAGGAGTACATCTCCTGGGGAAAAAAGCATTGCCGTAAAATTATCCTGAAAGAGAGAGGGCGCCTCCAGCGTACCTAAAAGACTATCTTTGTTTAAAGATATAGGAACCGAGTGAAGATTGGGCAGAATAATCCCTAAACTCAGGCCGAGAGGCTGGGCAGTCTACCCCAACTCTGTGTCGAGGAAATGTTTGGTTCTGAGAACGTTAAATCATCAGGTGGAAAATTATGGCACATTACTGAATAAATGAATGTTAGCCTGTACCTATACATCCTGTTGGTATTGTGGGCTCAGAAAATTTTAATCAAGGTGGGAAGTATTAATGTATGCCATCTATTCTCGGCTCAGTAGGGGGGACGTAGTATCAGCTGATATCTGCTGAGTAGGAACCTTGTGTAAAGTGTAAGGTACTGGGGGGGGAGGACTCTGGAGTAGAGCACTGCGTGTGTGGCTGTGTCTAATTAAACCACACAGAGTCGTTAAGTAGAAGACGACAGAACACCTTGGTATAAGACGACAGAACACCTTGGCCCCAAACCTTTCAAATACCTCAATTCAGCTATGAGGTAGACATTCAATTGCAAAAGGCCAACAATAACTTCTATAACAATGAAACTCTTCTAAATCCAAGTATCAAAATGAAATCAGACATACTGGATGTTTTTGAATCTGAAATTGTTGAATTCAAAGTTTATCCTACAAGTGCAGAGTTGGATGATGTGGCACACGCTGTGGTAAATAAGTATCCCTGTTTAAAAAGGGCAAAGATCAGTCACTGGCTTCTATGGATGGAAAATAAGCTTCAAGTATTTAATGGCCAACTACCGCACTAGGCTTAGAAATATTGGCTGCTGCTAAATTCTGCAACAAAGCGCAGTTCCATGGGCTATGGTGTAAACCAAGTAAAGAAGCCACAAAAAGCAGAAGTAAATTTCTGCCCAGGGGAAAGCAGAGAGACTCTTGAAAAAGAAAGGCAAGAAGTTGTCTTTGACATGGCAAAAAAAACAAACGAAATCAACAGCTAAACAGACACACCCACAATTTCTCCAAACATCAGACTCAAACTCAAAATACTCCTTAAACTAACGAATAAAATACGACAGGAGGCGAAACATAACGTGGCTGAGGCCTGGCCTGAAACAAAAAAACAAAACAAAAAACGAGCAGAACGAGGCAAAGGCACGGCATAAGCAAAGGCGGCTAAACCATAACCAACACAACAAGACTAAGGCATGGTATGAATACGCGTGGCTAACATGGACAACCTGGGCATGAAGAAACAGAGATCTAGCAATATGACATGAACAAAGGAGGCTACTGCAAACCATGAATCACAAGATAGGTGCCTTTACACGTCTTACATGCCGAGCAACGCGTGACTGAGTGGCAACAGAACCCATCAACAGTCCAATGCAGTAATCAACCTGACGTGAGCAGCGTGGAGCGATGAGATGACAATTACACAGCGCTGTGCTGCAGGAGTCTTTAAAAAGGGAGACAGAGGGGAAGCACAGGTGTGGCGAGTTTGTCCAGGAGACTACTGAGGGAAAGAGAGGTAGTGGGCATTGTCCAAAGCTGAGGCGTGGCTTGGTGAGGGAAAAGGTGCGGTCCAGGGCAAATACAACAGGATGGCTGACAATAGAATCCTGACATAGCCCCCCCTCAAGGGTCAGATTCCAGACGGCCCAACACGAGCCCCCCCATGAAGTCCGAGCAGGTCGGGTGGAGGGAGGACGGCAGGAGGGCCAAAACAAAAGACTGCCCCACCCCCTCATGGACACGTGAACTTGGCTCGACCTCCTTCCTCATTGAGACGTCGTCTGAGGCGGGACCACCGAGGCGGCCGAGCGTAAATGGTCTCCTTCGGACCACCACAAGGAAACGGAGCGTGCGTAGTCTCCTCCGGACCCCCACCAGAAGGCGAGGTGGGCGTGGTCTCCTCCGGACCCGAGGCGGGCGAATGGTCTGGGTGAGTATCGATGGTGGCAGGGTTGAAATCCAATAGTCCAGAGGAGTTGGATAGATAGATGGCCACCTCCCCACTGCCACCAGTGCCCTCCTGGAGTGTCGGCGAAGTAGCCTGTGCCACGACAAAGATTGGACTTGGAGCCGTGGTGTGGACGAGACATGGAGCTGTGGCAAAAACAAGTTGTGGGACCTGGGCAGGATGTGAAGCTGCAGCGAGGCATGAAACAGGATGTGGAACTGCAGCGGAAAGCGGGGCAACCTGTTTGTCTGGTTGGATGGCAGGATCTGATGCGGACTGTGGTACGTAGGTCATTGGCAGTACATCCAACTGTTCTAACAGGAAGGCCAGTTCCACCCAAGCGGCCACCAAGTCCACTGTGAGGTCACAGAAGCCCTCAGTGCACAATAGCCATGGTTCATTTGCAATCATTTCATTGGCCTGCTCTAAAATAATAGGTTGTGAACCTTTGTGGCCATGGATAGGAGTGAAGTATTCTCCTCCAAAACCGTGGCTCTGACGGGGTCCATGTTGGGCTGACACAAGATGGCGGATCAAGGCTGTGGAAGTTCGTTTGGACAGAGTCAGAGCCAAGTGTGGGCCATGAATCCATGATAACAGTTTATTTTAAACCAAACTCAAATACAAAACACTCCTTTAAAACTAAACAAAATATGTCAGGAGGCAAAACATAACACAACGTGGCTGAGGTTTCTTTTCAGCACTGTAGCCAGGCTGACAAAGAGTCAAAGCTGTATTGAGTCTACTATCCCCTTAAATCTCAGCAGCAATGACTTTATGAACTACTTTACTAATAAAATTATCATCATTAGAAAAAACATTCAGCAGCGACTTCTTCCAAATGACAGAAAGCACTGTCTAGATCCATCAACTTTAAATTTATTAAATCCTCTGTCTTACCTAGACAGCTTCTCCCCCATAACTCATATGGAGTTAACCTCAATAATTAACTCTTCCAAGTCGTCCACTTGTCTTTTAGATCCAATCCCAACCAGATTACTCAAAGAAGTTCTACCTTTAATCAGCTCATCCATATTAAATCAAATCAACCAATCTTTACAACTAGGCTATGTACCACAGGCTTTTAAGGTGGCTGTGGTCAAACCTCTATTGAAAAAACCAACCCTTGACCCTGGACAACTAGCCAACTATAGGCCCATTTCAAATTTACCCTTTATTTCCAAGATTCTGGAAAAAATCGTGGCTAAACAATTATCTGACCACCTTAGTGGGAATAACCTGTATGAAGATTTTCAGTCAGGATTTAGAAAACATCATAGCACAGAAACAGCTCTGGTTAGAGTCACTAATGATCTTCTATTAGCTTCGGACAATGGTCTAGTTTCTGTCCTTGTCCTGTTAGATCTTAGTGCTGCATTTGATACAATTGATCATCACATTCTATTACAGACACTAGAACATAGAATCGGGATTAATGGAACAGCATTGGGATGGTTTAAATCCTATTTGTTGAACAGATTCCAGTTTGTTCATGTTAATGATAAATTCTCCACACGCACAAGGATTAGCTATGGAGTTCCACAGGGTTCTGTGCTGGGTCCAATTCTGTTTAGCTTATACATGTCTCCTCTAGGTGAGATTATTAGAAAGCATTCTATTAATTTTCATTTTTACGCAGATGATACTCAGCTATACATGTCCTTGGAACCAAATGAAACAGATCAACTAGTCAAAATTCAGGGTTGTTTAAAAGACATCAAATCCTGGATGTCCCAAAACTTCCTTCAACTAAACTCAGATAAAACCGAGATTCTTATTGTTGGGCCTAAAAATCTGAGAGAGACACTATTGAGTCAGATAGCCACCCTGGATGGCATAACATTAGCTTCAGATTCTACTGTGAGGAACCTTGGTGTCATGTTCGACCAGGATCTCTCTTTAACATCATACATTAAACAAATCTCCAGAACCGCCTACTTCCACCTTAGAAATATAGTTAAAATCAGAAGCATCCTCTCTCAGAGCGATGCAGAGAAACTGATCCATGCATTTGTTACCTCTAGGCTGGACTACTGTAACTCCTTACTCATAGGATGTCCTAACAGCTCCTTAAAAAGCCTACAGCTCATTCAAAATGCTGCAGCCAGAGTTCTGACAGGACTTAGAAAGAGAGCTTCTCTGCACTGGCTGCCTGTAAAATGTAGGATAGAATTTAAAATTCTCCTACTTACATACAAAGTAATCAATGATAAAGCTCCTTCTTATCTTAAAGACCTCAGTTCCTTATGCTCCCAGCAGAACACTTCGTTCTCAGAGCGCTGGGCTACTTGCGGTTCCTAGAGTGTTTAAATGTAGAACAGGGGGCAGAGCTTTTAGCTACCAAGCTCCTCTCCTCTGGAACCAGCTCCCTCTTCAGGTTCGAGAAGCTGACACACTCTCCACCTTTAAGATTAGGCTTAAAACCTTCCTTTTTGATAAAGCTTATAGTTAGAGATGGTTCAGGTCACTGGCAATTATTGTTAGTCACAGGAACCATCTCTTAGTTAAGCTGCAATAGACATAGACTGCTGGGGGACTTAATTTATACACTGAGCTCCTCTGTTTCCTTCTACCTCCTCTGTCCCATAACCTCCCATCATTGTCCCATGTTTAACTAACCTTGTCTCTTTCTGTCCAGTAGTTGTGCTTCTCTCCCCCCCCCCCCACCCCACCCCACTCTTTCTCCCTCTCTGTCCTCACCCACAGGTATCATTGGACTCAAAGTTTGGTGTCTGTGATGGGCAGCTGCGGATCCAACCATCCTGCCTGTGCTGTGTTGTTGCTTGTTGTTGCTTGTTGCTGTTGCTGTGCTTTTCTATCTCTCTATCCTCTCACCCTAACCAGTCGAGGCAGATGGCCGCCCACATCCAGTCTGGTTCTGCTGGAGGTTTCTTCCTCGTTAGAGAGGGAGTTTTTCCTCTCCACTGTTGCTGTCAAATTAAATGCTTGCTGTATGTGGGATTTGTTGGGTTTAGTTGTGTGAGGTTTTAAACCTTACTTTGTAAAGTGCCTTGAAATAACTTTGTTGTGATTTGGCGCTATATAAATAAAATTGAATTGAATTGAGGCCTGGCCTGAAACAAAAAAGAAAAAAAACCTACCTGATCGTAACCGACCTGACATGAGCAGCGCAGCGCAATGAGATGACAATGACCCTATGTCTATAAAAGGAGGCAGAGGGAAAGCACAGGTGTGGCAAGTTGGGCTGATTGCCAGGAGACTACTGAGGGAAAGAGAGGGAGTGGGCGTGGTCCAAAGCTGAGGCGTGGCATTGTGAGGGAGAGGGTGTGGTCCAGGGTAAAGAAAAAAACAGGATGGCTGGCAGAGCCAGCCCAGATTCCTGACAGATTGTTGTTTGTGCTTGTTATAAAATTACAGATAAATGCAGAATTCACACGCATTACTACAGTACCTCTGATGTCAACCTTTATGTTACAAGTGGATCACTACTCCAGCCAACTAATGAGGGTGTTAAAGGAGAAGGCTGGAGCAGCAGGATGGCAAATTGGTGTCATCATGTAGTGCGGGCTGTGACCATGGGTTTAGTTTTACTTAGTTATTTATATATTTTTGCTTGTTTCAATCTGTTATTTTTTTCTTTCTGGTTCAGTTCAAATATGCTTTATTACATGATCTTGATAGTACAGCTAATAAACATAACCCTCTCTTTGTTTTTCTTTTATAATTTTATAGATGTTTTTATGGATGTTTGTCCTGGTACACGATACCATTGATTTTCTTGGTCTTCCACAAAATCCCAGTTTGGAGGTAGTTCTAATCATACATTCAGTTCTAAACATAGGGACAAATATTACTCAGTTAAAAACAAAATTTGACATTTTAAGTAATATGGTTTTGATTGTTTGAAGGATGTTGATCTGGAAGCAGCAAGAGAAAATAGTACTACTCTTGGGGGTCTATGCTATTCAACATGAGGAAGCAGAGCCCACTGATGCACTTGCAGATGTGGGTATTGTCATGGAAGGATGTGAAGTGCTGCAAGATTTAAGAGATGTGGCACATTGATGTGCCCTTCTACTTGGCCTTACAGTATCTATTGTTTAAACCTGAACTACCCCAAAAACCTGAAATGCAAATTTAAGTTTCTTCAGAAAGTTCCGATGGAGTTGGATGGTGCCAAGCTGTCACTCAAGGTACAAACCTTCAAAAACAAACTTCATGAATGAATATTTATGTTTATCCAAAAATAATATCCTGAAGTCTTTCCCACTTCTGTCTTGTTGGATCAAGTGTTTGTTTTTTTTTTTTTTTTTATTTATTTATTTTATTTTTTTTAAATATTGCACATTACAGTGCTTCTTGAACTAAACTGGGACCTGGGAAATGTTATTTTGAAATTGTGGTTCATATATATATATTATTATATGTTAAGTGAGTTGAGTTGTATTTATTTGATTTATTAACTTAAACAGCACATGGATTAGGTACAATTCAAATCAATCACATTATTGCAGCTATTTGTAGTTCATTAAATTTTAGCAGTCTTAGCAGTCTGTGGCCTGATGCCGTCTGGACCTGCAGCTTTCCTTAAATTAAATCGCTTTAGTTGTTTTCTGGTCTGAAGTTAGGGAGAGGGGGAGGACGTGGGGGGCAGAGGGCTGCTGCTAGTGGAGGAGGATAGTGTGGGCAGGGCTGTGCCGGTTGTTGAGGGGGAGGTGTGAAGAGGTGTCTCCACACAGAAGTTGATGTAGTCTGTGATGTAGTGGATCAGGCTGTTGACGTCCCACTATGAGAGCTACAGAGTGACTCCCAGTCTGTGGTTTGAAAACAGTCTCTGAGACTCTCACAGGCCTCATCAGTCCACACTCTCACAGACGTCTTCTGTGCCGGTTCTCTTCTCACCCTGGGTCTGTATTCCGGAGGTAGATGTACCAGATTGTGATCAGAATGGCCAAATGGGGGGAGGGGTTTAGAGCTGGCCGAGGGGGAGATTTACACAGCGACCTCAACGATGTGTGAAATCTCCTTTGGGGTGTAGTAAGGCCGAATGCTAACGGCAAGGAGCTCAATGTCTCTGGGGCAAAACTGTTCTCTAACAGAGACATACGTTGAGCTTCTCCATCTGTTGTTCATAGCGCTTCACTTTTTCCAAATTTTTTATGTTACAGTCTTAATTCAAAATGAATTTAATTTATTTATTTCCTCAAAATTCTACACGCTACCCCGTAATGTAAATGAGAGAAACGATTTTTTGAAATTGTTGCAAATTTATTAAAAATAAAAAACTGTAATACATAATTATTTAAAGCCTTTGCGCAATACTTTGGGTCATTGTCCGGCTAGAAGGTGAACCATTGCCCCAGTCTGAGGTCAATAGCACTCTGAAGCAGGTTTTCATCCAGGTGTAATGGATGAAAACGTAATTAATGCTTCTTGTGTTCATTTCTGACTCTGTATAATAACCATGCATTCTGTACTTGTTGATTAGACCCAGAACTGAACATTCTTAGACAAACAATCTATCTTCCTCTCAAGGTTCTGTCGCACATTAAGTGCTGACATCTAATGTTGTGTTTGACTGACCGATTGTTTATGGCTTGTGTCTGCCTTTTACCCCTGGTCTCTGGCTCCTTTCTATCTGAAGCCTCACCAGACCCAAGGCTGTAAACCTTGTGTATTCCCTGTGTAATGTAAACATCTTCACCCACAGTGTGATAGGAGGATTCCACCAGGTCCCGGGAGAAGGGTTAAAAGGCAGAGACAACCTTAGAATGGTGTGATCTTTGCATTATACCTCCGTGGTGTATGTTCTGATCTCCCCAGCTGGCTTTTTGATTTGCTTTCCTCATTACTTGTTATTTTCTTTATTATTTCAATAAATCGCACAAAAGGACAACTCTCTCTCATCAGCCTTTATTGCAAAATTTCCACCACAGAAATTGGCGTCTACGAACAGGATCCCGCGGCAGGTCGTCTGGACAGCGTGATCAGGGACGGCGGTCCTGAGGACTAGGGTCGCTCAGCCTCCAAACCTCTACAGCTGTTCTGAGTGGGAGGACTGCTCACCCGTCTGGATCGCCTCTGACGAGATCCAACGAACTCAAAATCCAACCTCTACTCGGCCCGGTGAGAGAGATTCTGTTTTGGTGCGACTTGTTAAGGAAAAAAGAAAAAAAAGAAAGAAAAAAAAGAAAACGGGTTTTAAATTGGTTTCAGGTATTCGGGTTTACTTGGCTCTGATCATTTGGTTTAGAGAAAGTAAGGTAAATAACAATTAATTCTAAAACATCCCCAACTAGACTAAAACAAACAACGACAAAAGAAAACATAACTAGGAATAGAGATAATTTTTCTAAAACGACTATGTGGCTGAAAACATCTAAAATATAATAATTAGGACCAAACATTTTTTATTTTATTTTAAATTTAATATTCGGGTAGAAAAATTAATTAGGTCAAAGTCTGCCCTGGTGGCCGAGACGGTGGTTGCTAAGGGTTGGCTCGTGGAACCGAGCTTGTTTTTGTCTGTACTGAGGATACAGACCAGTGTGCAGATCTGAGCGCAGTCCAAAGGGAGTGGACAAGGAAATAAAAGACGAGCTTCTGAAATACGGAGCGCGTTTGCAGGGGGAAGTGGTTTTGAGATACGAGGGGCCTGACGGTGAGGGAGCACTTCCGAGAACCCTGTCGCTGATCTGAGCGGTTCCCTTTCTACGCAGACGTCCGTGGAAGAGAAATTTCGAAAAAAGGTTCCGGCCAGAACACAAAAAAGTCTAAGGCAGAAAACCGCCGGGACTCTGAAAGATGGGTTCGGGGCGATCTAAGTCTCCACCACCAGACTGCAGCATTACAAAATTAATGAGACCTAAATATGGTGATGAGTGCGTGTCATGTCTTCACGACTGGACAAAACATTATGGGTTTCAAGAAGGTGGTTCACTCAGTGTGAAGGACATACGCGCTTTAAAAGAAAAATTAGAAGAAAAGGAGAAACAGCCCTGTAAAAGTAGAACGATCAAGGGTTAAAACTTTAGAGGAAATTGAATTAAACAACAGATGCCTTGAAATTTGGGTTAAAGAATCAGAACGCAGGGAAAGACTGAAATGCCAAAAAGAGTTAGGAGGGAGAAAGGACGAGAGTGGTGACGTAGCTGGCAGAAAAGATAACAACTCTGTGGAAGCTTGCACACCGCCACCATACACACATACACACACACAACATGATGAGAAACAGAGCGCTCCCACTGTCTCTGCTTTGTATCCTTTTGCAGAGCTGAGCGCGGTCAAGGTGAATCCCGACCTGGACTCCTTCTACGTCAGCAGGAGGGCCGGGCAGGGTGGACAGCCGGACCAACAGCAACAGCCTGATCAACAGCAACAGCCTGATCAACGACAACAGCCTGATCAACGACAACTGCGTGCCCCATTGCAGCAGCCTGGACCACACCAACAGCCTGACAAACAGCAACAGCCTGACCAACATCAACAGCCTGCATTGCATCAACAGCCTGCCCCACTGCAACAGCTTGGCCAACATCTGTCATCAGGAGCTGCAACATCGGGTGCAGAGCAGTCAGAGCATGTGAAGGACAGCGAAAATGCCACACCAACTCCTGGAATGGATGCAGAGGCGTTCTGGGCCAACTCACCTATTGGCTTCATTCCTACATCATCCACTGCCACAGGCTCTGCCCATGCACCAACTGCCACTATGAGTGCTGCCTCTGCAACTACCAGCGTTCGTACCCTAAGGAGCAACACACCAGTAGCTCCAGTAATCAGCTTGCCCATGGTGGAAGTGGCCGGCCCTGAAGGAAGCATGTTAGTGCACAGACCATGGACTAGCGCTGACATAGCTGACTTTGCTCACACTCTTCCAGACATCACTGTGTCAGGAAAGACATTCGGCGCCAACCTTCTGGCTTTCTGCCAGGAGTACAGACCCACTGGAGCTGAGATCCGTCGCATCCTGGCCAAACGTCTTGCACCTTGTGAATACCAAAAGCTGGCTAGGCAATTGCCTGATGTGACACTTGCTCTCAAACACAAAGACTGGACAAACAACTTAAATGATGGATTCGTTGCCGCAGTGAGGACGCTTGTTGCCCACCTCGAAACTGCGTTCCCTGATAAAGTCTGTATGATTAAAGTCACTACATGCAAACAACAACCAGAGGAATCAGTTGATGACTTTGTTCACCGCCTCACCACCGCATACAACACACACGGAGGCGTTCATCCTCCCCCTGAAGGAGTGGGAGGACTCATCTGTTCAACATACGAGAGTCACCTGTGTGAACTGGTGATGAAAGGCTTACTCCCTGAAGTTTTTGACGCCGTGAAGCAGTCATACATCGGATGGAAAGAAGAAGCGCGTCTGTCTGACCTCACAAGACACGCACGCCATGCTTATGACACTCTCCAGCAGAAGAAGATGGCGAAGAAGGAAAAACAACAGAACGAACTGTATCTGCCATCCTTGGAGATGTTCTCTGCAATGCATAACAATAACAGAGGAGCGGGCAGGTTTCGCGAGCGAGGACGAGGAAGAGACTTCAGACGGAATTGGCACAACAGAGACACAGGAGGCACATCTGGAGATCCAGGAAACGCTTGCCACATCTGCGGCGAGATGGGACACTGGAGGAAGTACTACGTCAGGTTCCACCCTCCCGGGCACTCTCGTCAGACTGACTAGAGGAGGAGCCCAGCGAAGGTTTCCGTTCACATGATGACGTAGACGGTACCGCACAGACATACACACACACGCTCACACTTGGTACATGTTCAATTGATTCAAATTCATGCTTATCTGCTTGTAATGAAGACTTGCTTTCTGCTCAAAACATCCCACAGAGTGATTTTGAAAAGAATAACAAACAGCTAAATGACAACTGCTCTATGACTTTACAGTCAAATGGTTTCAAACAATTTCCTGAGTTTGCTCTGACAGTTCAAGGTGAACATATGGTGTTTTTAGTAGACTCAGGAGCAACAAATTCGGTAATAAAATCTTCCATGTTTTCCAATCCACCTAAAATGAGTGGACGATTTGTGCACACTATAGGTTCGTCTGGCCAGACAATAAAAGAAAAACTTACTGTGCCTCTGTCTTGCACAACATCAGACGGCAAGACACTCAAACATTCATTTTTGCTTTCAAACTTATGCCCAGTTAATCTATTAGGAAGAGATCTCATGTGTAGTTTAGGTATTTCACTGATTTCCACTCCGGAGGGAGTGCAGGTCACAACCACGGACAATGTAAATAATTTTTCTTTTGTTTGTGTTAATTTCAGCTCAGAGCTGCTGCTCTACTCTTATCAGTGGCTGCTGAAGGGAGGGGCTGTAACTGAGGCCCTCATACAGGCTGCTCGACAGCTTGTTTCCTCACAGAATACGACCTTTAGAGACACATCTGACCTGTCTTGTACAGCACATGTGTCCACTGGTCCTGATGAGGAGTTTGAAAAATCATGGTTACGCACACATGCGGACAAACTGACCTCAACCTCTCTTTTTTGGGATGAACATAGGTCTGCGCTTGCGATTTCTCTCACTAACGAACAAGAGAGATTTGTTGATGCTTATTCTACAGATCCACATGTCCTTCTGTCAAAACATGACGGAAACAGATGGCAGGACTTGGGTCCTTTCGTGGACAGATGTCAACGGGAAGGAGACTGGCAAACGACTTCCGACCCGAATGTGATGTATTCACCTACCTTGCATGCTTACAAAAAACTTTTTCAGTCTATCTTTCATGTGCAGCGTACAGTGCACTTGGTACCTCAACATTTCACACACACTTCACACCACGTGTTTTTGTCGGAGGACGCTCTGACGCAGTATCCAGCCTTACAGGAAGTTCCAGCTTCCCTGTGGGCCACACACAAATATGATGTAGGTTTGATCAAAGGGTGTGACCCAGTGGTCATCACGCCAAAATCTGACTACAGACCATGCAAACAGCAATACCCTTTAAAGAGAGAAGCAATTGAAGGAATAACACCGGTGTTTAACTCTCTTTTGAAAACAGGAGTCATCGTCCCATGTGACAACTCTCCAGTGAGGACTCCACTCTTCCCAGTTAAGAAAATCAGAGACAAAGGACAGCCAACAGAATGGAGGTTTGTCCAGGATCTGCAAGCAGTAAATGCGGCGGTCCAACCACGCGCGCCTACGGTACCGAACCCCTACACCATTCGTTCTCAGGTTCCGCCCAAGGCTAAATTTTTTTCAGTAATTGATTTGGCCAATGTTTTTTTCAGTGTGCCCGTCCACAAAGACAGTCAATTCTGGTTTGCTTTTGAATTTAACGGAAAGTCATATACCTTTACCAGACTATGCCAGGGGTATTCAGAAAGCCCTACAATCTACAATATGGCACTGAAAGACAGCCTGGATGATCTTGTCTTGTCCCCAGGCACCGCCCTGCTGCAGTACGTTGACGACTTGATGATCTGCAGTGAGGATCAGGAAACTTGCGCAGCAGACACGATCAAGCTGCTGAAACACCTGCATGCTGCAGGACACAAAGCAAGTCTGTCTAAATTACAGTTTGTTCAGACTGAAGTTACCTTCCTAGGTCACATCATCACCGCTGAAGGGAAATCAATTTCACCTAAAAGAGCTGAAGCTATTCAGAACCTGCCCCTTTGCACATACAAACAGCTTATGTCCTTTTTAGGCATGTGCTCTTATTGCAGGAATTTCATTCCCAACTGCGCCGTCTTGGAGGCTCCGTTTAGAGCTCTGATGCAGACGTCTTCTGCATCCACCACCCGCCTCATGTGGACATCTGAGGCTGAACAGGCGTTCACCGACCTCAAACTTGCTCTTCAGTCGGCTCCTACTTTGGGTCTGCCTGACCCTACGCGACCTTTCACCCAAACGGTGGATGAGAAATCAGGTTGTATGACCTCTGTCCTTCTACAGGATCACGGAGGGCGTCCACGCCCTGTAGCCTATTTCTCTGCTAAGCTTGACCCAGTCGCTGCGGGGCTCCCACGATGTCTCCGAGCAGTGGCTGCGGCAGAGAAAGCCGTGCTGGCATCACGTGACATTGTTGGCTATTCTGATGTCACCCTGCTGGTTCCTCATGCCGTGTCTTTGATCCTTTTGGAACAAAAAACATTACATCTTTGTAATGTAATGGCTTAGATACAACACCATCTTACTGGAAATGACAGCCACTTTGTTTCCAGGCCCTGACGATGGCGAGCCTCACAACTGTGTTTCGGTCTTGAACCAGGTCTGCACTCCGCGCCCAGATCTATCGGAGGTGCCAATTCCTAACTGTGACCTCGTTCTCTTTGTTGATGGCTCTGCCTCTAGAGACCCTGCTTCGGGCCACTGTCAGGTTGGATATGCAGTCTGCACCTCTCATACTGTTTTACAGTCTGGCCCTTTGCCAGGACATTACTCTGCTCAGGCTGCGGAGTTGATCGCACTGACCGAAGCCTGTAAATTGGCTGAAGGGAAGTCTGTTACTATCTACACAGACTCCAGATACGCTTTTGGCGTCACACATGACTTTGGTGCTCTGTGGAAACACAGAAAGTTTTTGAAATCTGATGGCAAACCTATCTTGCATCATGATAAGGTTGCTGATCTGCCCGACGCAATTCTGTTACCAGCTGCAATTGCTGTATGTAAGTGCCCCGCACACACTGGGGGCACTGATCCCATCTCTGCTGGAAACGCGCGCGCTGATGCTGCTGCAAAGACAGCTGCCCGACTTCCCTTTCCCTTTGTTCCCTACCTCTTATCCTCCACCTCTACCCAACCTTCCTCTCCTCCCTCTGCTCTCCCTGATCTTCAGACATTCTCTACCCCACAGGAACGCAAGCTCTGGCTGACGAATGGCGCCACCAGTAGCCATGGCGTTTGGTATGGGCTCGGGCCCATACCAAACGCCATGCAAACTTGCCTACCTAAACACTTTTTCCCTCATTTCGCGAAGCTGACACATGGATTAGACCATGTATCAAAGGGGGGAACGTTAGATGCTCTTACAAAACATTGGTACACTAAGGGTTTTTCAATCTATGCACAAAAATACTGTGAAGCATGTATGACATGCGCCCAAAACAATCCAGGTAAGACGACTGCCAAACCACTGGCAGCTCACCCACCACCGGAACAGGCGTTTGACCATTTAATGCTGGACTTCATCGAACTAACGCCAGCAGAAGGTAAAAAAATTGTTTAGTGATTGTTGATATGTGGTCAAAATGGGTGGAGGCCTTCCCAGCTAAACATGCTAACAGCCATGCAGTTACCAAAGCCTTGCTGACAGAAATAATTCCCAGATGGGGGATTCCATCTAAAATCAGCAGTGACAACGGCTCACACTTTGCAAACCAAGCCCTCGAGGAAGTGGGAAAGTTTCTGAACATTGACATCAGAAAGCACTGCTCTTACCACCCTCAAAGCGGAGGGGCGGTAGAGAGAGAGAATGGCACTTTGAAAATCAAACTGGCTAAATGCTGCTCAGAGACTGGTCTCAAGTGGACTCAGGCTCTTCCCATTGTGCTCTCATACATGAGAATGAGGAGAAGGATGAGAACAAACCTCAGCCCGTATGAGATCCTACTTGGTAGGCCTGCTACAGTACTGTAAGAACTTCATTCAACCAGGAGACTGGGTGATCATTAAGAAGCTTCGCAGGAAGCACTGGAACTCAAAACGGTGGCAAGGTCCCTTCCAAGTCCTTCTGATGACCAACACGGCTGTGGAGATCGCAGAAAGAGCGACTTGGATCCACTCCAGCCACTGCAAGAAGGTCCCAGATCCGACAGACGACCCTCCATCTACATCTACACCACACGAGAAAACCACCACTGACGAAAAGAACTGAGAAGGACGACCCTCGCTGTGCTCACACACACACACGCACTGAGGCGAGGCTGCGTTGACTGTTCAGCTAAAGGTGTGAGCCAAGCGCCGCCTGAAGCTGCGCCGATGAATCACACTATCAGACCATACGTCTACACACACGCTCCTGAGAAAACACACACGAGCAGCCTTGAGTTGCCGACGCTGGACGACGTGTAGACTCTTCACATCACGGGGAGTGACAGTGACTCAGACGACATTGGGAGGAAACCTGGCGGGGATAACGAATCCCAGGTGTCCCTGTGATCAGCTGATCACAACCTGAAGAACCCCAACGAACTGTCAATACATCAACACACAGGTTGGGAAAAATCAAACACCACTATTCAACAGGAAGAAGAAGACATTGATTGTGACCCTGTTGTTTTGATCCTTATTGTATGTTACTTTAATATTTGCTCTAAATGGTGTGGTTGATTTACATGTATACCTCTCTGTGATTTTTATCCACTATTTTTGAACAAAACATTTTACGACAAGCATATCTAGAGTTGTTTTCCACTTGATTCACACTTTCACACAAATTTTTATCTTCCACTGACGCAAAATGACATTCACCAGACGAAACAAGATAAAAATGATTGTCATATCGACGATGACGGCAATATGCGTAGTCACTCTGACATTCGCATCAACCGAAGACACTCTTATCCACCGCACACCGGAGTCACCCACAAATCGATCATGCTTAGTTTGTGCCATTAGAGACCTGATGACCATGACGGAACAATTGCCCCACATAGCAAAGACAACATGGCAGAATAGAATGGCCTTAGATGTTATTAACAAAGATGGGAAGTGTTTGTGTCAGGTTTGGTAAAACATGCTGTACCTTTATTCAGGATGATTGAACATGAACTGATTGAAATCACTCATCACTAGGCTTATGTCCCTGTCTAACTACCCACAAAAACAGCTCACAATCTTTTATTCCTACGCCATTTACATCTTTATAAGCAATACATTTAACAAATCATTTTTAAAGAATCTTTTATTACTACAAAATGAATTCCACGATTGACAATTTTTATTCTTTTAATGTTTGATTAATGTGTAATCAAAAGGGGGGAAATGTAATGGAAAAATTGTACTTTAATGCTTCTTGTGTTCATTTCTGACTCTGTATAATAACCATGCATTCTGTACTTGTTGATTAGACCCAGAACTGAACATTCTTAGACAATCTATCTTCCTCTCAAGGTTCTGTCGCACATTAAGTGCTGACATCTAATGTTGTGTTTGACTGACCGATTGTTTATGGCCTGTGTCTGCCTTTTGCCCCTGGTCTCTGGCTCCTTTCTATCTGAAGCCTCACCAGACCCAAGGCTGTAAACCTTGTGTATTCCCTGTGTAATGTAAACATCTTCACCCACAGTGTGATAGGAAGATTCCACCAGGTCCCGGGAGAAGGGTTAAAAGGCAGAGACAACCTCAGAACGGTGTGATCTTTGCATTATACCTCCTTGGTGTATGTTCTGATCTCCCCAGCTGGCTTTTTGATTTGCTTTCCTCATTACTTGTTATTTTCTTTATTATTTCAATAAATCGCACAAAAGGACAACTCTCTCTCATCTGCCTTTATTGCAAAATTTCCACCACACCAGGATGTCTCTGTACATTGCTGAATTTGTCTTTCCCTCTATCCTGACCTGTCTTCCAGTTCCTGATGCTAAAAAACATCCCACATCATGATGCTGCCACCTCCATGCTTCACTGTAGTAATGGTATTAGTCTGGTGATGAGCGGTGCCTGGTTTTCTCCAAACGCAACGCCTGGCATTCACTCCAAAATGTTCAATTTTAGTGGCAAATTCCAGGTGGGCGGCTATGTGCCTTTTACTAAGTAATGGTTTCCGTCTGGCCACATATAGACCTGATTGGTAGATTGCTGCATGTGTTGGGCTGAGAGGGACCTCCAACGTGTTCCCAAAAAGTTAAAAATAGCACGGATGCTGAGCACAAGAGCACAAGTGATCTACCTGTGTGAGCACTCTAAGCAGGGTTTACCAAAATAACCAAAAATCTGTAAAAAAAAAGACCAACATACAGTAGAAAAGAAAGTGTTTGGTCTGAAAATACCACAACAGCACTGATACACACAGAGACGAGAACAATAAAGCGCAACTGAGAGCCAACCAGTTTTTACTTGAACAAGGGGAGCTCGCCTGAGATTTTAGCGTTGTAAGCGCTTCACTCAGAGACCACCCAACTCCGACAAACTCATTGGTGCACTTGTTAACATGCGGAAACGCACAATTAGGCATAGCAATACTCCTCCATAACCTCTTGTGGTTTTGAACCCCTACGCCTGAATAGGAGCACAAAGCAAATGTGACAAAATTGTTCTTCATACATGACAATACTTGTAAAGAACTTAAGCATGTGGTTAGAAGTCTGTGCATATGTCAATGTGGTTATAAGGCACAGCAAATGCAAACCATAAATGGTAAATGTAAAAAAGGGTAAATGATACATAAAAAGATAAATCAATAGAAATGAAATGAAAATAAATGATTAAATGATTACATGTGTTAAATGATATATGTGATTATATGTAAAAGATATTGAATAAACAACAAAGATAAATGAGATTAATAATAGATGAAAATATATTCTCTCCAACAGAAAAGAAATAGGAGCAAGATAGTGGGAGCTGTTCCAGTAGGCAGCTACTCAGGCAGCACCAAATAGCATAAATTCTCCATATTAATATTTGGTTGAAAACCCCATGTTGGCAATGACAGTCTGAAGTCTTGGACTCATGGACATCATCAGATGCTGGGTTTTCTCCTTTTGAATGCTCTGCCAGGCCTTTCTGTCTGAATTTTAGTCTTCAACAAGTGAAATGCATGCTCAATTAGGTTAAGATCAGGTGATTGACTTGACCAAGAAAATTCCACTTTTTTGCTTTAATAAACTCCAGGGTTGCTTTGGCTGTAGTTTTGGGTCATTGTTCATTTATATTATGAAATGCCACCCAATCACTTTGACTGCATTTACCTGGATCTGTACAAACAGTATGTCTTTGAACACCTCAGAATTTATACGGCTGCTTCTGTCCTGTGTTGCATTATCAATAAACACTTGTGTCCCGGTGCCACTGGCAGCCATGCATGCCCAGGCCTTCACACACACACATGCTATGGATCATGAGCTTCTCTCTCAATGCTTTTCTCTTGCCATCATTCTTGTAGAGGTTGATCTTGGTTTCATCTGTACAAATAAGAATAAGAATAAGAAAACCTTGAATAGTGCCACAATGGGGAAATTTTGTCTCAAAACAGCGTGTGATACAGGAGAAGAAAATATAGCAGCAAGTATCAAATACAATACAGATCAGTGAAACTGACTTGAGTTGGCACAGTATAATACAGTGGTCAGAGTGGGTATGCAAAAATGTCTTAAATATAATCTACATATTGCACAGTTTGCACAAATATTGCACAAGTATTGCAGCCAGCGATTGTCCTAATTACCACTGATGCAGTGGGTGGTTTATCAGTTTTGCTGTGTAAGATAGTTAACATTGTTAACATTGTTGATTGTATAATTTAATTGCAGCAGGTAGGAAGGATCTATGATATCTCTCCTTCACACAGCGAGGGTGGATTAGTCTGTCACTGAAGCTGCTCTCCAGAGCAGACAGTGAGTCCTCCAGTGAGTGAGATTCCTGGTCCATGATGGATGTGAGTTTAGCCAGGACCCTTCTCTCACCCACCTCCTGCACTTCTAAAGAGTCCACTGTACTCTGCATCGTCATCATTGGTGATCGGTACCATTGAACGATCGCAGAGTCATCAGCTCACACAGCTGTCCGTGTTGTGTCTGAAGTCTAATGTATAGAGGGTGAGGAAAGGGGGCCAGTACAGTCCCCTGTGAGGCCCCCACACTGCAGGTCAGAGTGTCAGACACAGTCTCTGGCTCTAACAAACTGACGCCTGTTTGTAAGATAGTCCATAATCCACTCCGTCAGATGGAGGTCCACACCAGTGTTGGGGGACCTCATCTGTATAATCTGTTATTAACAGAATTATTATTAAGGTCCCACATGCTCAGACAAAGGAAATACTGCGGCCTGCATGTAAAGTCCTCATCCTGATAGTAGTGAGTGAGAACAAAGAGATTTCAAATCTCAGCGCCAAAACCAGGCGCCAGGCTGGGGACCCATACCTGGCTCCCCCGCTGACACAAGCGACAAACGGAGGAGAAACGTGGATGTCAGCCGGAAGAACTTGGACGTCAGCCGTCCTGATTGGACCAAACAATAGGACGGGCGTGACCAAAAACACGGTTATAAAAGTCGCCGTGACCGAAGACTCGTCCCTTGTTCTCTCCGACCCTGTTCCGTTTCCCCTTGTTCTCTGCGATTTCCCCTTCCTTTCTTCTCTCCGACTTCGTCCCGGACCCTTCTCTCCTCGCACACGAGACCACTGCAGACCTTTCTTCTCTCCGTCCGCCTGGAGCCTCCACCGCAGCCAACAGCTGAACCAACGGAGACGTCGTCACAGAGAACGGGCCTGATCACCCATCTACTTCCAGCCATACGGCAGGAAACCGCCAGCGTAACCGCCTCACCCGCCGCCGCATCAGCTGATCACGACGCGATCACCGCGACGCACACCTGGACCGAACCGCAACAGCGCAAGCATGCACGCACGCAACGCCGGAGCTTCTCACCAGGATTGCGCAGT
Source organism: Betta splendens (assembly GCF_900634795.4). Classification (NCBI taxonomy): domain Eukaryota; kingdom Metazoa; phylum Chordata; class Actinopteri; order Anabantiformes; family Osphronemidae; genus Betta; species Betta splendens. The sequence goes on along the minus strand of NC_040894.2, from coordinate 16,080,014 downwards.
AAGGCAGAGGCATTCTTAAGTCTGAGCAGAGTAGAACTCTTAGGGGATCAGTAATTGTTTTATTGTTGTGTTGTTTCTTTTCCTGCACACACGATCTGACCGCTGTGTGTTTCCGCGATCACGTGACTGTAACGCTGTTACAGATCTACGTGAATCTAAGAGGTGCACATTGAAGTGTTGTAATCTGATTTTACTAGCTTAAGTGCTTTAGTGTGTTACTGTGTAGTGCTCTGTTTCGGCTGCGACCACGCCAAGCGCACGTTTCCACCACTGCACGCTTCCGCGATCACGTGACTATATCGCAGAATATAGCCCCACGTGTTTGTGTGACCACAAGCCTTATTCATGCTAGTCCCACTTCACACTCCTTTACACGCTTCTTTCCCTGTGAGCGCCAGACACGCGCGCTCCATTCAAAGGGCTCACCGGCACACGCGCGCAGCTGTGCCCCCTCACCACGCCCCTAAAGGGGGGCGCTCTCCTCCTCCTCCTCTTCTCTCCTTCTCTCTCTCTCTCCCTCACACACACATACACACACACACCCCTCTTATCTTAGGTAACGCGCATACACATACAGAACGCCAGACGAACACACCATAAGATTAAGTTGTGATTTGCTGAGTTATTCAAGATAGTGTTGACACGAGTTAATATTAACTGTTTAATAAAGCGTTCATAATTCAATTGGTCGTTGTCTGTGATTATTTGTACATGGTTTTACAGCACTAGTGAATTGAGTCGGCTATGGTACGGAGTTCACCCTTCAACTAACTTAAATACAAATGAGACTGTATTGGCTATTCCAAATCGGTTATTGGTCCCTGGAAACAGGGTGGTGCCCCGTAAATTAAGTAATTATTAATTCAATTAATAATTATTAAATCAATAATAGTAAGTGTTTCACTTGCCAAACTATAGACATTTGTCATATAGTTATATATATTTAAGCTAATAACCAAGATTTGTGAATCTAAATTATAAACATAATTGGTATCTCCACTCAGGAGCTATAAATCCAATTATTATAATTTGTGCTCCTCGCATATCCCCAACACCAGTCTCCTCCAGTTTGTGTTTCAGAAGCACCGACTGGATGTGGTTGAAGGCACTGGATAAATTAAAAGACATGATCCTCACAGTGCTGCTGGTACTAAGGATTTTTAATCCTGCAGCCACCTGAAAAAAATCAGGGTGCTAAACTTGTGTTAACCACCAGGTGGCGCAAAGATGTGAGGTCCGACTGTTCATTTCTATCTGTGTCTGCACATTCAGCAAAAACAACGATGTCATGGTATTGTATCATTAAATGTAGAGTAGTTCATTTTTAAATATTATAGATTATTATGCGTCTTTGCTCGCTAGTGCGCTAGTGTTTGTCAATTGCCGAAGCTGCTGATGTTTTTACACAGTTTTCAGGCCAGCTGAGAGACACAGTCCCTCCTCCAGCCAATCCAATAGAATAATATAAGTATAATAACATAAAATAGGAATCTATATTTATTCATTAATCTGTGTTATAAATGTATTTTATCTGTATATCTGTACTCGTCTTCTGGTTTGTTGATCATGAGGAAAAAATACAAAACAAACTTTTTTTTTCATTTCAACTCAGTGCTGAGGAGCCACTTATTCATAGGCAGATGACTTGGATCAAGAAGATAAGATAAGATAAGATAAGAAAAACCTTTAATAGTCCCGCAGTGGGGAAATTACCTCTCACAACAGCAGTACAGATGAGCAAGAATACAGGTACAGAACAGTTTGTGTTGGCACAGTACAAAGCAGTACAGTACAGTTAGAGTGAGTATGAGGTCATTGCAGGGTTATTGCACAGTAATGGGTATAAGATTTGTACCGGTAACAATATACATGATTGTTCACAGATTTACACAAATATTGTGCAGATCAATTGTCAATACGCGCTAGTGTTTGTTGTCAGTTGTTGATGTCGCTGCTGCCTTTATACAGTATGTCCTCGTGTTTAAGTGTCGGGTCCGTGTACGTTTTAACGGTTCGATTTTCCCCTCCAGAATAAAAGCTGGGAAGACGAGAAAACACGTCGTTTTAGAACGTTTTAAACCCGGAGGACCTGTTAATGTGTCTGAACACGCTCCAAGTAAGTCCAGTAACTTCGTATTGTAACGAGAAACCCCCAGCATCTCGTTTAAAAAGGACAAACGGCATTCATTCAAAGCAGCGTGTTAAAAACGAATAAACAAGCTGAAAACGGTGTTTTCAAAACCAGACACATTAATGGATTTAAAGCCATTTCCCGTTTTCTCGTTTCGGGGGAAAACAAATCGCCTGTGGCATTGGAGCATCTTGCCAGAATGAGCTTTGCAAAGAAAGGACACTTGATTTCAAAACCGCGACCTAAGCGTCCCCTCAAACTCCACGTTTGGGGAAGGATTTCTAGGTGGGGACCAGGACCGATGATTATTTTCGAGGGGATTATGGATGGACAGTTTTTCGAGGAGTCCATAATCAAACGCACAGTGGGGCCATATATTAGAAAGTATATTGAAACACGGCATCGGTTTTTCCAGGACAATGACCCCAAACATGTCGCTGCAAGAGCCTGTCTGGAGGCGGAAAGAATCAGCTGGGTGCACACACCGACGGAGTCCCCTGATCTGATCCCCTACTAATTAAACAACATCTGGCTTCTAAAACCAATGGTCTTTTTCTTATACTCCTGACATTAAAAACCTTTCACTTCACTGCTTTTAAACGCAGTTCCTATGGACGTTCACATAAAATCTGTAAGAGGATTTTATTACATATAAATAAATACATTGCATTAAATCTTTCTCTATGGCGCGACAGAACGTCAGGACTCAGCAGATCAACAAGGCATTAATGCAGCAGCTTGTTTGTTTTACATGTGCTTATTACGCACGATAAACGTTTTTCACTGAATGAAAACGAAAATAACTCCTGCTCTGCAGCATAAACCACTTTGACCACTTTTAAGGTGGTCAGGTTAAACAGTTGGAAGCTGCATTATTATACTTTACCGTAATGACATTTACCACAATATCTGCAGAAAAACATTGTTTTATTACACAGGCAACACAGTGGATTTGGAACTCGCTCCGCGCGAGTTACGGCGTCTGATGTTGATTCAGTTGCAAAGCAAACTTCAAACCCCACCCCCTACTACGTATTGGCACAGAGACATTAACATATTGTCTCCACTCAGTCAATAGGTGTAAAATACTTTAGCTCCGAGACAAAGAAAAACTCCATGGGAGATCGTGCGCGTGATCAGCTGCACCTACAGCTGTGAGACGCCAAAACCTTTCACTTGACTTTTTTAAACGGTCTTCTTATGGTATTTAACACAGGTCTGGCAGACTACCACTGCTAACGTGTAGAGTTATATCATATAATAAAAATAAATAAATTGTAATAAACTCTCTGTGGTGCCAGAACGCCAGGACTGAGTAGATCTCCGACTCATTAATGCAGCAAGTTGTTTGTTCTGCATATACTGATTCTGCATGAGTAATAAGGACTGTTTTACACTTATTTAGCCGAGGACAAAACTCAAAAGAGAGACACCCATCACGTTTTAACAAATGTGCAATAAGAAATATAAACAGAAATAGCTTGAAAGCGTTTCCGTTTTATATTCCGTTTATTTCGTTATTACTGCTTTCATCTGTACCACATAAAGTCATTGCAGAGCTACAGTCGTGTTCCTACGAAGTTAACCAGCTGTTTCTTTCGTTATTCCCTCTTTCATGTCCGTCTGTTGAATGAAAGTGGGCGTGGCCATCCACGTCCCAGAGCGGTGACACTGGGGGAAGGGGAAACACGCATCAACACGCTGGACAAAGATCTGCGTTTCTCTGCTGCTACAGCCTCGGCTGCGTTGGGTTGTTAGTGTCCCTTTCACCTGTACCATGTGAAATGTGTTACTTTGATCAGCCGCTTTCACAATCAGAATCGTTTTTATTCCCCAGGTTTGAACAGGGAAAATATTATTTTTATTTACAAAAAAAAAATTAAAACGTTCACATGTGATTTGCCCGCTTTGATGTAGACAAAACTCTTGAAAGCGTTTTACTTTACATTCCGTTTATTTCGTTATTCCTACTTTCATATGTGTCTGATATTAAAAGTGGGCGGGGCTATCAGTCCCGTAGCAAAGGTAAGCGCTGACTGTGGGGGCTGGGCGCATCAGCATACAGGACAAAGACCTGTGTTCCTCTGCCACAGCCTCCTCTTTCAGCCTGTTGTAATTGCAAATGCTGCACTGAGCTCTCTTTTACTTTGATGAGTTTTGTGTCTACATGAAAGCGGGCAGAACAACGTCCATGCGTGTGTCACGCTGAAAGCGGCTGGTGAACCTCTTGGGAACATGGCTGTAGCTCTGCAATGACTTTATGTGGTACAGGTGAAAGGGAAAATAACGAAAGAAACGGAATATAAAACGGAAACGCTTTCAAGCGTTTTCTGTTCACCCAAACTAGATGGGTGTACAGTCATCTTTTCAGTAATTTTTAGCATTTGCATGTTATTGTATATAAATAACGAAATTAACAAAATCTATGTTTGAAAAAACTGTGCAGAGTTCCGTGTCTACATGAAAGCGGGCAGAACAACGTCTGTCTATGACTCACTGACGAAAGCGGCTGGTGAACCTCTTGGGAACATGGCTGTAGCTCTGTTAAATAAGACTGGCAGCCAGCCCTATTAATCATTTGTTATTTTCTTGTATGCCAAAATATAAAAATGTTTAGTAATTACAACTTCTGCTTCCACCGGGATTCGAACCCGGGGTAAAAAATTGACACATCAAGGCTGTTAAACAATAAACAAACCATTACACCACGGAGGCGTTAATCCAGGGCTCTAGATGGGCCTATATAACATACGTATAGGACAGCGTCATAAAGGCCAGTGTGGGGGCTGATCGCCACCTATAGGCCAAATAGACGTAACACAGCTTCAACGCGCTAAAAACCCGGTGATACCGCGCTGAAAATGCAAACAGATTGCCGTAAAGGCTGACACTTTTAAGTGCTACGACTGTATGCCGTGTCGGTAGGCGAACTGCAGCTGGTCCAGGTAGGTTTTTTAAGATGTTTTGTAGCAAAGTTCAATCTAGACTGTATTTTTGACGCTTATGAGTGGCTTGCACCTTGCAGTGTACTCTCTGTATTTACCTTCATGCAGTCTTCTCTTTATGGTAGACTTTAATATTGATACGCCTACCTCCTAGAGAGTGTTCACTTAGTTGGCTGTTGTAAATGGGTTTCTGTTAGAAAAATACTGCATTTAATTATTGAAACATATTTTGCTGATTTATTGTAACTTTGTTAGCTTTGCCTATCAAGAACAGGGAGTACCTGTTGTAGCATCTTTGTCCTTGATGCTTGCTCTGTGCAGAGAATATCGGCCCTGCACTGTGTGACCAAGGTATGAAAGTAAGCTGTACTCTTGGCTTTTGCTGTAAACTGCTCACTCCTGCGTAAGTAAAAATCCAAAAAAGTTCTCAACTGTTTGTGTCACTTTTATTTAAGGTGTAACTAGAAAAGGGAATTCAATTTGGGGGCTCGTCCGGGATCCCAAGATCCTTGCTCCACTGGAACATTGAGGGGAAGACTGAAGACTGTGCGCACAGCCAGGTTTACCCCCTGAAGGAAATCCTGGGAGGTGGATTCCAGGCCTGGTCACGAGTCGGCTGGTATTCTGATTATACGAGGTGACAGGATCCTGAACCAGAGCCAGGACACAGTTCAGGCGAGTATAAAAAAAGGAAATCCTAAGGTATCTTAAATTCTGTGATTGGCTCACGAGGTGAAAGAAGTCTGGGTCTTCATAAAAGTGACAGGTGTGGTGGAAATTTCCCATAAAGAGGCAGATGAGAGAGTTGTACTTTCGTGCGATTTATTGAAATAATAAAGAAAATAAAAATAATGGGGAAAGCAAATAAAAAGCATGGATGTTGATCGTGCACATCAACAAACCAAAAACCTGCTAGGGAGATCAGTGCAAACACCACGAAGGTGTGATGCAAAGAGCCCACGATCCTCAAGTTGCTTCTGCCTTTTAACCTTTCTCCCGGGACCTGGTGGAATCTCCTTATCACACTGTGGGTGAAGATGCTTACATTACACAGGGAATACACAAGGTTACAGCCTTGGGTCTGGTGAGGCATCAGACAGAAAGGAGCCAGAGCCCAGGGGTAAAAGGCAGACACAGGCCATAAACAATCGGTCACCTTGAGAGGGAGATAGATTGTCTGTCTGAGAATGTTCAGTTCTGGGTCTAATCAACAAGTACAGAATGCATGGTCGCTATATAGAGTCAGAAATGAACACAAAAAGCATTAAAGTACAATTTTTCCATTACAACAGGATCACAAGATAAAAAGAGGACCGGGCCCTCGCAGCCGAGAGGAAACCTAACGATGTTAATATAAACTCTGCACTCTGCAACATGATATTGGAAGCAACGAGTGCACGTGTTACCTCACCATCAGAGGACTGCGAGCAGTTTGTGCGTGATATGGGAGAACTACTGCAAAGTTATCAGTTAAACGGTATGGAAACAGAGAGAGTAATTAGGCAAATAGTGGCAGGAAAGTTGATCTTGATAAAAGGAGATTGGAATCCTTTAGATAACCAAAATCATCCATTGCCTTATGGGAACTCTGGCCTAACTACAAAGTCTCTATGACAGATGTAAATCTCAGTGGCCCCAAAGAACAAACTGGACAAAAATAAATGTCTCATGCCAAAAAGAGGACGCAAGCGTTGTGGATTTTTACAATAGAATGGCTCCTGTGTTTGAAGTTCATAGTGGTCGTCAACCAAACAATGACCAAAATGGGCCTTGAAATCAGAAACTGAAAAATGCTGTGTTCAGAGGTCTGAAACTGGACTTGAAGAAAAAGGAAGAAAAGAGTCTAGTAGACCTGCCCACCTGCACATTGAACACATTTCTGGACCATGCAAGGCATGCTGAAAGACTGATCAAAGACAAAGTAAAAACGACAGCATTTTGAAGAATGTTATTGGCAAGATAGTAGGTGGCAGAGGAAGGTTTAGAGGACGTGGTGTATGACCATTTAGGGGTGGACGAGACAGAAACCCTAATAAGAAAGATGAGAATGTGTGTTGGCAATGTGGGGAGACAGGACATGTGACTATAAACGTGACACATGACTAACCGACCAAATAGAGAAAGAAGGGGATGATTGGAATGATGAACTGACTGAAGAACTGACTGGCAGAAAGACTGTTTCACATGCATGACTACCTTCAAATCACTTTAACTGTCCTTGGTAAAAAAGAGATTTTTTTAGTGGACACTGGAGCCACTAAGACAGTGATAAACGGCAGTTGGCTCAAACAACATCTAGGCAAAAGCGAAGTTATGGTGCAATCAACAAATGGAGACATTGACATGGAAACAGTAACAGAAGCCTTAGCCTTGAATGATTCAGTTACAGGAAGTGAGGCTATTGTACATGTTTTATATAGCCCATCCTGTCCAGTAAATTTTATTGGGAGAGACGCAATTACCAAACTTGAATATAGTCGCTTATAGAATGGAGACTGATTATTTGACGTATCAGACAAACACATAAAATTGAGCTGTTAACAGAGTTCATGCTTGGCAACCACAGCAGAAGTACGAATACAGCCCAGTGACTGGCTGGGAGAAGATAGCTCTGAACTGGACAACCCAGACTGTGCCCACAGCCCACCTTGGAGGAAACCCCTATAAATCAGAATGATGTTATGTTGACCTTGAGGTGAATCAAAATGAATTACAACAGATCCCTTCACATTTATGGAAAAGAGATGATGCAGATGTAGGGCTAATGAAAGGAGTAGCCCCTGTCCATATAAAAGAATATAGAATAAAGAATATATAAAAGAATACTCACATATTCCCAGTAAAAAAGACCCTTCCACTGGTTGGAGAATGGTGCAAGACCTTCAGTCTGTAAATAAAGCTATACAACTAAGAGCAGTTGTAGTACTTGATCCCTACACTCAGATAAACAGATCTTCTCAGTTATAGATATGAGTAATGCCTTTTTCAGTATTTCAATACACCCAGATTCACAATTTTGGTTTGCGTTTACTTACACAGGTCAGCAATACACATACAACAGGCTACCCCAAGGCTATTGCGAAAGTCCCACTATTTTCTTTCAGTGTATGTCAGCAAATCTGGCTAAGTTTACACCACCACACGGCAGTCAGATATTATTGGACATGGATGACATTCTGGTGGCGTCACAGACTAAAGAAGAATGCAGATAAGATACTGTAGCACTTCTTTCATTTCTGGCAGAGAACGGCCAAAAGGTCAGTAAAAACAAACTGCAGCTGTGGAAAAAGGAAGTGAAATATTTAGGACACACCAGTCGGCGGACAAAAAACAAATCCAGATGGAGTCGCAGCTATATTAAAAGCAAAACCTAAACCACAAACTAAAAAACATATAATGTAATTTCTGGGCATGACAAACTACTGCAGGAGGTGGATACCAGATTATGCACATTTAACAGCCCCAAGAGCTGATGTTTAAAAAAGAAATAGCAATGCACATGAAACTAGAATGGACAACTGAAGAAGAAGCCTCTTTCACACAACTTAAAAAAGCAATGCATTAGGCTTTCCAGACTACTCCAAACCCTTTGTGCAGATAGTAGACTGTAAAGAAGAATACATGGTCTCTGTACTGGCACAACAATTTGGCATGCAAATGAGACCAGTTATGTATTATTCGACATGACTTGGCCTAGTTGCCAGGGCATTGCCACCGTGTGTAAGAGTAGTAGAGGCAGCCACAGAAGCGGTGTTAGCATCATCCACCATTGTATTGTATTACCAACTGACACTGTTAGTGCCACATACCATCTCTATTCTGCTCCTGCAAGAAAAGATAAAACTACTTTCCCCGGCGAGACATTTGTCGTGTATGGCAGTCCTACTGGAACAGCCACACATGACAATAGTAAAGTGTACAGTTCTGAATCCCTCAACTCGGATGCCTACAGAAGAGGATGGAGAGCCTCATGACTGTTAACTCAAATGTTAAAAAGTCACAAAACCTAGGCCAGATTTACAGGACGACCCAATACCTAGTTCTGTATTTATCTAAGTGGATGGATCAAGCACAAAGTCTGAAACTGGAATAACACAAAGTGGCAATACAGTTGTAACTGAAAACCGTAAAAGCAGAACCAATACCCCCACACTACAGTGCGCAAGCAGCAGAAATAATTGCACTGACGGAGGCATGCAAACTCATGGCAGGTCAGATAGTTACCATCTATACTGACATACGCGCTGTATGCGCATTCAAGCATTTATATATTTGATAGTCAATGGGAAAATCAAGGCATCATAACGTCAATGGGAAAACCTATAGTGCATGGCAACTTAATAAAAAATTTATGAAAAGCAGTACAACTACCTACAAAAATAGCCATTTGCAAATGCACTGCTCATACCAATTCTAAAGACAGAGAGTCAAAAGGAAATGCTAAAGCACATGAAGAGGCCAAAAGGGCCGCAAAGCGATGTCACATTTATCTCGCTGACCCTGTAGATGGCACACTCCTAAAAGAAATGCAAAACAGCACCCCCACGTGCAAAAAAGATTAATGGACCCTTAAAGGATCAATGGTTAATCCGCAAGGTTATTATGTTTGAAGAGGGAAACTTGTCCTACCAGCGTCGCTCTATAAATGGGCAGCGATCTTGAGTCATGGGCTTTGGCATGTCTCAACAGGGGGATGGTACGGATAATAAACAAATACTATACTACTTATGGATTTACAAATTATTCTGAAAGATTTTGTTCCAAATGTATCATGTGCGCCAAACATAACCCTCAGGGAAATATTTGACAACTAAGAAGAACATTCCCTAAAGCAGAATATCAATTCCAATATTTACATATGGATTTTATTGAATTAACTAGGTGTCAAGGTGAAAAGTATTGTTGGTTTTTTAATTTTTCCCATATGGGTAGAAGTCAGTGACGTGCGGTCAGGGTAGGCATGGGAGGCGGGGCCTCACCTCAGCTGACAAAATAACATAATATGAATGCATAATAACATGAAATAGGAATCAACATCTGTCCATTGATCTGTGTTATAATTGTATTTCCTCTACATTTTTCAACATTTCTTAACATTTCCACAAGTAAAATCGATGAATATGCGTATTTCCGGTCCTAATATGGGGAGAAACGCGAGACACATTCATAACTAAACAACTGCTGTACTGCGGTTTACCTTGAAATTAAATATTAATACCAATAATAGTGTTAAGGTATGTGCACACACTCATACAAACATATACATATATCATATACTTACACTTATGCATTGTTATACATATCTAAAAACTACTTAATAATAGCCATGATGTACAACATCACAATTTCCATATTTACACATTATTGATATTGGCAGTGATAAGTATCTGTAATAATTATGGTTAGATTTAAAAACCCTGTTTATCAGCTAAGGTGTTGAGTGTCCCACTACAAGCTTAGTAAAGCTGTAGCTTAACATTGTTCACCCAAAGTGTGAGGCAGATAGTGGTGCATGAGCAATGCCACTTGTGAAAGCCAGGGTGATAGGAGGAGCTCAGCCACTACACCCAGCCAAACGAGTGGAAGGAAGATACCCAATAGCCAGGAAGCCCACACCTTCAGTTCCAGGAGGCCAGGTGTTGCGACCCAAGCCACTGTGGTGGAAATTTCCCATAAAGAGGCAGATGAGAGAGTTGTCTTTTGTGTGATTTATTATAAAAATAAAAGGAAAATAAAAATACTGGGGAAAGCAAATCAAAAACATGGATGTTGATCGTGCACATCAACAAACCAAAAAGAGCCCACGATCCTCAAGTTGTCCCTGCCTTTTAACCCCTTTCTCTGGCTCTGGTGGAATGTCTCTCTGCACCAATAGAATTGTTTGTGCCACCTTATCTCGTCGTGAGTAAGAATGTTTGCATTCTCACTTCTGCATCATCATGTCTTGTTATCCAAAGGAAGGAACACCAAGCTTCCAAGACAAGATGCATTCGCTTTAACAGCCTTGGGTCTGGTGGGGAGTCAGATAGGATGGAGCCAGAGTCCGGGTGTAAAAAAAAACATATATCATAAATTATTAGTCAGTCAAATGGAACATCAGATGTTTTGATTTGATGTACGACAGCAAGAGATTAGTTGTTTGTGTAAGAATGTTCAGTTCAGTATTGCACCTAACCAGCACATGACGACTGTGTTGGATAAGAAATAGCACAAAGGCACAATTTTCCATTACAGCTGCCCACACAGAGCTCCCCAGGCAGAGCTGCAGCAGCCACAGAGACAGCAACCAAGGTCAGAGTGGACCACTGTGATCAACGCTATCCGCCCCAGGAGTTGGTTTTCTGTTGTCTAAAAAACAGAGGAAGTTGCTTTTGCCGTAAACTGCTCAGTCCTGTGCAAGTAAAAATCCTAAAACGTCTCAACTCTTTATGTCTCTTTTTAAGATATAAATAACTACAAAAGGGGATTAAATTTTCAACAGTTTCTCCTCACTATGGAAAAAAATCTACGATCATCCACCACTGTTGTCTTTTGTGAATGTTCAGGGGCCTCAGGTACTAAGGGTACTGAAACACTTAAGAATCTACGCCTACAATGTTCAGATGTATGACTACGTAAAGTAGAAATGGGAATAGACCTACAGTAGCTCCCTGGTTTCCTTAAGTACTTTTCTACAACTATTGATCCGCTGGCAACACTAAGAGGTGAAACTGGGAAACTGGTAATCACTTAAAAATGATCGTTAGTCACACGGGAGAAAAACGAAAAATAATGAATACCATTGTGCAATTAGATAAGAGGATATAAAAATATAAGCAAAACAGTACAAACATATTTTGAATAGCCCTGTTAGATGATCTGGTAAAGGTTTAATTAGAGGATCCATTAAAGGCGTCTGTTGTTGGAGCTTGACAGAGCGAGAACCACGCAGCCAGCCACATTCAGCTGCTGACCTTGGGGGGGCATCCAGAGGGAGCTGCAGGTTAGTTGGGTACAGTATATGCCAGTGGACCCTAAGCTGAGCCGAGCCATGCCAGCTGTGTGGGACGCAATCATCTGTATGTCAGCAAGGCATCAAGTTCACATACAACATTCTCCCTGCAAATTGCGCTTTAGCCGATTTACCTGATGTAATCGGATCCATCGACTGAACACATTGTTATAAAAGCACCATCGCAGGATGAAGTGACATATGTCAACAGAAAACATTTTTATTTCATCAGTGTACAAGTGATGCCCAAATGCAGCTACAGTCACTAACATTGTCTCAAGGAAGCATGATCCGTTCATTTTAATGAACAGCATGGTTGGGGTCAGATTTGAAGCTGGTAGCAGATTGGTGGCTTCTTGGTAAATAATTTACCGGCCTTGGTATTAATTCCTGTTGCACAAAGAACCTAAGCGCCCCCAAAGTACATCCTGTCTTCGACGTCAATACAGGTCACTTGTTTGATGTAAAAACTTCCTATTAGTAACTGAAAACAGTGTCAGGAGGTTTATTCTTCAGTGATACTTTGGCCACCCTTCACGCCACATCCACCTTTAGGTAAGATAACTTTAATTTTTTTATTACCATTACTGTGCAAAACCTGCAGCATTAACACCTGCACACAGTCTGACTCAGTGTACTGCGCAGACACAGACCATGTTTTCAATAGCATAGAAATCAATTGTCCAATTACTTACGAGTCCACAAAATGAAGGGTTTTTTAACATTTATAAGCAAGCACTGTGTAGACTATTGTTGTAGTCGGAGACCTGTTCATTTAGAGTGGAAAGATAGTTTATATTAGGCAGTTAATGCCATCACAAAGCATGTCCATATTAATGTCCTTAATGTCGCGATAGGGTATAGTCTGTGGTGTGGTGATTGTTGATAGTAGTTAACATTAAAAGCTATGAGCATACTGTATGGTTGGAGAAGGGAATGTCAGCAGAAATGATTCCAGTGCAGCAAACCAGATGCAATATGTGTCCTTTAGAGTGAGTGGGGACATTGATGTATTGTTAAATTCCAAAGCTGTCCAGGCAAGATAAAAAAAAAAAACATTAGTGACAGTTCTGGCAGCATTATCAATGTGGATGTTCTCACGCAGATCTGTGACCATGGCCTCTCATTTGCTACTGAGGTGTTGTCAGATATATTGTAATTTGTATATTGTAAGTCCTGACCTTCTGTCATTTTGGGGGGCACAAAATTGTGTTAGGGTTAACATTGGACTGGGACATGTAAACAACAAAAGCCAACAGACTAAGGCAGATAGTTCCGATGGTGCCTGCTATGAGTGACACAGCCAGCAAGATACTGTTCATGAAAGCCTTTGGAGTTTCTGAGAAAAAAAGCACAAGATTAGACAAAACAGAACACTATTCAGACATGAGTTATTTTTTTAATTCACATGAGCCCTGAAAAAACAGATGAGAGCATTCTCTCAGCATCTCTACAGCTCTTCTCCTACAGAAGGAAGAGATGAAGGAAGATGTTGTTATCAAACTTGCTAGTTTCATCCTCTGGCTTGTCTCTCTCTCTTTCTCTTTCTCCTCTTGCTGTCTTCCTTTTGTTGCTTCTTCTTCTTATTTATTAAATTAATATTCTAATATAGTTAAATAGCTGATAATAAATCAATTCTGTGAATTCTACGGTACATTATAGAGATAATTGGCACCTCCTCTCAGGTGGTATAATCCCAATTATCATAATCTGTGTTATTTTGGTTGCCCTGCAAATGTCGAGGAAAGACACAATAACATTATCTATTATACACTTTATGTTAGGTGTATATATCAATATTTCACATTACTGTAATGTTAGACTTGATAACTCTGGTTATTTTTTCTACATAGTCTAATATTGTTAAAAAAATATTTTTCTGATTTCAGTGAAATGCTCTCTGGTGTTTAAGAATATATCAGTTGACCTTCACGTGTGAGAAGCTAATTCTGAATAATGCTCCTAATGCTCTGTGACTCACTTCCCCATTTCTTCACAGACCACCATAGTAAATCCTTATGCTTCCTATAGCATAAAAATGGCTTTAAGCTTTATTGCGACTGAGAGTTTGATACTGATCATGCTGCCTCTTGTACAGTAGTTTGCAAAGTGTCTGACCCGCATTCTTGTCCATGTTCATATTCAAAAAATGAAAACATGAACCTTTGGTTATGGGTAAGTGCAGGAACCAGGATTTTGACATTGATCCTGTTTTTTGTCTCCCAGTATCCTCAGTTTGAGACTGTACCTGTCAGAAATAAATTCTGGAATGCATGCATTAACAAAATACGAGTAAAATAGTAAGTTATGCCAAAATTACTGGAAAAGCTAAATCCAGGCTAATGTTATTGTCATATGTATTGTTTCATATAAATATAGAAACTAATACCTGTCTGCAGTGTCTGCGTGCTCTCAGATGCCACCAGATTGCCTGTGAGGAGAAACCAAACCATCACCAACAACAAATCCAGCAAAAAAATATTTTATTAAACCAATTTATTGTTATACAAATATAATTAAATGATTTGTGTGACTGTCTATACTCTCACCATCGTCTGGGCGGATAGTGATGGGGCCTGAACTGACAGTGGCAGTGTCAGTCACTGTGGTGATGTGTTTGCTAGTAATACTGCGAACCTTCCTCAAGGTAGAGTCGGTAGTGCAATTCTGAAATTACATTTATAATTGTGATTTTTGTTTAACTAAGATTTTCATTAGGGATATGGCGGTTTTCACTTAATGCAGAATCTGACCTCCACAAGGTCAGGGCAGATGGTCTTTACACAAAGTCTGGTGGCACAATGTATGTAGTAGGTTGAAACAGGACCTTGGTTTTGAAGAAGACGAAAAGCTTCAAATGAGAAGCGTGCTTCCTGTTGCTCTCCATTGACTATTATTAATGTCTCACAATCACGGTCACACCTTGAAGAGGAAAGATCTTTGTGATTTGTGTCTGGTTTCGATATATTGTATCCAGGGCCGGCCCTGGCCAAGTTTGCACCCCAGGTGAGATCCTGATTTTGTGCCCTCTACTCACCCCCCCACCCCGAGACGCAATTGCGGTTACAACCCCGTCCCAATCGCGACTATGTGTGGGGGGGCGCAATTGTTTCGGTGCTCTAGGCGAGAAGTGGAGCCCTAGGCGACCACCTAGTTCACCTATGCCCAGAGCCGGCCCTGATTGTATCTATGAGTACATAAAATTACTAGTACAAAGAGTTGTAAAAAAATAACCAAAAACTTGTTAGTTCAATGACTCACCCAACAAAGAGATCGTGTCCTGTGATGTTGTAGGCAAAGGGTAAGGGTGTGGCATAACAATGGTCCAAGAGCAGATTGAATCTACATGATGAAGGTGAAACACATGGATTGCTAATGTGCCCCTAGAAGTCAATGTCCTGCGGCTTACAGTACTGTACCCCAGCTGCCCCAACTACTTTCACATGTGACCTATTCTCCACGTAGTTCTTTACTTTGTATGCTGTTATTTTCTTGTTCACCCCAGATCATCTGCCCCTGTAGTATTGCCTACTTTCCTGTGCTTCATACTGTGACTGATGATATTTTTATCTGACTGATATACACAGTTCTGACAACTTTTCAATATACCTCAGTTGTAAAAAGTAAGTGTGATGTACCTCTTGGTGAGATTTGACGCCTTTACTTCAACATAGATCCTGGTCCTTACCTCCAGGCCTTCTGGAGGGATCTGCAGCAAGTCGATGTAATAGCTGTCCTTTGGTGTCATTAAAACATGGAAAGAAAGCATGCTGTTTAGATAGATGTGTATTTTTGCATTGTTTTCTGGGCCACATGACCCTTGTATGCTGTTACTTTGAATTTTGCAGGTCTATCATTCCCACTCTCATCAATGCTTTTGTACACCAAGATAGGGACAGAGGATATTTTTGATGGAAGCTGCTTTTGAAATGCTTTAAAATGTTATATCATACAGACCAACCTGAGCTCATATTACCTAATTGACAAATAGAGTTGATTGCATTCCCAGATCAAAAACCTTTAGAATATTAGTCGTTTAAGACTAAACAATGTCAGACTCCATAGTTTTCTGTGGACCACTCCATAAGTTGGCCAGTGATTAGAAGTTTAGCTGCATGTTGTCACTTAACTTCAGGCTGTATCTGTGGTATCCTTCATATGTTAGATTAATTCATAGATAATGAATCTTCCATAAAACCCTCTGTTATGTGAACATTTCTTATTAACTTTTGAATTGACCATAATTGACCTTGCAGCAGCTGGAAAGAAATCTTACTATAGCAGATGTTTATCTGGTTATGCTGTTGCCAGACTGAAGTAGATGGTTCCTTGTAGCTACACAGATGAGAACAGTCACCTTAATCCTTATGCACAGGTCGACTGTCTTGTAGATGATGCTGCAGCCTCTCTGCATACAATTTTAGACACAGTGGCTCCTCTTAAGAAGAAGTAAATGAATCAGAGTGATATGTTTTATGTACTTGACGGTTCATTTAGATTGTTTAACGGTTGTCTGTGCCTAATAGACTCTGGACTCCCAAGCCAAAGGCCAGGGAGTTGTCTCTCTCTGTCTGTTGAGACTTAGCACTCCATCTTCTCTGATACTCAATGCCCGTTGTGCAGTGGTACATCTTCGCACACACACGGCGACAGGGATGAGATAGTGCATGCAATTTGATTGAATTAGACAGACATTCCACCCCTAGTCGGATCGAGGGGTTAAAAGGCGAAGACAACTTGAGGATTTTGTGATCTTTGCATTATACCTTCGTGGTGCATGTTTTGATCTCCTCAGCTGGCTTTTGATTTGCTTTTTCCGTTATCTTTCATTTTTCTCTGTTATTACAACAAATTTTACAAAAGACAACTCTCTCATCTGCCTTTTATTACAAATTTCCACAACATTTTTGGTGTCGCGAACAGGATCTTCGCTGCAGGTCGTCTGGACGGCATGAACAGGGACGGCGGTCCTGAGGACTAGGTTCACTCAGCCTCCAAACCTCTACAGACATTCAGAGTTGGGAGGACTGCTCACCCCATCTGGATCACCTCTGACAAGATCCATCAAACTCAAATTCCAAATCAGCTTGATCCAGTAAGAGAGATTTCTTTTTGCTATGATTTATTAAGGGAAAAAGGGTGGGTTACTTTGGTTCTGGTTATTTGGTTTCAATAGAATAATACTTACAGTTGGATTTGGAAAGCCTGTTTATCAGCTCAGGTATTGAGTGTCCCACTACAAGGTTAGTAAAGCTGCAGCGGGTGAGGCAGACGTTGGTGCATGAACAATGCCACTTGTGAAAGCCAGGGTGACGTGAGGAGCTCGGCCACTACGCCCATCCAATAAGCAGAGGAAGGAATCCTAGCAGCCAGGGAGCCCACGCACCTTCAGTTCCAGGAGGGCAGGTGTTGCGACCCAAGCCGCCCCCACACAGAGCCCCCCAGGCAGAGCTGCAGCAGCCACAGAGACAGCACCCGAGGTCAGAGTGGGCCACCGTGGGTCAACGCTGTCCGCCCCATGAGAACCAGGGGCAAACACTCCCCCCGGTGGGAGGGTCGGCCTGAAAGAGTGGAGCCCGAGGACCCACGGTCCGTAGGGAGCCCGCTAGGAGATGCCCCCGCGCCCAGAGTGGGACCCGCCCCCAGTCCACCAGCCCCACACGAGCTGAGCGGTGCCTACCCCATCGGCCCAACCCTATCCCCTGGCACCACATCGCAGCACAAGGCCAGCAATTGGTGGGGGTCAGCACAAAGGAGACCACCCAGGCAGACGATCAACGTACCTCGAGCGGAAAACCGGACCCCTCACACTCCAACCGCACCACACGCATACAGACTCACACAAACACAGACGCATACACCCACCCACATGTATAACACACATCATCACACACACACACCATAAACTCTCTTACAACAGACTAGTCATTCATACGTGAAACCATGCACTCTCAGACACATTCTCACACCCACACCATTCGCCTGATCTCATTCGTGGGGAGGGTAGGTCTGCCGCCCATGTGGCCCCAGGCAGGGACCGCAGCTCCTCCTGAGCTTGGCTCAACTCCCCCAACCCGGGAGAAGCAGAGGGCAGCAGAAAAGGCACCCCCGAACCCTGCAACCCAGCTTGGACGTGAGTGTGTGACACTAGAGTGCACTGAAAGTGGCTGACACCTCCAGGAGCATGACCGCTGGCTGACAGTGTCCCCCCCCGGACAGTGCCCCCCCCACACCCTAAATGTCTTTTTGTAGTTAAAACTGTGTGGTGATCTCCCCACCAGGGCCAGTGGGCGAGGCCAAAACCGGCCTCAGCCCCAGGCCCCAGTGAAAGAGCCCTGGTCCCTCCATGAGCAGGGCGCCCCTTGCAGACCTAAAGTGGATGAATGTGGAGAAATGTAGTTGGGAAGCAAAGGACCAGGGTCCGCAGAGCCAGGTTCCCGACTAGCTCTACTACCCATCCCACCGCCCCCCATAACCCCTAGCCAGGAAGAGACAGCCAAGACCCGGGGACCGCAGTACTACTGCCCAGGCACCACTCAGCCAGAGCCATCCTCACCCTTCTTTCACACTTAGCCATTCTCTCGCTCAAGTATGCCCATGCTTGCCCCGTGTAGTGCTACACTCAAACCTACACACATACTCTGCGGTTGTGCATTGAGGGCCAACCTCCGCCCAGGGCCCAATGAAGGTTGCAGCTCGAGTAGTCCGCCAACCCCCCCCCCCCCAACAGGCCAGCCAGCCCGCCTCCGCTCCCCGGAGACAGGCACACACCAACCCCCAAAATGGCCCTACTCCGGCATAGGACCGCCGGTCTCAGCAGCCACCACACCCCAACCGCAGGGGACCCATGCTGCCAGCAAAGAATCCACTTTGTCCTGGTTCCTTATGTAGGCAGGTCTCTCTAGATCAAGCCTACTTTGTTACAAACTGACGAGGGAGGAAGGACCCAAATGCACAGCGTTGACTTGAGTATGATGAAAAGGTTTATTAGCAAGGTCAGGCAGGTAGAGGTCATACACGGTGGAGTAGCAATCAGGATCCGACCAGGAGCAGGCAGAGACGTGGTCAAGGTACAGGCAAAGGTCGACTTACAGTACAGGACGGTCATAGGCTAGGCAAGAGCAGGGTCGAGGACAAAGCACGGTCAGTAACACAAGGCAAGAGATCAAGGAATGCTGGAATGCTAGTGAGGAATCAACGTAGACAATCTGGCAGGGAACTATGGCTAGAGGTGGAGCTTAAATACTACATGACTGATGACTGATGAGATCCAGGTGATGATAACAACAGGAAGTAAAGCTGGGTTGACTGGATGAGGACTAAACAGGAAGTGGTAACAAAATAAAACCAGACATGACTAGACAAATGTAACTAAGAAACATTATTCGTGACAGAACCCTCCCGTCTAGGGCGGATTCCTAGACGGCCCAGGGAGCTCCGGGTGAGCTTGGTGAAAGTCCCTGAAGAGGGACGGGTCCAAGATGTCTCGGGCCAGAATCCATGAGCGCTCTTCCGGGCCGTACCCCTCCCAGTCCACCAGGTACTGTAGACCGCGTCCTCGGTGGCGGCAGTTGAGCAGGGTGCGGACTGTGTAGACGGGGCCGCACTTCTCGGCTTTGACGAATAGGCTGTGTTCATAGAGCCTCTTTAAGACTTGACGGACATGGTTCCGGTGTTCTTCTTCGGTGCGTGAAAAAAACAAAATATTGTCGAGGTACATGAGGGCAAAGACGTTGATCATGGGGCTCAATATGTCGTTAACCATGGCCTGGAAAATCGCGGGGGCGTTGGTGAGACCAAAAGGCATCACGAGGTACTCGTAATGTCCGGCGGGATTGTTAAAGGCCGTCTTCCATTCGTCCTCTTCTCTGATGCGAACCAGGTGATATGCGTTCCTCAGATCCAATTTGGTGAAGAACCTGGCTTCAGCCAGGAGCTCAAAAGCTGAGGAGAGCAGAGGAAGAGGATAAGAGTCTCGGACTGTGATGGCGTTGAGTCCACGGTAGTCGATGCAGGGACGCAGAGCCATCTTTCTTTGACACGAAAAAGAATCCTGCGCAGGCTGGGGACGAGGATGGGCAGATGACTCCGGCGGCTAAGGATTGGTCAATATACTTAGACATGGCCTTTCGTTCTGGAGCTGAGAGAGAGAATAACCTTCCCTTGGGGGGTGTGGTACCTGGGTGAAGATTGATGCAGCAGTTGTAGGAACGGTGCGGCGGGAGAGAAGTGGCTTTCCTCTTACTGAAAACTTGGCCAAGGTCATGATAACAAGACGGGACGGATGAGAGATCGAGCTTCTGCCCTGGCATGGCTAGCGCTGGGTTGGGTACCGACTAAGGACTTGGAGAAAAACATGATTTGTGGCACTCGGCCCCCCAGCCCGTCACCTCTCCTGTCCTCCATTAATGATTATATATCTCCCTTCTGGATCTACAATTGTATCGTTATGAGTAAAGTTAATCTTTTTATTTATCAGGATGGCGACCCCTCTTTGTAACCAGCTAAGTAAGCATGTGGGAACTCTGTTGATGCCAGAGTGTCTATCTATAGTTTTGGTAATATGAGTTTCCTGTAGTAAAGCAATGTCTTCTTGTAGGGTTTTTAGATGATTAAATATTTTAAATTGTTTCTCCTTCTTATTGATTCCACGTACATTCCAAGTGACAATCTTCAGTGGTGTCATATCTTACCTGACTGCTGTGGATCACTAGTCTTGTGTGTATGTAGTGTGACAGGCTTTATGTGTGTGGCTAACCTTAAGTAACTGTATATTCTGAGTGGTGTGTTATCTATGTATGTGCACGCGTTTCCCCTGTGCAGTAGATGTTTGTGTGTGGCTACTGGAGGGCTACATAGCTGGCTGACTACGTGGGAGAAGAATAGAGAAAAGAAGGATGTACAGAGTGTGGAGTGAAAGTAGGTGAAGGAAAAAGAGTAAAGGGAAGGAAAATTAAAGTGAAAGGAAAGTGAGTGATTACGTATGGTGAGCGCTTTGCAAAGTGAGTGAGTGAGTGACATTAGATTGACAATAAACATTTACATGAAACATCTGCGAGAGAACGAGTTTGAATACTGGATGTAAAGTTATAACACATAGTTGCATCCATCCATCCATCCATCCATTTTCATCCGCTTATCCGGGGCCGGGTCGCGGGGGCAGCAGTCTAAGCAGAGAGTTCCAGACTTCCCTCTCCCCGGACACTTCCTCCAGCTCTTCCGGTGGGACCCCAAGACGTTCCCAGGCCAGCCGAGAGACGTAGTCTCTCCAGCGAGTCCTAGGTCTTCCTCGGGCCTCCTACCGGTGGGACATGCCCGGAACACCTCCCAAGGGAGGCGTCCAGGAGGCATCTGAACTAGATGCCCGAGCCACCTCAGCTGGCTCCTCTCGATGTGGAGGAGCAGCGACTCTACTCCGAGCTCCTCCCGGGTGACAGAGCTCCTCACCTTATCTCTAAGGGAGCGCCCAGCCACCCTGCGGAGGAAGCTCATTTCAGCCGCTTGTATCCGTGACCTTGCCCTTTCGGTCATGACCCAAAGCTCATGACCATAGGTGAGGGTAGGAACGTAGATTGACCGGTAAATTGAGAGCTTTGCCTTTCGGCTCAGCTCCCTCTTCACCACAACGGACTGATACACCGACCGCATTACTGCAGCCGCCGCACCGATCCGTCTGTCAAACTCACGCTCCTTCCTTCCCTCACTCGTGAACAAGACCCCAAGATACTTAAACTCCTCCACTTGAGGCAGGAACTCTTCTCCAACCTGGAGAGAGCAAACCACCTTTTTCCGGTCGAGAACCATGGCCTCAGGTTTGGAGGAACTGATTCTCATCCCAGCCGCTTCACACTCATCTGCAAACCGCACCAGCGCACGCTGGAGGTCCTGGCCTCCTGTCCAACAGGACAACATCATCTGCAAAAAGCAGAGATGCTATCCTGTGGTCCCCAAACCAGACCCCCTCCGGCCCCTGGCTGCGCCTAGAAATTCTGTCCATAAAAATAATGAACAGAACCGGTGACAAAGGGCAGCCCTGCCGAAGTCCAACATGCACCGGGAACAGGCCTGACTTATTGCTGGCAATGCGAACCAAGCTCCTGCTCCGGTTGTACAGAGACCGAACAGCCCTTAGCAAAGGGCCCTGGACTCCATACTCCCGGAGCACCCCCCACAGGATGTCACGAGGGACGCGGTCGAATGCCTTCTCCAGATCCACAAAGCACATGTAGACTGGTTGGGCAAACTCCCACAAACCCTCAAGCACCCTGCTGAGGGTATAAAGCTGGTCCAGCGTTCCACGACCAGGCCGAAAACCACATTGTTCCTCCTGTATCCGAGGTTCGACTATCGGCCGAATCCTCCTCTCCAGTACCCTGGCATAGACTTTCCCAAGGAGGCTGAGAAGTGTGATCCCCCTATAGTTGGAACACACTCTCCTGTCCCCCTTTTTGTAAAGAGGGACAACCACCCCGGTTGTCCAGTCCAGAGGAACTGTCCCCCTCCTCCACGCGATGTTGCAGAGGCGTGTCACCCAAGACAGCCCCACAACATCCAGAGACTTGAGGTACTCAGGACGGATCTCATCCACCCCCGCTGCTCTGCCACCGAGGAGCTTACTAACTACCTCGGTGACCTCAGCCTGGGTGATGGGCGAATCCGCCTCTGAGTCCCCTGCCTCTGCTTCCTCAGCAGAAGGCATGTCGGAGGGGTTGAGGAGATCCTCAAAGTACTCCTTCCACCGTCCGATAACATCCCCAGTTGAGGTCAACAGCTCCCCACCTCCACTGAAAACAGAGTTGGTAAAGAACTGCTTCCCCCTCCTGAGGCGCCGGACGGTTTGCCAGAATCTCTTTGAGGCCGAGCGATAGTCCTCCTCCATGGCCTCCCCGAACTCCTCCCAAGCCCGAGTTTTTGCCTCCGCAACGGCACGGGCTGCAGCACGCTTGGCCTGACGGTACCCATCAGCTGCCTCAGGAGTCCTACAGGTCAACCATACCTGGTAGGACTCCTTCTTCAGCTTGATGGCGTCCCTTACCTCCGGCGTCCACCACCGGGTTCGGGGATTACCACCACGACAGGCACCGGAGACCCTGCGTCCACAGCTCCGAACGGCCGCGTTGACAATGGAGACGGAGAACATGGTCCACTCGGACTCTATGTCTCCCACCTCCCTCGGAATCTGGTCGAAACTCTCCCGGAGGTGTGAGTTAAAGGTCCGTCTGACAGAGGGTTCAGCCAGGCGTTCCCAACAGACCCTCACAATACGTTTGGGCCTGCCAAGTCGTTCCAGCCTCCTTCTCTGCCAGCGGATCCTACTCACCACCAGTTGCATTGCATCTATTATTTTTTTTAACAAACCTTATACATTAAACCATTGTTTTTACATACCACCTGCTAGTAGAGCCACGGAGTTGCTTCCCGGTCCCGGTAGAGCTCTCCGTTGACGTACAGTTTGTCGACGCTGATGACAGCCCTGCAGCCTTCTGCCATGAACCTCTTATGGATGGGGAACAGTCGTCGGCGGCGGTCGAGGATCTCCTTGGGGAACTGGTCGTTGACGCTGTAGTCGGTTCCCTTCAGCTGTCTGCCCCGGCTCTTAACCAGTTCCTTCTGCTTAAAGTCATGAAACTTGGCAACGATCGGTCGAGGGCGCTGGCCATCCGGTCGTCTTCCTCCAAGTCTGTGGGAACGGTGAAACGCCATGTTGTCCACTACGTCCGCTGGAAGCCTTATCTGTTGTTTAAGGACGTTTTTAACGGTGGTTTCCGTGTTTTCCACCGCCTGTTCTGGAATCCCTGAGAACACCAGGTTGTCCCTCATGCTGCGGGCCTGCAGATCAATGATGCCTTCTAGCTGAGCCACATCCTCCGTCAGGGACTGCACCGTTCCCTTCTCGCCTTGTTCTCGGTTGCGAGAGAAACCACCTGCTGCTGGCTGAATTCCAGGGAGTCGCGGAGGGCCATAAACTCTTTGTGGAGGAGTTCCACTAGCGCCAGTCACATGTCGAAGCTTGATATTTTTTCTCTATGGACTCCAGGATATCCGTGATGTTTTTGTCCGCCGAGCTAGCTTCAGGTGACTCAGGTGAGTCAGACAGATGGGATCTTTTGTTTGGAGCTGTGTCCTTTTTCCCCATTACCAGACACTCGAAGCACTCGTCGATGTACTCGAAACCTTCTTTGGTGTTATCCAGAATAGTAAGATGGTTGATTGTTTTCCGTAGACTGAGGTAGTTATTTATTTATTTAAATTGACAGATAGTTTGTCAGGCTGTTGTTTACTACCGGTGTTGCGCCGCATTGTTGAATTTCTTATGCTGTTCTCGCAGAGTCTCGCGTTCTCTCACAGCATTGCGCTCTCCCTCACAGCCTGCCTCACAGCCCTTTAACTCTCTTTTGAAAGCAGAGACAAGTCATTGTCCCAGTCTCCTGTGAGGACTCCACTCTTCACCGTTAAGAAAATCAGAGACAAGGGACAGCCAGCAGAATGGAGGTGTGTCCAGGATCTGCAAGCAGTAAATGCGGCAGTTCAACCATGCGTGCTACCGAACCCCTACACCATTCTTTCTCAGATTCCACTTAAGGCTACATTTTTTTCAGTGATCGGTTTGTCCAATGTTTTTTTCAGTGTGCCTGTTCATGAAAATAGTCATTTCTGGTTTGCTTTGAATTCAATTGAAAATTGTACAAATTTACCATATTGTGTCAGGGATATTCAGATATCCCTCAAACCCCCTACTGGGCTTCAGACATTTTCTACTTCACAAGAACGCAGACTCTGGCAGATGAATGGTTCCACCTATAGCCATGGAGTCTGGTATGGGCCTGATGACAAGCCATGCTTACCAAAACACTTCTTCCCCCCTTTCGACACAAAGTCCAACCCATGTCTCAACTTTGCAAAGTGAGGGATGTTAGATGTTCTCACAAAACATTGTAGGTGAAAGCAGCCCTGCCCAAACAGGTGACAGGACCACTGCACACCAACAAACCAGGGGACTGGATGATCTTGAAGGAGTTCAAAACTCCAAACAGTGGCAAGGTCCTTCTGACGACCCACACAGCTGTGAAGGTCGCAGAGAGAGACTTGGATCTGCTCCAGCCACTGCAGGAAGGTCCTGGATCCAACAGATGACCGTCCATCTACACTACACGGAAAACTCATCGGAAGTGAGGAGACATGAGAAGGGCGATCCTTGCTGTGCTCACACACGCACTGCTTAACCCCCCTCCCGCTCAAGGTCAGTCTTCGGCTCCTGGATCTTCTTGTGGTCCTGCTCATGTTTCTGCTCCTGCTTCGACTCTGCTTCCCACTAGAGTTGCAGCTCCGGCATCTCAGCAGCCTCTCAGTTGACCTCCTCGGGCTCCACCTGCTGGAGAGTGGCCACAATCAGACTCTGCCGTCCCTCTGCACAGCGGTGGAGTTTTCATGGACTCCCCTTTGTGTCCTGGCTCCACCATCGACCTCCGTGCTGGCACCTGGTGAGGGACGCCAGATCTGAAAGGAGCTGAAGGCTCAGAGTATCCCCGACCTTGTCAAACCGTCCTCAGACTCTGCCCTGACCCCTGAGAGGAGAAGAGCGTCCTCTGGCCGCCACCATACTGTAACCAAAGAGGCCGCTCCTGCCCTCGTCGGCCCCCTAAAAGGTCACTCCTGGGGGTCCTGGACTCGATCATGCCGGTCCTGGACCCTGTGTCTTCTGCTCTCTTGTGTACAGGTATCTTCCCCTGAGCTCCTGTTGGTTCTCAGGGGAGAACGTTGGCTCCTGGTTGTGGTAGTCCAAGGGAGGTCACGCCAACTTCAGGCTCCAGTGGCCTGGAGATGACTGCACCAGCCTTGGCCCCTGTGCCCTCTGCTTCTTTGTGTGCAGGTGCTGCTTCTGGGGTTCCTGGCATTTGGGTCCTTCACCCTGATTCCTGACAATGTTCTGATCTCCCCAGCATGCTTTAGATTTTCTTTTTCTATTATCTATTATTTTTCTTTGTTATTACAATAAATTTCACAAAAGACACCTCTCTCATCTGCCTTTTATTACAAATTTCCACATCAAAAGGGAGTGGTGTTTCAACAAAATCAATGTAAACTGCATAGCATGGAAGGACAGTCTAATAATATCTAAAAAGAAAAAAGCTTTTTGTGCTGTTAGGAAAACATATTCTTATTACTATACTATCCCCTTAAATATCAACAGCAATGACTTTATTAACTACTTTACTAATTACAATGATTACCATTACAGGCATGGTGATCAGCATGCATCAGCATGTTCCTCCAAATGACAGAAATCACTGTCTAGATACAACAACTTTAAATTTACCAAATAATCTATTTTACTTAGAGAGTTTTTCCCCCATAAACTTATGAAGTTAACTTTAATAATTAACTCTCCCAAGTCGTCCACTTGACCCAGATTACTTAGATTACCTTTAATCAGCTTGTTCTTATCGTTGGGACTAAAAATCACAGAAAGACACTACTGAATCAGATGATTCTACTGTGAGGAACCTTGGTGTCATTTTTGACCAGGATCTCTCTTTCACATCATACATTAAACAAATCTCCAGAAATACCTACTTTAACCTTAAATGTATAGCTAAAATTAGTAGCATCCTCTCTCAGAGCAATGCAGAGAAACTGATCCATGCATTTGTTACCTCTAGGCTGAACTACTGTAATTGCTTACTCATAGGATGTCCTAACAGCTCCTTAAAAAGCCTACAGCTTATTCAAAATGCTGCAGCCAGAGTTCTAACGGGACTTAGAAAGAGACATTTCTCCTACATTAGCTTCTCTGCACTGGCTGCCTGTAAATTGTAGGATAGAATTTAAAATTCTTCTACTCACCTACAAAGCACTTAATAATAAAACTCCTTCTTATATCCAAGACCTCATAGTTCCTTAAGCTCCCAGGAGAACGCTTTGTTCACATATCTCTGGGATACTTGTGGTTCCTAGAGTCTTTAAATATAGAATGGGAGGCAGAGCCTTTAGCTACATAGCTCCCCTTCTGTGGAACCAGCTTCCTGTTCAGGTTCGAGAAGCTGACAAACTCTCCACCTTTAAGATCATACTTAAAACCTTCCTTTTTGATAGAGCTTATAGTTAGAGATGGTTGAGGTCACTGGTAATGATTGCCCTTTCTCTTCTATCCAATTACCTCCCATCATTGTTCCATGTTTAACTGACCTTGTTTCTCTCTCTCCAGTAGCTGTGCTTCTCCCTCTTTCTCTCTCCGAGTGAGGTGGCGTGTGGGAGTTGTGAGTGTTGACGGAGTGATTTACTGTTTTCTGACGTTTGTTCGTGTAATTAATTGCTTTTTGTTCATGGGGGTGTTTTGGTGAAGGAAAGCTTTTTTGTTAGGTGTGTATATATCGTGGGTAGAGGGTGTATTTGTTTTTTTTTGTGTCTTCATTTGCCGACCGGTGTCTGCAGGTGAAGACTACCTGGCTGATGTTAGCTTGCTGTTCACCGAGCTAGCCAGAAAGCATGGCCTAAGGATCGCCGCTGCTGGCAGAGCAGTATGAGGTGCTTTGCTGGACATAATTCAGAATTGAATGAAAAGTTAGTGCGAACAATGTCATTATTTTACTCAGACAGTATGGCAAGCCACATCTTGGTGGACAGCCACTGTGTTTACATACAGTGTGTTGGTTTTAACTTACTCCAATATAACATTGACTGCAATCTATTATCCGATGGACAGCTAATCCCCCCTCCCACGAATATGACAGTATAACTGTTAAACTGTCATGACTGTTTAGATTCTTTTGAAAATCTGCTGTTGATTGTCTATTATCCGACTGAAAGCTAATCTCCTGGTCACCACGAAGATGACAGTTCACAGTTGAGCAGTCAGGTTGACTGGACATAGCAAAACGCTAGCTCTTATACAGTGCTTGAGTGTATGCAAAGAAGCTGATGCATTTTAAAAGAAAGAAAACTAAAATGGATTTGCTGGAATTGGTTTCCAACAACTACAGAAATTAAGCATCTAACGCTTTGCTCAAATTGTATATCGTATAACCAGTAAAATATTACAGTTGAAGAAGAACATAAGTTTTTTTGTATAAAATATTTAAAAGTATGTAGAACAAACTGAATATCTTAAATTGAAACCTCACATATGCTGATAGAATTTTTCAAAAATTTCGCTAAAACAAGCACAATTATTATTTTTTTATACATCAGAAATTTAACTGTATTAAACACTTTGACATATTAGCTTTTATCTTTGAGATGTTTAAAGGGGTCGTATCATGCAAACTCCACTTTTTAGACATTTTGGAGCGTTCCTATGACTCTATGGGTCACATACAGACGTGGACAAAATTGTTGGTACCCTTCGATCAATGAAAGAAAAACTCACAATGGTCACAGAAATAACTTTAATCTGATAAAAGTAATAATAAATAAAAATTCTATACATGTTGACCAATCAAAGTCAGACATTGTTGTTCAACCATGCTTCAACAGAATTATTTTAAAAAATAAACTCATGAAACAGGCATGGACAAAAATGATGGTACCCCTAACTTAATATTTTGTTGCACAACCTTTTGAGGCAATCACTGCAATCAAACGCTTCCTGTAACTGTCAATGAGACTTCTGCACCTCTCAGCAGGTATTTTGGCCCACTCCTCATGAGCAACCTGCTCCAGTTGTGTCCGGTTTGAAGGGTGCCTTTTCCACACTGCATGTTTCAGCGCCTTCCAAAGATGCTCAATAGGATTGAGGTCAGGGCTCATAGAAGGCCACTTTAGAATAGTCCAATTTTTTCCTCTTAGCCATTCTTGGGTGTTTTTAGCAGTGTGTTTTGGGTCATTGTCCTGTTGCAAGACCCATGACCTGCGACTGAGACCAAGCTTTCTGACACTGGCCAGTACATTTCTTTCTAGAATCCCTTGATAGTCTTGAGATTTCATTGTACCCTGCACAGATTCAAGACACCCTGTGCCAGACGCAGCAAAGCAGCCCCAAAACATAACGGAGCCTCCTCCATGTTTCACAGTAGGGACAGTGTTCTTTTCTTGATATGCTTCATTTTTTCGTCTGTGAACATACAGCTGATGTGCCTTGGCAAAAAGTTCGATTTTTGTCTCATCTGTCCATAGGACATTCTCCCAGAAGCTTTGTGGCTTGTCAACATGTAGTTTGGCATATTCCAGTCTTGCTTTTTTATGATTAGTTTTCAACAATGGTGTCCTCCTTGGTCGTCTCCCATGTAGTCCACTTTGGCTCAAACAACGACGGATGGTGCGATCTGACACTGATGTTCCTTGAGCATGAAGTTCACCTTGAATCTCTTTAGAAGTATTTCTAGGCTCTTTTGTTACCATTCAAATTATCCGTCTCTTAGATTTGTCATAAATGTTCCTCCTGCGACCACGTCCAGGGAGGTTGGCTATAGTCCCATGGATCTTAAACTTCTGAATAATATGTGCAACTGTAGTCACAGGAACATGTAGTTGCTTGGAGATGGTCTTATAGCCTTTACCTTTAACATGCTTGTCTATAATTTTCTTTCTGATCTCTTGAGACAACTCTTTCCTTTGCTTCCTCTGGTCCATGTTGAGTGTGGTACACACCATATCACCAAACAACACAGTGACTACCTGGAGCCATATATACCCACTGCCCACTGACTGATTACAAGGTTGTAGACACCTGTGATGCTAATTAGTGGACACACCTTGAATTAACATGTCCCTTTGGTCACATTATTTTCAGTGTTTTCTAGGGGTACCATCATTTTTGTCCATGCCTGTTTCATGAGTTTATTTTTTAAAATAATTCTGTTGAAGCATGGTTGAACAACAATGTCTGACTTTCATTGGTTAACATTTATAGAATTTTTATTTATTATTACTTTTGTCAGATTAAAGTTTTTTCTGTGACCATTGTGCGTTTTTCTTTCATTGATCGAAGGGTACCAACAATTTTGTCCACGTCTGTATACACACACTGAGCATGGTAGAAATGCATTTCCTCCTTTTTTCACATTTTGAAAACGTAAATTTTCTCATCCAATGGAGAGAGACCTCGTCCTACTCTGAGGCCGTTCCCCAGTTGTCGTCGTATTGGTAGGAAGTTCTCCCTGCAAATCCTGAACCACCACCCCCACAATGGTCCCGAACCAAAACTGGACTTCCGCCATTTCCCCCATCTCATTTATCGTGAACAGACGAGCACAGCAGC
Source organism: Betta splendens (assembly GCF_900634795.4). Taxonomy (NCBI): domain Eukaryota; kingdom Metazoa; phylum Chordata; class Actinopteri; order Anabantiformes; family Osphronemidae; genus Betta; species Betta splendens. The sequence continues at coordinate 16,049,751 of NC_040894.2, read as the reverse complement.
GTCCAAGTGCTCCCATAGAAAGTGTTCAGTTCTTGGGTGTTTTAACCAACACCAAAGTCTCTTCACTTTACCAAGGGATCAACAAGTGAGGACTTGTCACTTTTATTTTTAACGGACCGGTGCCAGAAACACTGCCTCAGCATTTATACGTATGTGCATTTCAAACAAGGGTGCGCACAATGCTGGATATCTTTCACGGCTCCTGTTGGAAATAACGGATTTCTTCCTAAAGTCCCTTATTCACTCACTGATGTAAGTAAATGCTTGATACTTAAATGTTTTAAAATGCTAATTTGTCTATTTAAAATGTAGTAACCTATGTGTGAGGCGCGTTAGTTAGTTAGCTAGCTATGCTAACGGCTACAGCCAGATGACCAAGCCTTTGTTCCCTTCAAATGTGCTCATGTGGGCTCCTGCAGCCACACACCTGTGTGGAGAAAAGCTAATTGCTATCGGCATCGAGCGGCTACAGGCAGGGAGCGGTGGGTCTAGCGTTTGTCCTTTTTCTGTAATCGCATACACCTGCGGGAAACAGATAATCGTTATCGCCCTTCCAGCGGCGACAGACAGGAAGCGGTGGATCTAGCTCATTGTAGTATGTTTGTGCTTGATACTTGTGATGTCTTAATATGTTAGTTGTTTTTTTTTAAATGTGGTATCCCACATGTGAGACAAGCTAATCACTAGCGTTGCTAACGGCTACAGTGAGTCAACCGAGCCTTTGTCCCTTTCAAATCTGCTACTCTGAGATGGCGCAGTCACACACCTGTGTGGGGAACAGCTAATAGCGATGGGCCTTCGATCGGCGACAGGCAGGAAGCGGTGGATCGAGCTTTTGTCCTGTTGACGTGCTGCCGCTCCTGTTTGTGTGTTGCGTTAGCCGTTAGCATGCCTTTAGGAGCTACAGCTGGTTGATCGCTACAATAAGAAACTGCAGATGAACGCGGTTATGTTTGTTATTACCCCGTCCTGTGTCACAGCCTAAATCAACTTGTGATTTGGGCTTATGTCATTGTTCTATTAAATTCTAACATGATTTGATTACGGTGTTGTGTTGCAAGCTTAGTTGCCAATTAGTCACATCTCTACAAGAACTGCTGCTTATCTGGTCAGTAACCTATAGCTTGTACCATAGCCATTATATTTGTAGGACCAATACAATTTACAGTAAATTTAACATTGTCTTTTCTATACTGTAGGGGGACACATTCCAGTTACCCACATGCAAGGAGGCTGTCAAACAGAAATCACTGCAGACTGTTGGTACACAGCCATCTGCTGCCCAGATCAGGAGTGAAGGTATGTAAGTTTGTATGTACCAACAGTAAGATAGGAAATAGAAGATTTTAATTTTAATTAGTATATACTGTTTAGATTTTATATTTGAATTGTAACAACTGTTTATCTGTTGTTTTAGCACAGACAGGCCTGTCCTCTTGTTTGGTTTAATTTTTTGTCTGGTATTGTGTATTCTAACATTAGAGAAGGTTTTGACCTACATAATAATGAACATTTCACTAATCTACAATTCTGATTGCAGTACCTTTTGTTTTGATGAGGTGATGGTGAGGACAGCCACAGCTTCCATCTGGTAGAGGACTGCTTCCGCTCAGTCTTCCAAATAGTGATGAGAACAAGGATCACCACATCTCCCTGGTCATCTATTTACAACTATAGCTGTCCTGCTGCAGAAACAAATCTCCAACATAACCATGTCCTACCCAGGACATGGACTGTTTACCCCACTTCCATCAAGCATTTAATATTCAAGGCCCTGCAAAAGCTTCTGTCTTTATACCCCCAGACTTCTTAATTAATGTGTGTATGAAGGTAACAGTTTGTTCTAGCTTTGGAGTAGTGGTACATTTTTTTGGTTGACAATAAAGTTGGCTTTAACTATTAGGTATTTCACTGAACTCTGTTTCTGAAGGAAAACACTTTTATTCAGGGAATCATAGAAAGAGAAAAACCATGTAATTTCAATACTAATACAGTAAGCTATGAAGTTGAACCAGCCATAAATAAAAAGCATATAAATTATATATAAATTAAAAGTAGTATTGCACTCACAAAAAACACATATTTACTCAAATGGTAAAGGAGTTATTCCACAGGTGGTCTACATCCATCATAAAATGAAAAAAAAAATAAATAAAAAAAAATAAATGTTTTATCCATCAAGAAACTCTGCCTTCATCTACAACCCAAGCATGAAGAGATGGCAACTCAGACTCTTCAACCCAGGAATCCCCAGCACCAGCTCACTAGCCTCTGTAGACTAGATATCTGTAACAACTGCAGATACAGAGACATATTACTGTCAAGCAGTAAAAAATACATCAGGTCAATATATAATTTGAACCAATGCTTTTTGTTCCTAGGTAGGTCATGCAGTGATTGCTCTAAATATTAATGCACATTTTTTTTAATAAAATAATGTCAGAGCAGCAGCACAAGTAAGACAAAAACAGTGAAATGTCTAAATGTAAAATGTATTTATATTATTTCAGCTATGCTCTCAAACTTTTATTTATTTGTATAATGTAAGCTAAAGTACTGTTTTATATTGAAGAGAGTTTTCCAGGTAAGTCGTGTTGTGAATATTCAAGCTGCACAGGCCATTTAGCATTAGCATTAGCAACCGCTAGTCGCTTTGCAAATTACATTAATCAATTAAATTTAAGTAAATGCGACATTACCAATGAGACACATCTTGCATCAGCCGAAATGTGGTGACTTCAACAGCCTCCTCTTCAGCTTCAGGGTCAGATTCGGGATCGTAGACGTATGGTTCTACAACGCTACGAATCAGCTGGCTAATGTTGTGCAGTCCTGTAGTGGGTCTTCTTCTGTGGAGGATTGCGGTGAATTGCATTCTCAATGTCGCGCTACTGCCACACATTGTATCCTAACCGTGCGGTGGCGCTTAACCATGAAGCCAATTTAAAAAAAAATAAACAACAAAAAAGGTATGCGCTTCCGCACAGAGGTGTGTTGAGCAGCTTCGCTTGCAACACGCCCAGAAAACACAGCGTTTGCTGATGGGGAGTGAAAATCACATATTGACAGGGGCAGTGTGGACGATCTACAGGGTTTTATGGGATGAAAATTTACAGAGACCTTACTGAGACATTGAAGTCCAATATTTTTTAGAGTGAAAAGCTGTATGATCAGGGAGCTTTAATGAAAGTTACTTCTTCTAGTCTATTTTCAGAACACAGTTTTTTAAGCAGTATCTGTGAAGACATTCAGTCAAATGTACAACAGTTTTGTGTAGCCTTCGTTAGTGAGTTTGTTTATACATTGGTTGTAAATGTGTTTTATTTGAAAATAGTGATCTTGTTTTCAGCTTAACGTTAGCTCTCCAATTCCTGGTGGTGAAGTTCCACTTCACTGCCTGTTTTGTGAGAATTGCCATAAATCAGCTTTTTAATGATACCTACCGAGAAGATTTGCATGCTCAGTGCACTGACGAACGTTCCAGTACTGTCTTTGACTGCCAGATTGACCTCAGCCCTGTAGGACAAAGAAATAGTCTGTACACAGCTGGAAATCATTACAACAAATCATTCATTATTGTCTGAAAACCAAAGTGAGATTTAAAACTGGAAATAGACAGCACACTGGTTGGGGGTAAATAGGCTTAGTTTATATCTTGAATATATGTATATATATTCTAATTACATCTGTATTATACCTAAAGAAATAGAAAAACAGAAATAGGTGAGACAGTATGTAATCGCAATGCTAAACATGTTCTAAATTTAAATAGTGCAAGTGTGGAAAAATACACTTTTTCCACAAGTTCCAAGCAACATTTGCAGTTAACAATTCAAGCTAACCAGGAGTCCAGGAAAAAAGCAGCAGCAGTACAGTATACTCAGGGAAGTTCCTAAAAGGTTAATAAAAATTGAGGATTGCATAGAACAACATGCAGTATGTAAGCAACAAGTCAAATTTCTACATCTGCCTACAGTTAACTATCCCCAAGGTTTGAACAACCATGCAGCAAAGTGTAAATTGATAGAGGCCATTAAAACAAATATTGCTTACTCAAAGATGGTACAAGCCTCTGTCTTTAGTCATATTAAAGACCTGTCTTTAATTTTGTTTTCTTTTGTTGGTTATATTATATTAAATATATTCATGTCTGCCAATTTTAACAGCAAAGACGACTTACACCTGTATGTCAGTGTTGTCCATAAGGTACTGAAGTGGATATCGGCAGGAAAACTTGTATGCCAGGTCTTGCTGATAGTTGACGATTGCTGTGTTGAGGTCCTGTGAGCGAACCGTGCCTGAGATGTTGATGAACTGGACACTAGAGATGTCTGAAAACACTCCAGTTCCCACCTCCTCAATGACCTTTAAATAAGCAGATGATAGAAATGAAAAAGAGTATTAGGTTATTAAAATTAAAGTAATTTGTAGAGTAAGAACCTGTAGGTGCGTTCAGTAAAGATCACATACTGTCAATTTGCTGGAACAGAAGGCAATAGCTTTCTCTGTGATGAAGAATCTGAATCTGATAACAGGTGGATCTACTACCCAGTCAGGTGTTCCTTTACACTTGTCCATAGAGAACTGTGAGTTGAGGGCCAACATGGACTCATTGTATTCAAGGTAAATGATGGGGCACAGGAGGATCTCCAGCTCTACCGTCTGAGAGCCACAGAACACCTCAATGTCTGAGTTAGCTGAAAAAGTATTAAAATTAGTTACAAAGTGAAGGTTATGAATCTGAATTGTACACTCATAAAAACAATCGTGCCTAAAACTTGGAATCAATTCTCATTTATCTGCATTGAAATTTTCCATGTAATTTTATCATAAATACTAGGTAAGAGGTGACATTTAATGTAAAGTCTTTCAGGTTAGGGTCAGGTTAGGGTTATGCCATTAAATAAAGGATTACATACTGTAAAGCTAATGCAATTTTCCACATAAACCTTATGCTGGTGTGAAATAATTACATAAAATAAGATAGGTCATACCTCATGTTCTCTGCATCTAACCTGCTCCCTCATTAAAGTTGAGCAGCCACATGGGGCATGTTACAGTAGGAAGTGTGAAATTTCTTACTCAAGGACCTGGTGGAATCAACTGGGCTTAATCCTGCTTACCAGGCTAATGATCTACCCACTGGGCCACCAGAGGACTGCTATTACCTGATGTGAATATTTAAGAAAAACATGATTTATAAATAAAAGTATAAATATATAAGGTTGATTGGTTATTTATGCACACTGAAAACATACAAATAATTGAAAAATGAAACAGTTAAAAATTTGTTGTTATTGCTTATCCAATAAAGTACCATCTCTTTCATCATTGCTCAGGTGGCTCAGTTGGTAGAGCTTTGGTCTGAGAAGCAGAAATATGTCAGTTCAAGCCCAGATCACTTCATCAGAAAACAGTTTCCTCAAAATAATCAATTATCTATGTCTTTTCTTATTTTATGTACATATTTCTCATAACCATAAACTGATGAAATATTTAATGTTAATATGAAAGTCCTCATTACCTGTACATCAGGTACAGTATTTGAACAAAGCTTTATGTGTAAAATTACATTAACTTAATGTCATCTAATTACATAACCATACTGACCAACCTGTTCCATAGATTTCAAGTAAAGGTTATTTGATTTTTTTTAAACATAGTATATGTTTTAGCATATTTCTGTTATGTTTATTTAACAAAACACATAAGCATTTTTCATGTATATAATCCTTAAGAATTATAAATGTGTTTTATTAGGGGCAAGAATCATTTTTTTGAGTATAGATGTGGTAGGGAGGGATGGCGGGTGGCAGACTGAATGTTGTGACTGTTTTAAAGAAAACAGTTACATCTACTACCTTCCTAAAAATGAAAGCATCAGGAATAATTTGTCCCTGCAAACCCAAGTTGAATCATTAATGCAGTTCTGTTACATAACGGACAAACAGTTAATTAGAGTTTCGAGCTTGGGGACATAATGACTAACAGAGACACTGGACATCTGATCATCTAATAAATCTTATAATTCAGTAATACGTATTCTGTATTTGTCTCCGAATAAACTATTACAAATTAAAAGTCTGTTTTGTGAATTTTGTTATCAATAGTATGTTATATATTACTAACTACTGTATATGGGGTCATGATGTCAAACCTATCAGATCTAATATAATGCAATGTTTTACTGAGGGTGCCCCATCTTGCTTCAAGAGTGTATTACATGTAACATTAAAGTGAAGCATTATGCCTCCTGGACGAAGACTTTCTGTTTCTTTTGTGATCCCCAAAGTTTTAATGCTCCTCCCTGCAGACATAAAGACTCCTTATGTAGGCAGGTGCCGCTGTTTTAATAACTATTAGGTTGCAGTTGACTTGAGGGTGTGAGCAGAACTAGTTTTACTGACCTGGCTCTCTGAATGTGGAGTGTTTGATGCACGCATTTTGACCTCGGGCAAGTAGGAGTGTGGAAAGTTGATATGTAAGACAGGCCAGTAGCATTGTTCCCAAACTGCACCTACGACAAAAAGACATTCACATAGGACTTGTTTTGATTATACCCTGGTTAGTCAAGGAATTATGTCTGTTTTTTTTATATTTCATCATTTAAGTCAATTTGGACATATTTTTCATACTGGAAAAATATAATGTTTTTATTTTTTATTTTTGACAATGTATTCAAATTAAGGTGTAAAATTTAAAACATAGTAATTAAATATTGTCAGATTAGTCACAGTTGAGTAAACCAGGAAATTAGATATTCAAGTAGACTGTCAGCATAAAAAGTGAAATAACAAAATACAGGGTGACACAGAATAACAGGAACTTTTGGCGAACAAATATAAATAGAATACAGGCAACAACAAAAAAATTCTTGACAGTAATTGAACCACTACAACTTGCAGTTCCCTTGCTGCCAACTGTACATGGCTACTACTACGTACCTCAAAAGTTCCCATTCAAAGTTCCCGTTTATCTGTGTCACCCTGCACTACTAGCAGTGCATTACTTCCAAGTTCACCTGACACCTTAAATTTCTCACTTAAGCATGTGTTCTTTTCAAGCTGCTGAACTGGACTGGGCATGGACGAGATATGGCAAACTGTAGCAACAAATTAGTCAGGTGCTTTCCCACCTGCCTCACTAATCCTTTATTCTTAAGTTATGTAATTTAATGGCATAACCCTAACCTGACTAAAAGACTTTACATTAAATGTCACCTCCTACCTGGTATTTATGTGATAAAATTACATAGAACATTTACATGTGATTTAATTACATAAAGTCTAGGTTTTATGATTACTTTATAGAGTGTATACTGACCAACCTGTTTTATATATTTCAAGTAAAGGTTATTTGATGTTTTTATGTACAGTATATATTTGAGAATATTCATTTAAGGACCATGTTTATTTAAAAAAAACACATAATCACTTAAAATCCGATTTTTCATCTACTGTATATAATACTAAAAATATGTTTTAGTAGAATCTTTTTTTTTGAGTGTGCAATTGATGTGCTGGTGAACATAAATATTAAAAAATTGAAAATCAAGCTAAGGTTAAGTGTTGTAACTGCAGGGTTAACATACTTCATACTCTGTAAGATGTCCACACAGCCAGAGAAGCCCAAACTAGGGGTGGGCAATACTGCAAACTCTGGAGTGGATAATACCAATACCAAGTAAATACTGGACCAGTATCACCGATATTGATACCGATACTTTTTGACAATTAATGCATTATCAAATATATATGCATTTTCATGACTTTCAGGTGTTTTGTTTTAAATTGTATTTATTTATTTATAAAGCCCAGACAAAGTTCAAGAGTAAATATAAATATATAATTCAAATTGGTGGTGTTGCCACTGTATTTAACAGCCGTTTTACAGATTGTACAACTTTACAGATTTTACACATTGTAAAACAATGGAAATTGTATTTTAAAATATCTGTATGCAGATTGCTTTGTGGATTAAAGGAAGGAATTTACAGTACTGTATATACATAAGAAATTGTAGGGAAGTGTTGCTGCATCTTGAGGCATAAGGTTTCTTGGTGTGCATGTATAAAGTGAAATGCAAATGTAACAATGGTGATTTACTAGACAGGCCTGGCTTTAACATTTATCAGGCCCTGATGACATCTATTGTGGACTATGGCATAAATGTCAGCAGCCAACACCCATCTTAAAAAAGTTGGACATGGAATACATATGTGTTTAGAATTTGTACAGGAGCTTGTAGAAGTGGGAGGAGAGAAGAATTAATTAAATGCACTCTACGAAGAGTGCAGCTTATCCTCACATACACAATTATTTACAGCATTTTATTGAAGGTAACAGAATCCAAGAATTTAGTTTGTGATACTTTGGACTGCACTTCCTTTTTATATAAGATAAGATAAGATAAGATAAGATAAGATAAGATAAGATAAGATAAGATAAGATAAGATAAGATAAGATAAGATAAGATAAGATAAGATAAGATACGATACGATACGATACGATACGATACGATAATCACAGCACAGGTGTATGGGGTGCCAAATGTAAAAGGAGCACCTATAATTAGTTTTCTCACATTTAACTAAATGACACAACATGTTTTCTCACATTTAGTTAAATGTGCAAAAGTCTAAATGTAAATGTTAAATGTAAATGTTAAATGTAAATGTTAAATGTAAATGTTAAATGTAAATGTTAAATGTAAATGTTAAATGTTGGCCGAGTGTAAAACTGAATATTCATGAATGTGCAAGTAGACTCCACCCCTACCCTCAAACAGCGCTGGTCTCAGATCAGAGACGCGAACTCAATCACCTCAAACAGTGCGCGCAAACCCCGCCCACATCTGATCTGGAAACTTTTGTTTTTAGCTTGGACATAACTTCGGCTACCTAGTATAGTTAGCCAACTAATTCTCCACCGGCGCCACAGAAATATTCTTTTTAAACCTACTTGACTCCTCATTATTGGTGTTTAGGACAGAACGGCAGTTTGAAGCGGAGCCTCAGCCCGCACACCTGCCGTTACAGCCCGTTCAATCTCCCCCAACGGGAGGGAGTCGGAGCTGGCGGCCATGATGGCTTCGACTTCAGGCTTCTCTCCAGTATTTTCGTGCACCGATCCAGAGTCAGATGTGGGCGGAGCTATGCGTACTGTTTGACGTGTTTGAGTCCGCGTCACTGATCTGAGACCAGCGCTGTTTAAGGGAAGGGATGGAGTCTACTTGCCCATTCATGAATATTCAGTTTTACACTCGGCAAACATTTAACATTTACATTTAACATTTACATTTAACATTTAACATTTACATTTAACATTTAACATTTAACATTTAACATTTAACATTTACATTTAACATTTACATTTAACATTTACATTTAAAATTTACATTTAACATTTACATTTATATTTAGACTTTTGCACATTTAACTAAATGTGAGAAAACATGTTGTGTCATTTAGTTAAATGTGAGAAAACTAGTTATAGGTGCTACGTTTACATTTGGCACCCCATACAGGTGCAATAAATAAAAAGCACAGCAACAGAATTAAGTTGAGTTGGCATAGTACAACACTATACAGATGGAGTATGGGGTCATAGGTAGAGTTATTGTATATTGTATAAATATAATGACAGAATCTGATGATCTGAAGAGATCTATTAATATAACAATAAGATTTTGTTGATATGCCGCATATAAGTGAACATAGGTTTTACACAAAAAAATAGTGACTATATATCAACAAATCCAACTAACATCCATCCATTTTCCATACTGCTTATTCCCATATGCGGGGTCGCGGGGGTGCTGGAGCCTAACCCAGCTGGCTTTGGGCGAGAGGCAGGGTCCACCCTGGACAGGTCACCAGCCTATCGCAGCGCAACACAGAGACAAACGACCATTCACACACACACTCACACCTACGGGCAATGGCGAGTAGCCAAACAACCTAACGCATGTTTTTGGACTGTGAGAGGAAGCTGGAGAACCCGGAGAGAACCCACGCGAACACAGGGAGAACATACAACCAGCATTTTAGCTTAAAGTAGAAAGAACGCAAGAATATGAGACAGCATTAAGCAGCTGCCTAAGAAATTATCGTACTTAAATTTAAAAAAATTCTCATGTTTGTTACAAAACCCTACAAAAGTTTAAATACTGAGATTTCAGTTTAAACCAAACTGTTTTAACTATTTTAAGTTTCCTCCTACCTTCTATGAATGACTGCAGAATGCTGTCCTTCCACTTTCCTGGTGTAGGTTTTTCTGTGTCTGCTCCTACCTTCATGACAGTCATTTATACTGAGGCAAAAGACAAAAGGAAAGAGAGCAACAAAAGCGAGACAGGAACCAAGTGGAGCCTATGCAATGTTACCTTACCACAATAACCTCAAAAGTTGTGATTTTGATAAGGCAGACATTGTAACGCACCTTAAACTACAGATGTATCCTGCAGAGAAACCATATAAGAATGGAATAATGTGTGCAAGATAAAACACTGCTGAGTTGTTTCATCCATATTTAATAGAAAAAATGTTTCACTAAACATCACTAAACAACTTTTTGTCCTATCATGCCCAAGGCTAATACCCTTTGTTGAAAGGGAGAACTCCTACCATACCGTGTTAGACTGACAGAAACGCCCTGCCAAACAAAACCGCTTAAAGCTGTCACCTGAACCGTGACTTCCCCCGAGATTCCCACCTTATGCGAACAATGGGTGGAGATGTATTTACAAAGACCTGAGCATTAGGAGATGTTTTGTTTGTCCTTCCCTTTCATTACATGTGTATCTGAGCAGCTAAGCCCTGAAAGCTCCTGTGGCTCACGTTTTGTTCTTGCTTAAAACAGGCCATAAGGTTCAGGCCAACAAGGATGCATGCTTTTGTGTCAAATGTTATGAAATCAGCTTTGTTTATATTTCTTGCCCAACATTTCGCTTCGCTAGTTGCCTGAGGCCAAAACATGTTTACTTTTCTGGATGAATGTGCTGCTTTTGTGCAGTAATGAGACCTGCATGTGTATATCAGTTACTAAATTATTATTAAATTATTTTTACGCCTAGATCAAAATAAAATACTGTTTAAAGAGTTTTTTTACATCATGTTATCCTGTTGATTTGTTCATTCTGGATATAATCCACTTAATTAATAATTTACAAATACTCCTACAAGCGAGTGCTGGCCTTCCAATCCAAAAACAGTGACTCCAATACCATTTGGTGTCGCTAGATTCACGATTTGCGGCACGCTGTGTGTCAGTGAGGCTTCTGGCTAGAAGGTTTAGATCTTTGTTTGCTAGAATCCCACATTGTACATTGTACGTATAGACCCGTGTTTGCAATGTGCAACTGAGAGTGCCAGTTTATGAGCACCGCTTAAAATCATTTGGAATTTGTTCAATAACGGGGAAAAACAGGACGCTGACTCGAACATGAGGTATGTTGCGTTTAGTCTGTATTCCACGTTTCTATTAGCCCGTCTCCCCCGCTGCTGACCTTCTGTCAGCCTCTATTTGGAGCTGGTGTGCTTGGTCACGGCCGTCGTGCTCTCTGCACTGCCTACTTTGTGAACTCGCCTGGCAGCGGCGGCGGCAGCGGCAGGAGCGGCAGCGGCAGGAGCGGCAGCGGCAGCGGCAGCGGCAGGAGCGGCAGCGGCAGCGGCAGGAGCGGCAGCGGCAGCGGCAGGAGCGGCAGCTGTTTGGATTTCGCTGGAGCTGATGGCGGCCTGTCGCGACGCTTCCCCTGCGATACGCTCGAAGATATCGTTAACAAACCAGTTCATGATGCCTATGTCCTTGGAGGAGATTAACCTGTTTCGAGACATAAATGGCGTATCTTTCGTTCCTGTTTCTTAACTCCCTTTTTGTGTCACTGCTTCTTTGTAGCTGGTTTTGAGCACGGGGGTAGATTTTGTAGGACCGCACATTTTCACCTCTATAATAACCACAGCAGAATGCCAGCAACGAAAACATCGCAGAAGCCGACCTCCTAACCCCCCCTTTTATACCACATTTGTGTAAATACGAGTGTGTCGTTCCCTCTCTGCGATTGGTGCATTGTTCCTGAGGGCACGTCTATCAACGTAGAACGCGTCGAGCTATTGGTTAGGATGCGCAGCAGTTTCAGTCGACCAATAGGGGAAGCTTTGTGGCTTATATTATTTTACTCGCAAAAGCCTTACGTGCAGCATCAGAGCCTTTTGTCTTTATCGAGCTGTCTGCGTAGTAAGCATGTCTGGCAGAGGGAAAACAGGAGGCAAAGCCCGCGCAAAGGCGAAGTCTCGCTCGTCCCGTGCCGGACTCCAGTTCCCCGTGGGTCGTGTCCACAGACTACTGCGCAAAGGCAACTATGCGGAGCGCGTCGGTGCCGGGGCTCCGGTGTATCTGGCGGCGGTGCTGGAGTACCTGACGGCTGAAATCCTGGAGCTAGCGGGCAACGCAGCCAGAGACAACAAGAAGACTAGGATCATCCCGCGGCATCTCCAGCTAGCAGTGCGCAACGACGAAGAACTCAACAAGCTCTTAGGAGGTGTGACCATCGCCCAGGGAGGAGTGCTGCCCAACATACAGGCTGTTCTCCTCCCCAAGAAGACGGAGAAGCCGGCCAAAAGCAAGTAAAGGCTTTTCCAGAGGCCCGGATTCGGCCGACGTTTTCTTTTTTTTTGTTTGGATAAACCACCTTTATATTCGGGCACTGTTTACTGGTTTGCTGTGTCTACACTGGGAATTTCATTCGTTTACATTGGGACTATTCAGTCGCCACCGGTGTGTTCATGGCTCTGGAAAATGGAAGCACTTTCTACGGACTGGGAATGAGGGCCGCAGGAATAAATCAGTGTGTAAACACGCTCCAGTGCTGAAAGCAGAGAAATGTTTTAGCTTTGCAGAGCTGCTACAAAACATAATCAATTGTTGTATTATGTCTTGGTGTCTAAATAAATGTCCTGTAGCCTTTTGTCACACTGCACGTATATTGAGTGTTTATTTTAAGTGTCACCTGGGGTGTTAAATCTGTCATTGGGTCTATGAAAGGTAAAGAATGACTGTAAGTAGTGATTGTGGTGGTAAAACAATTCACCTGTACAGCGCACTATGATTAGTCCACATCCAGTTTGTGTTCTGTGTGACTTATTTGCTGAAAGCTTTTAGAAATCTCAGTGTTGCTCTGTTTGACTATGTAACATTTGAACATGTCGTGTCTGCCTTTTAGGGGTGCAGCTACAGGCTGAAACCAACATACACACCCTTGTACATACATCAAAGTGATGACCTCCATCGACATAATGCTTTCTGTAGCCCCTTACCCTAACCATCACAACTAAAGGCAGACTACATTCCTACATAACCTTAGCCCCAAAAACATGTAACATCAAAGAAACCTTTAATGAAGTGAGGGCCGGCCAAAATGTCCTTACTTTGGTAGGAAAATATGTTTTTTAGTTCTCATTTTGATGCAAGTAAACACAGACACACACATTATATATATATATATATAATACACATGCATGCATACATTATATCTAAAACAAACAAAAAACTTTCAAATACTCTTCAGCTTTGTCTTTCAGCTTTAACTACTTCAACATCCTTTAAGATACAAACACAAATTAAACTACAAAACAATCTTCAACTATTCAACTAGTATTCTTCCTTTCAGCTTTTTAAAATCTGTAATAGTTTCTGATTTATAGCAGTTGAAGCATAGGGTGTTTTTTGCTTAATTCTCAGCTTTTTCACTAGTGAGTATTTTGTGAGCTGGAGTGCCTGATGTCACAGCTGGAGTGTGAGGACACGTTTTTTAAGCCAGAACCTTTCTCTTTAACTGTTCACTGTCATGGGCTATCAGGGAGGCTTGGAACAACTGCAGTATAATGTTCTTTAATAGGGACAGATCCCAGGTGTCAGGCAAAGTCAGGGTCAGACAGGCAATGATCAAAAAATAGTAATCCAATAATCCAGGCAGACCCAGTATAGAACTCCAAAGTTTTCAATATTAAATTAATAATAGGACATTATAAAATAAATACTATGAGAGACAATTATGTAAGATGACCATGAAATTATGAAATAATCACATTTTCCAAAGTAAGCTTATTATTATTATTATTATGAAATACGTTTCATTACGCTGTAAAATCTGCTCATTATTATGAATATAAATTTATTTCATAATGATTATTTTCATAATAATACAAATTATTACATCTTCCTTTATATTCAAATCTAGAAGTTTTTATTTCAAAATGTTTTTTTTCCAATGTCGGCTTTTATTGCATAATGCACTTTTCCCCAGTACCGTATTTATTTCATTGCATTTACCAGCAGATACAGTTTTGAGTTGTTTAGGTGATATTTTTAAATGCTCGGTATGTTTATGCTCTTTAATGTGTTCACATTGAGGACGCCATTTTCAACCAGTTGTGATAAATTGAGCGTTGTGTCCATATGTAATATGAGAGGAACCATTCTGTTGTCAGTCCACGTCTTGAAATTCCAAGTGCAGCAGTAAGGACTTTTGTGCTGTCTAACATGTCTATCAAGAACATTGCCATCATATCTGCTGCGTCACCCAGTACGGTTCAGAGGAGAATGGGGTGTAGCGAACAACTTCCTAACTGCAGTGGTTGCTCTTAGTGTCTGTCAAACATTGACGCATCTGAATCCAGTTTTATGTTGCGCAGATTTGAAAACTTCTGGGTTGTAAATACTGACTGTAACGTCTGGGAATGTTGTGTATTTCCCATGCATGTTGTATTTGTGTCAGTGTGTAGTATTAAATGGTCCTATTTGGCCTTATTACATACAGAAGAGTGGTGTTATTTCGGAGGGCCCACAAAGGCACCACGGAAGAAAGTACGCATCGAAGCGAGTGGTTTGATCGGTGAAAGCAGTGTACGGGAAGAGAAAGTAATAAGGAAACTAGTGACACTGTTCTGGTTAAAGTCAGTTAATATGTAGGTTATGGACATCGCAAAGCTACAGTATTTTCTGCTTAATTACATAAACTGCGTTAATCGATTATGATAACTAGATACAGCACATATACGGTCCAATGGGGTTTTATTAGGTTGTGCAGTCTATGTTAGTTTATCCATCTAGCTCTAACGTTGGTTTGAGGTCAATGAAGGAATAAAGAAACGTCAGGCCTTCAGTAAAGCTGTGATTTTCTTGACTGGACAGTATACTGGCTGACATTGTTTCATTGGCCGAATACATTCAATTAAAACCACATCTAATATATCGTGTGTTATGTTTAATGGCGGGACATTAAATACGACCTGCAGCGTTTTTATGCAAATAATTTACTGTGTTATCATATGGACAAAAATGTCAGTTATAAACGGTACTTTCACATTTTATGACTCTCATGCTGTACTATAATATGAAGTAGACGTCCAGTCACAGACAGATTATTTATGGTGTCTTTTCTGTGTAACCTGTGTCCTCGTTGCTGCACTTTGACATTTCAATTCTCATCCTGTCTTTGACACTAAATAGTTTGATATCATAAAGAAATGCTCGCAGACACAAAAAACCAGGAAATGGTTGTATATATATATCTAGAATGAACAGAACGGAATTGAAAGTGTTTGAGAATACTTTTAAAATGATACTTGTTAAACTTAATCCAGGCTTCAAAGACAAAACACAGAGGTCTGGCATTGGCACTTTATTGAAAGCAGATCGTAGCAATTTAGGAGCAAACTTACTCAGTCCTCATTTTCTTTTAACTACAACACGAGTGGCGTTCAAACGGCGTCACTTCTTGTAAAACCCCATGCACAGACAAGATAATAAAACATTGTCAAGGCATCGATAAGGAGAGCTAACGTGTTCTTCCTGCTACAAACAGGAGCAACCAATGCGTCATTCTGAAGCTGGTCACCAATTAACGTGACCGTAAGTTGTTACAGAACACCCACATTAGCAGTCGCATTACCATCTCTTTCTACTTCCGCCTCTCGAGGAGTGCAGACGTGTTTTCTCTCTGCTCCCACTCTGCTTTTGCTTGCAGTGTCCTTGTCTTGTCTTTTTCTGAGCACCCTGATCTGCTATTCTGGAATAACATTTTTGAACATGGAGCTAATCAACTGGTCACTCAGCGCATTGGACAAAATGTTTTCACAAAGGAAAGAATCTCCGGGAGAACCCCTCTGCCCCTTGGGGACTTTTGCCTCCGGCTACGTGCGGGACGCGTGGGATTCCTGGTGCCCCCTGTGTCTGGAGCCTCTGTCCATCGAGGATGCAGAGGATCTATTCATATTTTGGACTTTGATAACAGGGCTACTCATGATTGGCTTTGGTGGTGCCCTGCTTTATCGGAAGATTGGAAAGATTGGAAAATCTGCGGCCGGCTCATTGACGTGTCCACCGGCCGTGGAGCTACAAACGCCGATGGGGGCCATGGTTACTCGGCTGACGGAATTACACCAGAGGATTGCCCGGATTGAAGGACTGACAATTAACATCTCAGCTCGTTTGGATGATTTGCATCAGAGGATGACCCGGATGGAGGGACTGATTGGTAACATCTCAGCTCGTTTGGATGATTTGCATCAGAGGATGACCCGGATGGAGGGACTGATTGGTAACATCTCAGCTCGTTCGGATGCCCGAATTGCAGGACTGACGAATAAGATCTCAGCCCGTTCGGAGGAAGACAAGGGACTGAGGGATAACATCTGCAGACAGATTGATAGATAGAGACAGATAGATTGGACCCTTCTCGGGTCCAATCCAGCTCACCAGCTGTGCTTCTATCTATCCTCTTCCCCTGTTGTGACTCCCTTCAAGGACAACTGTTGGACTGGCATGTATACATCTTGGTCGGCCTCTGTCATACTTCTATAAACAACACTTCACTACACTGATGCAGATACACCCCCTCCCACCCCACCTTACAGTCTCACTGTCTGCTCTCTGACCTTATCTATCTGTCCTGATGAACCCAAGAAAAAATTCCAGCAAGGTTTCCACTTGTACTGTGTGCCACTGTATGTGTGTGTGTGTTTTATTGTTTGTACTGCAATTGCTTCCACTGTCGGACTAGCGCCGGGTAACCTGGCTGCTGATGGGAATTTCCCCGCTGTGGGACTAATAAAGGCATTCTATTCTATTCTCTATCTGGGGCCCGTTTCAAGAAGGAGGTTTAACAAACTCTGAGTTTAAACTAAACTCTGAGTTGTTTTACATCGAGTTTG
Source organism: Betta splendens (assembly GCF_900634795.4). NCBI lineage: Eukaryota > Metazoa > Chordata > Actinopteri > Anabantiformes > Osphronemidae > Betta > Betta splendens. The sequence goes on along the minus strand of NC_040894.2, from coordinate 16,032,542 downwards.
CAAACCCAGAGTTTTCGTTTTCAGAACAGCTGAAAAGAGTTAGTTTAAGCAACTCTGAGTTGATTGACTCAGAGGAAAGCGCGTGCACCGCCACGATACAAGGCCCTTATCAATGGAGTGAAGATATTACGAGTCACCGTGGCAACAGGACAACAAAAGAGGTCCGGAAATGGATATGACCTCAAGCAAATAGCGACTACGAGCCTACCTGTTTGAATTATGTTTTTATATTTCATTTTAGCCACGTTCTTTCATGCCTGCAGGATTGCGCCTACATAATCCATTTCCATTAAACGAGGCATTTAAACACTGTTCACTTTAAAAAGGGGCGGAGACAGAAGGAAACTCTGGGTTTCCCAAATAAAACCTGCTCCCAACCAGGTTACGTTCACAGAGTAAGTTGCCATAGTAATTGACTCTAAGTTTCGATTACCTCGCTTCTTGAAATGGGTTTAAACTTACCCCGCTTTACGGGTTTAAGTTTTCTCGCTTTCTGAAACCGAAAACTCTGAGTTTTCCTCATTTCCGGGTTAACAAACTCAGAGTTTCAACAAAACCTCCTTCTTGAAACGGGCCCCTGGTGGCTGTCTTTAGACTTGTTGACGTTTGACAGAGAGATGGATAATAATATATTTTGTTAAAATAAACCCGTCACCCTGAAAAGTGTAGGTCAAGGGTTAGATCGCTAAACTGATTTAACCAGTCAGACTGAAAAAATTATCAATTGCTGCTGCAGATCATCGGGTGCGGTAGATCAGGACAGACACCAGCTGAAGTGAACGGCAACAACGGCAGATTCTCTGTGCACATCGTCAACTGATTTGTTTATTTCTCCGCGTTTTGTCTCACCTCTTTCTGCGGCTAGTTTGGGGAATCCAATGAAATGTATGTTTGACATCTTTCTGGAGAATTAAGTCCCCTTGGACTTTGCTCAGCTCAAAAAATATGTTGTATTTCCCAGTTAACTCCAAACATCACTAATCTCCCCTTTACCTTTCACACTCATTGAAACAATGAATCTGTTTCCTCCAGTGTAATAAACGGGCGCTGCGTGAGGCCCTGTGCTCCAGTGAACTTAAACAGTTTTGCTAAACAGGTTTAAACATAACAAAAATCACAGCTTTACTGATGGTCTGATGTCTCTTCATTCCTCCATTATGCTCAAACCAACATAAGAGCTAGATGGACAAACATACATCGTATTAAAAAATAAAAATCATGTTGGACTGTTAATGCTTTGTATCCAATTGCATTAAGCTAGCTTAATGGATTACAACAGTTAGCGATGTAATTAAATACAAAATAGCTCAACGATGTTCATAATTTCCATAATAAGTGACGTTACTCCTTTAATTAGTTTTAACCAAAATACCGTCACCGTGTTCCTTTTACGTTCTCATTGCTTCTCTTCCACATGGGTAAAGAAAGCGTCATGTCATTGGTCAGCAGCCCTGGCCTCCTATACAGTATTATAGCCTCCTATAGGCGGCTAGTGATTTTTGATAGGATTGTCTCGGGTCGTTGACGTGAGCGCACGCGTAAGACAAATTGAGAGTGAGCAGCAAAAGCAGAAAGCACAAATCTGAGAGCGCGGATAAAGATTTGAACGCGAGCAGAGTGAATCTGAGCATGAGCAGAGACATTTTTAAAGCGAAGAAAAGGTTTTGAGAGCAAGCATGACAAAATCTTAACATTAATTTGCTAAAGTGCACTCTCAAATTGAAAAACTACGCTCTTGATTAAAGATAGAGATCTCACCCCATATAAATGAGGTATTTAAACACTGTTCACTTTAAAAAGGGGCAGGGACGGAAGGAAACTCTGGGTTTCCCGAATAAAACCTGCTCCTGACCAGGGGCCCGTTTCAAGAAGGAGGTGTTGCTGAAGCAGGCCCCCAGCAGCGCTTTAATGTGGCCCTGCAGGACAAGAGCCCGGGTGGAAATGACCATAGGCCTGTTGAAAGCACATCTTCAATGCCTACGTCACCTCAGGGAAACACCTGAGATGTGTTGTTCTCCACATTATTGCAATTATTAGAGGGGAGCAACACCCTTCCCTACAAATACAAGACCCTGAGGATTTGGTTTTCTTCATTTCCTACAAATACAAAGGCAATTGTTAGATTTTATGATTTTTCCAATAATTCATACAATTCACCACAACCTATACACTCACCTCCAGCTTTTGTTTGAGAATTTCAATTTCTAGATCTGTCTTTTCAAAGTATAACATTTCCTTGAGATTTAGTTGATACAACTCCTTAACCAGTGACTGAAAGTACAGAAGATTTAGAGTTACATGACATAGTTCCTCATTACTCTTACAGAATTGAACTCTGGCATTCACTAAACCTCACTGACTGTGTGCATCTGTGCAGCAGAATGTGACTGACCTCCTCCTGCTGTTCTTCCACATTCTGGGGCAGAGGGGAGATAATAATGTCAGTATACTTGGAGATCAAGTTACATCCTTTAAGCTACGCAACACAAACATCAGAAATCATGTGCTGTGTATAAACTGTATTAATATTACAGTTTATAATACTGATTATCATAATTTTAGCTTTATTTAGTAGTATACTTACAACATCCTGGGCTTCTGTTGTGACAGGAAGATTCATATATTACCATCAGAATTTGTTAAGACCAAAAAAGAACCCAACCAAGACTCTAAGAAATGGATATATCGAAAGAAGCCTATGTAAAAAATCAAATATATAGGTAGACCGCTTACATTTTACACATGCACTTGTATCCTGGGGAGTAACTGGTTCTGATAAATTCCTTCAGCCTCTGCTTTCCAGTGTTCAGGCTGAGGGCCATCTCCTCTGCATGAGTCAGTGGTGGAGGTGCAGGTCCTCCACCAGTTGTTCTAGCCTCTGCCTTCTTTCTGTTGGCTGAGTAGAAGTCAAATCACAGCCATGAAAATGCAGCTGCACTACTATACTCTGCATGCTATTTAGTTATTTAATATGTCAAATGTTGTAAAGTCAAAAGATATTTGGCAACGTGAAGACAGCATCTTACTGGTTTAACTGGTCTCAAACACGTGTAGACAGTGTTCAAGTGAGCTGGATGCTCATTTAATGTCTTAATATTAACAAGGAGAGCTCCACTGACTTAAAATGAGGCAGATATAAGCTTCTTGTTATGGGCATGAATCACTTTTTGGCAACGTGGAAAAAGCTTTTTACTGGTTGTACTGGTCTCAAACAGGTGTAGACAGTGGTCAAGTGAGCTGGGTGCTCATTAAACCTGTAAATATATGCAAAAAGAGTTTGATGAAGATAAAAAGAGGCAGAAATAAGCTTTTTATCAAACCATATTGGCTGTAATCACTTTTTGGCAACATGAGCACAGCATATTACTGGTTTAACTGGTCTCAGACAGGTGTAGAAAGTGATTAGCTGTACTGGATGCTCATTAAATCTATTATTATAACCCAGCAGAGCTCCATGAACTTAAAATAAGGGAGAAAAAAATGTTTCAGTAAACAGATATTGGCTTTAATCACTTTGTGGCAACATAAAACCAGCATGCTACTGGTTCTACTGGTCTTGGTGTATTACATCTGTAAATATAACAAAGCAGAGCTCAGTGTATTTAAAATAAGACATAACTAAGCTTCTGACCAAAAGCTTTGGCTCTAATAATCACCTTTTGGCAACATGAAAGCATCTTACTGGTTTAACTGGTCCCATACAGGAAGTTAAAAGTGGTGAAACAACTCCGTGGTCACTCGTGCAGTTTCAATCAGAGTCAAAATGTTAAGAACAAACATGTTGCAGCAACATTGGGTCGTAGATCTGAGTCCTAGCGTCATGTCATAGAGTTAAACAGTCACGATCTACGAGAGAACTACGAGGATTATTTCCGTCGTTTACACAAAATCTAAAAGACGTGGCGTCACTGCGTCCACTAGAAAACGTGTAGCGCAAGTAAGCAGCTGTAGTCCACACAAACCGAGCTAAACGCCTTAAAGAGGCGGTGCGCGCTCCCGCGTGCGGAAATCAATTCCTGGCAGACAGTCACTTTTTGGCACGACGGTTCATTCAAAATACCACCAGGCGGCGTAGTTTCACCACACAAAAACCAGTTCATTTCATCGCTTCTATTTACTCTTCATTTGTCTGTGAGACTTCTTCAATGAACCACTGAAGTTTGAAATCGCGACTGTTGTGTTTTTAGTCAATTTTACACAATTTACACAATTTTTAGTCTTCAAACATAAACCTTAAACCAGTTGCTCATTAAACCCTTGCATTTATAAATTTTGCTGTGACAAGCCTGTTTAGCAGGGGTGCAACTCTGCTTTCACAGCCCAGAATGAGCCTGATTTTGCCATCTTTTGTCTCTATGACAACGGCGCAGCTGCAGCTTTGACTGACAGGTTAAACTCCTGATGCTCCGTGTAGCAGCTTTATGCATATTACTGATTAGTTATTTACACTGTTTGATCGTTTGATAATTAATCCCACGCTTCCTCTGAATCCTTTAAAATATAAGCACCAATCCAATTTTTTTGCTTTATTACCTAATTTCTTCTGTTGAATGTTTAATTGTGACTAGTTACAGTAATAAGACTGATTTTCTGTTTGGCAATCACCTGCACAGGCTTCCTTCATATCCAATTAAATTTATTAGCTTTTTCTAGTCATTTTATTGCCATTGAATTGCTAATTAATAAGAATTTTTACAGTCTAGCAATCTAAGATTTCTGGTTTTCACTGGTTAAATATGACTACTTAATAAGACAAATTTATAGTTTAGTAATTACCCACACACACTTATTCCAAATCTTTTCAAAATAAAAGCATCAATCCAAATCTTTAGCCTAAACAGCCCTTTTTCTGGTTTTGACTGGTTAATTATGATTACTTAATGAGCCTTTTTTACAGTTTAGCAATTTAGGACACATGCTTCCTCAACATCCTTTCATAATAAAAGCACCAATCCAAATCTTTAGCTTGAATAGCACTATTTCTACTTTTGACTTGTTAATTGTGACTAATTAATGACACTATTTTACTGCAATTTCCTGCACACTTTTCCTCCAAAGCACCAACTTTTCTCTACTACTTCCTCTGCCGACTAATTTCAGCTATATTGAATATTTCCACAACTTTGAGCTATTCTTTCAGCTGTTGAACTCAAGACTATCTAATTATGATATTGTTTTGATACATTAAGCTGTATTCCATAAAGCTAAGTAAACCTTTATACACTTCCTTCATTTTTCTTCTTAAATTTTTGCAAATCTTTTTCACGTTTTCTGAATTTTGGGAACTAGCAGGCTCTATGAGCCGATGCTTTGTAGCCGACTCACGCCAGGATGAGCCGAATCTTCAGTCGCTACTGGTCAGCTCTGCTGAAAATCCATGCACAGAAGAGTGAGACTATTTTTATGGGCACACCATTTGGCCAATCACTTGAGGTGATGATTGACGTAAGGGGGCCCGACGCGCCTAAGACAGCGAGTGTAGTGGTACTGGTACACAAACGGGAATGAAAATCGAAATAGAAGCAGCATCTGGCTGCATTTCAATGATATTGAAGACGGCAAACCTGAGTGCAGACTTTGTATAATGAAAATATCTGTCAACTGCCACTAAAGACTATTATGTAAAGTGTTATAATGTTAAGACTTTTGGTCTTTATTTGATTAGTTCGTTGTGGTTCTAGAGCCGACTCTTTAAAAGCGCCGCGCAAAAAAGCCAAATCTGTGAAAAGAGACGGACTTCCCATCGCTATTTGTAACAGAATGTTGTGATTGCTTGTGTTAAATGTAGCACTAAGATCTAACAAGACAAGGACAGAAACTAGACCACTGTCTGAAGGTAACAAAAGATCATCATTAACCATACCTGTTTCTGTTAGTTTTAATAGTTTAGTAAAATTGTTTAGTTTTAAATCCAAAATCTAAAAGAATAGCTGAAAGTTGTGGAAACAGCTGACAATAGCTGTAGGGGAAGTAGCTAAATTTTAAATATAGAAAGATTTGAGCATCGGAGGAATCCTGCACAGATAATTGCTAAACAGTGAAATAGTTTAAACATAAGGGTGTCCATCGGTGCACATGGAACCATGACACCCTAGGCCGGAGGTCGATGATAGACTTTGTAGTCGTTTCACCTGACCCTCGGCCATATGTTTTAGACACTCGGGTGAAGAGAGGGAATGAGCTGTCAACTGATCACCACCTGGTGGTGAGTAGGACCCGCTGGCAGGGAAGGAGGTTGGAACGACTTGGCAGGCCCAAACGTATTGTGAGGGTCTGTTGGGAACGGCTGGCTGAACCCTCTGTCAGACAGACCTTTAACTCACACCTCCGGGAGAGCTTGGCCAGATTCCGAGGAAGGTTGGAGACATAGAGTCTGAGTGGACCATGTTCTCCGCCTCCATTGTGGAGAGACATAGGTGGACTTGCTCATCACCCAGGCTGAGTTCACCGAGGTAGTTTGTAAGCTTCTCGGTGGCAGGACAGCAGGGGTGGATGAGATCCGTCCTGAGCACCTCAAGCCTCTGGATGTTGTGGGGCTGTCTTGGGTGACACGCCTCTGCAACATCGGGTGAACGAGGGGGACAGTTCCTCTGGACTGGACAACCGGGATGGTTGTCCCTCTTCACAAAAAGGGGGACCACACTTCTCAGCCTCCCTGGGAAAGTCTATTTCTAGTTGCAGCCAGAGGCTGAAGGGGGTCTGGTTTGGGGACCAAAGGACAGCATCTCTGCTTTTTGGAGATGATGCAGCCTAAGTGGAGGAGTTCAAGTATCTTGGGGTCTTGTTCACGAGTGAGGGAAGAAAGGAGCGTGAGATTGACAGATGGATGTGTGCAGCGGCTGCAGCAATGTGGTCGGTGTATCGGTCCATCATGGTGAAGAGGGAGCTGAAATAAAAGACAAAGCTCTTAATTTACCGGAAGAGCTGGAGGAAGTGTCCATGGAGAGGGAAGTCTGGAACTCTCTGCTCAGACTGCTCAGACTGCTCAGACTGCTTACCCTGCGTCCCAGCCCCGGATAAGCAGATGATAATGGATGGATTAAATAGTATAAAATTGTCATTGTTATTTTTCATTATTAACCAGTCAAAGGCAGAAAAAGTGCTTAGATTTAGATAAAGATTTAGATTATTGTTTTTATTTTGAAGTGATATGGAGAAAGAGCGTGTGGCTAATTACTAAACTTGTCATTAATTGGTCATAATTAACCAGTCAGAAGCAAAAATAGCTATTAAAGCTAAAGATATGGATTAGTGCCTTTATTTTGAAATGATTTGGAGAAAGTGTGTGCTGAATTGCCAAACTATGAAATAGTCATAGCCAATGGTGCTATGAAAACACTGGACTGGTGCTTTTTTTAAAAGGATTTTAAGGAGGTGTGCATATGCATAAGACCTAAACTTTAAAATAGTCCTAATAACTAAACGCAATTACCTATTAAACAGCAAAATTAGTGCTATTAAGGCTACATATATAGATTGGTGCATTTATTATGACTTGGATGACGTGTATATGCTTAGCTATAGATGAAGGTTGCAATAGTTTAAAAGTAGTGCTTTTATTTAGAAAGGATTGTGGTGGAAATTTTGCAATAAAGGCAGATGAGAGAGAGTTGTCCTTTTGTGCGATTTATTGAAATAATAAAGAAAATAAAAATAATGAGGAAAGCAAATAAAAAGCCAGCTGGGGAGATCAGAACATACACCAAGGAGGTATAATGCAAAGATCACCCCGTTCTGAGGTTGTCTCTGCCTTTTAACCCTTCTCCCGGGACCTGGTGGAATCTTCCTATCACACTGTGGGTGAAGATGTTTACATTACACAGGGAATACACAAGGTCTACAGCCTTGGGTCTGGTGGGGCATCAGATAGAAAGGAGCCAGAGACCAGGGGTAAAAGGCAGACACAAGCCATAAACAATCGGTCAGTCAAACACAACATTAGATGTCAGCACTTAATGTGCAACAGAACCTTGAGAGGAAGATAGATTGTTTGTCTAATAATGTTCAGTTCTGGGTCTAATCAACATGTACAGAATGCATAGTTATTGTACAGAGTCAGAAATGAACACAAGAGCATTAAAGTACAATTTTTCCATTAGGGATGTGGAGAAAGTGTATGTGCCTAATTAATAAAATGTAACATAGTGTCATGAACTAGTCATAACAAACCAGTGGAAATCCGAAATATTGCTATATTATATCTAATTAACTATTTGTAATTAATCAGTTGAAACATTACTGAAATGAGCTGATGAGTTGAATGTATAGCTGATTGGATCTGCAAAACAAAAGGTGCAAGCAAGTACTAAAGCCATTGAACCACAGGATATACTGTAGCTGAAAGAGGACGTAGCTGAGGGACGTAGTCCCACCCCGAGCCGCTAAGGCTTATGGGTAAAACAACAGTTCTTGTGTTTGTAGTGTTACAGTTAAAGTTAGGACTCAAAAAATGTTATAACTTTGGTGAAATTAATTTAGCCTTTTGTTCATGGTTGTATGTGTGTGTGTTCTTTTTGTTGTTTTTTTTGTGTGGCACACCACGAGTGAGGAGAGTCTGTGTGGGAGAGACCCTCAGCAAGCAGTGATGTGTTGGGTGTTTGAAAAATATTTGGGATTGTGTTTGGAGCACTTTAAGAGACGCTGGCGCTCTTCTCTGTTTACCTGCACAGACCCATCTTAAATTCTGCAGTTGAATGAAATAAACATCTATAGTTAAGCAAATCAATTAACTGTATAATCAGTTAATTGGCTTAACTTAACTCATGTTCCAATCAGTCCAGAAGGACTGTTTCAGTCATGGATGTTGCTGCAATGTAAAAAATGCAAACCTATGTGAATATTTAAACACAATCATTGTCAATTTTTTTCTACTGTACAGGCAAAAGGACAAAGCTGAATAGCATTCTCTGATTAAAAAAAACAACTTAAGTAAAATTTTGATATTATTGACATACTTTAAATTATTATAATTAAACAAAGATTTGTCTCTTATGTCAACATAATGTTTCCATTCATTTCAAAGGAAAGAAATGAGTGAAAAAAGGCTTAATAACTTGAAAAATATGTAACATATGAATAAGAAAAGTAATAGTCCTCATCATCTTAAAAAGCTTCACGGTTTAATATTTGAATGGATACAGAAAGTATCTTAAAGTATGCGGGACTACTTAGATGCAGATGGAAGAACTATATTAAAGATTAGAAAAACTATACAGTGATGAATGCTGGAACCATTAATTACCAAAACTCTTGAAATTTAAGGTCATGAATTACATTATTGTTTTTATTTTGAAACAATTGCTTAACTTTAAAATAGTCTTGAATTTTTTATTCAAAAGCTAAATTACTTTGATTACAAGATTTGGCTTGCTGCTTTTATTTTGAAAGGACTTAAAGGAAGTGTGTGCGCATATTTCCCAAACTGTCAATTAGTCTTTAAATAGTCAAAATTAACCTTTAAATTAAAATTAATGCTATTAAAATAATAAATTGCATTGGTGCTTTTATTTTGAAAGAATTTAGAGGACATGTGTGTGAGTATTTACTTAACTGTCAATTAGTCTTTAAATAGTCATAATTAACCATTCAAATTAAAAAATAATGCTATTAAAGCTTAAAAATTTCATTGGTGCTTTTATTTTGCAAGAATTTAGAGGAAGTGTGTGTGGGTAATTATCTAACTGTGTCATAAGTCATAAGTAACGAGAAGTCACTCAGGTTGAAGAAGCGCCCACTTGCTGCTTCCCCAAACGTAAGTACATGCTTGATACTTATTTGATGTATGTACTCCAGAAGTTTCTCTGTTTATAATGTAGCTTCCCTCCTGTGTAAGGAATGCTAATTGCTAGAACCGTTGCGTTGCCATGCAATTTGGATGAGTCCAAGCCTCTCCAGCATTTGTCCGGTTCGAATCGTGTGATATATGGTACTGAGGTCATTCACTCAGCTCACATTATAGCTGCTGGCACGTTAGCGGCTAGCGCTAGTAAGTTGTGAGAGTCAGCTGTGTTTCTAATTACTACCGAGCCTGTCGTGTGTATGTTGTAGCCCGAGTAGACCCGTGAATTTGGGTTATTGCAAGTTCTATCTAAGTCTAACATGTGTTGTTGCTTATCTAGTCAGCTACTTTAGCTGTAAACGTGACATGTTTTTTTATACAGGCTGAAGCATGCCAGCTACCGAAACGCGAGGAGGTTGCTTCTCAAACTGACACGCGCCTACCTTGTAGAAGAGTAGAAGAGTGCTCACCTCAGGAGCAAAGGTATGTACATTTAACAGAAAAAAAGCTGTGCATTTGGGTCCTTCCTCCATCATCGGTTTGTGACAGAACAATCTGGCCAAACATGGACCCAGCCGGCGCCAAGGCCATCAAGACCAGGCTGCAAGCCCAGGAGGCGCGGATTCGTACCCAAGAAGAACGAATCACCACGATGCTTCAGGAACTTTCCAGATACGCAGCTCGCCAGGAAAATCTCATGACGGCGTACAGAAAACAACTGGCGGTACTTACCCAGCGAGTAAAACCAGATCCAGCTCCGGTCGCTGCCGCAATACCCATGCCGAGCTCAGCCGCTCCACACGTTCAACTCGGAGCTCCGATGCGCTTCTCCGGTGAAACAGGTGATTGCAGAGCTTTCCTAACCCAATGTGAGATACAATTTGAACTTCATGCTCTGTCTTTTCCAACGGAGCGAGCCAAGGTCACTTTCGCCGTGTCCCACCTCTCGGGAAAAGCGGAAATTTGGGCCACACTAAATGACTCAGCCTGTTTAGCCTTGTTCACAGCCTTCTCCGCCACCCTGAAATGCATCTTCCAGGAGGTCATGCCGGGTCGAGAAGCCGCCCAGAAGCTGGTGAGTCTCCGTCAAGGGGATCGCTCTGCTTCCGCATATGCCATCGAGTTTCGGACACTCGCCGCGGAGGCAGGTAGGGACTCCACCACTCGGAGTGACGTATTCATCAAAGGTCTGTCCCGTTGAGTTAAAGACAGTCTAGCAGCCACCGAGACCCCAGTCGACCTAGACGAGTTAATAGCCCTGGCCATCAAGGTGGATTGTCGGTTATGGACTAGCATCAAGGAGCGCCGTGAGGAGGAGCGCACTAACCCACCGCGACGCTTCAAGCTAATGGCGTCCTCGAGTCTAGAATCACCCAGTCACCCTGAACGCACCTCATCGCAGGTTAGTGGTGAGCCAATCTACACTGTGCAAATCCTCCGTCAGGCCATTACCCGTAGACACATTCTCCGTTGGGACCCAGTCTATTCAGCAGGCAGTTTTGGTGGATTCCGGTGCCGATGCTAGCCTCATGGATGCCTGGTCAAGCGTCTGGGCGTGCCCACGTTTAGCCCAGGTACCAAACCCCCCACGGGAAGGTTATTCTCTCTCTCAGCTCCAGAACGAAAGGCCATGTCTAAGTACATTGACCAATCCTTAGCCGCCGGAATCATCTGCCCATCATCGTCCCCAGCCGGCGCAGGATTCTTTTTCATGTCAAAGAAAGATGGCTCTCTGCGTCCCTGCATCGACTACCGTGGACTCAACGCCATCACAGTCCGAGATTCTTATCCTCTTCCTCTGCTCTCCTCAGCTTTTGAGCTCCTGGCTGAAGCTAGGTTCTTCACCAAATTGGATCTGAGGAACGCATATCACCTGGTCCGCATCAGAGAAGGGGACGAATGGAAGACGGCCTTTAACACTCCCACCGGACATTACGAGTACCTCGTGATGGCTTTTGGTCTCACCAACGCCCCCGCGATTTTCCAGGCCATGCTTAACGACATATTGAGCCCCATGATCAACGTCTTTGCCCTCGTGTACCTCGACGATATTTTGTTTTTTTCGCGCACCGAAGAAGAACACCGGAACCATGTCCGTCAAGTCTTAAAGAGGCTCTATGAACACAGCCTATTCGTCAAAGCCGAGAAGTGCGAGTTTCACGCCACCACCATCTCTTTTTTGGGATTCATAATGGATGGATCCAGCCAAGACGCTTCGCCAATTTCTATCGCCGGTTCATCCATAGATTTAGCTCCATAACCTAACCTCGTCTTAAGTCTCTTTCCAGTGGTCGCCTGAAGCTGAGACTGCCTTCCAGCAACTCAAGACTGCCTTCACCACGGCTCCTGTCCTGCGCATGCCTGATCCTAGCCATCAGTTCGTGGTGGAGGTGGATGCCTCGGACTCTGGGGTCGGAGCAGTTCTCTCCCAGCGGGCTCCTCAAGGTGGGCGCTTGCATCCTTGTGCGTTTCTCTCCAGGAAACTGTCTCCAGCGGAGCAGAACTACGACATTGGATTCGATTGGATTCGATTGGATTGCATTCAAAGTGCCCTTGGAGGAGTGGCGCCACTGGTTGGAGGGAGCTGAGCAGCCTTTTCAAGTATTTACTACAGGAGGTGACTCGAGGTCTTTCGGTGCCTCTGTCCTGCCCACCAAATCGGCTGTTCGTTCCTCCGGAGCTTCGGGGGGAGGTAGTCCACTGGGCCCACACCTCGTCCTTCAGTTGCCACCCTGGGGTCCAGCGGACTGCCTTCGTGATCGGCAGTCGCTTTTGGTGGCCATCCGTACTAAAGGACGTACGAGAAAACGTCACCGCCTGTCCTGTTTGTTCCACCCATAAATCATCGCACAAGCCACCTCCGGGATTCCTCCAGCCTCTACCAGTTCCACATCGTCCTTGGTCCCATCCATCCATCCATCCATTTTCTTAACCGCTTACTCCCTAGTGCGGGGTCACGGGGGTGCTGGAGCCTATCCCAGCTGGCTACGGGTGAGAGGCAGGGTACACCCTGGACAGGTCGCCAGTCCATCGCAGGGCAACACATAGACAGACAACCATTCACTCACACCTACGGGCAATGGAGAGATGCCAATCAACCTAATGCACGTCTTTGGACTGTGGGAGGAAGCCGGAGAACCCGGAGAGAACCCACGCAAACACGGGGAGAACGTGCAAACTCCACACAGAAAGGCACCAGGGCCACCTCCGGGAATCGAACCCAGAACCTGAGGCGACAGTGCTACCCACCGCACCACCGTGCCGCCCCTTGGTCCCATATTGCCCTGAATTTTGTAACAGGTCTTCCTCCGTCCCGGGTTAATACTGTAGTCCTCACAGTCATAGATCGGTTCTCTAGGTTAACCCATTTTGTTCCCCTACCTAAGCTCCCCTCAGCCAAGCAGACAGCCCAGGCAGTACTGGAACATGTCTTCCGGCTGCATGGGTTCCCCAAGGACGCCGTTTCAGACCGAGGGCCCCAGTTCGTGTCCCGTTTTTGGAACGAATTCTGCGAGTTACTTGGAGCTCAAGTAAGCCTCACCTCAGGTTACGACCCCGAAGCCAATGGTCAGACAGAGCGCATGAACCAGCAGCTGGAAACCGGTCTCCGTCTCCTTGCCTCCACCAATCCGTCATCCTGGAGCCAACAGTTACTGTGGGTAGAATATGCACATAACACATTACCTTGTTCCTCCACCGGAATGTCTCCCTTTCAGTGTGCCTACGGATGCCAGCCACCGCTCTTCCCGTCTCTGGAAAAAGAAATCATCATTCCATCCGCTCATGCCCTGTTGACACGCTGCCGGCGCACCTGGGCCCAGGCATGTTACTCACCCAAGAATGCTACAAAAGAGCAGCTGACCGTCACCGCTCAGAGGCTCCATCCTACACGGTCGGACAGCAGGTCTGGCTGTCCACTAAAGACCTGCCCATCAAGTCCTCACCACGTAAGCTATCTCAGAAATTCATTGGTCCCTCCAGTATTGAACGCATTGTCAATCCCTCTGCTGTCAGACTCACCTTGCTGAGAACCATGCACATCCATCCCACGTTCCACGTCAGCCGTCTCAAGCCCTTCCGGTCTAGCTCCCTGGTTCCACCCACGCCGTTACCTCCTCCTCCACGACTGGTCGATGGCGGCCCCGTCTACACGGTCCGCACCCTGCTCAACTGCCGCCGCCGAGGACGCGGTCTACAGTACCTGGTGGACTGGGAGGGGTACGGCCGGAGGAGCGCCCGTGGATTCCGGCCCGAGACATCTTGGACCCGTCCCTCATCAGGGACTTTCACCAACCCCACCCGGAGCTCCCTGGGCCGTCTAGGAATCCGCCCTAGACGGGGGGGTTCTGTCACGATTCATGTTTCTTAGTTATGTTTGTCTAGTCATGTCCGGTTTTATTTTGTTATCATTTACTGTTTAGTCCGCACCCAGTCTACCCAGCTTTACTTCCTGTTGTTATCATCACCTGCATCTCATCAGTCATTAGCAATGAAGTATTGAAGCTCCACCTCTAGCCATAGTTCCCTGCCAGATTGTCTACGTTGATTCCTCACTAGCATTCCAGCATCCCTTGATCTCTTGCCTTGTGTTCCTGACCATGCTTTGTCCTCGACCCTGCTCTTGCCTAGCCTATGACTGTCCTGTACTGTAAGTTGACCTCTGCCTGTACCTTGACCACGTCTCTGCCTGCTCCTTGTCAGATCCTGATTGCTACTCCACCGTGTATGACCTCTGCCTGCCTGACCTTGCTAATAAACCTTCTTATACTCAAGTCAACGCTGTGCATTTGGGTCCTTCCTCCATCGTCGGTTTGTGACATGTACCTGTTCCACTCCATAAACTATGCTTTCAACATAACTATGAATTCTACCCGTTCATTTTGTGGTCTGCAAATTGAACTGTGACGGTAACTTATCCAGCATTATAGTGCTGGTGCATTGGTTAAAAATAAAGTTGGCTTTGACTATTGCTGTTTCACAGAACTATTTTTGTGTGTATACAACCACCAATCCAGGTGGCTTCTTCAATCAGATAAAAGGTCACGCATTTATCCTTCAGTAAGATTTCACTTTCCACCTGTAAACAATGGGCTTGGTATGAGAACAAACGGCTGGGGGTAGTGAGTCAATGTCAACTCTCAACTACTTGGCTCCTCCTCCACTGTAACTGGGTCATTGGGTGTGTCCTGCTGAACCTGTGACGTGGCCTTAATCTTTTTGGGAATATATCGGCCTATAGTTAACCCATATTTGCTAGTTCTCTAGGGTCATACAGTAGGTGTTTTTTTTTTAGGGTTTGACCACAGCCACCTTACAAATCTGTGGTATATAGTATGTTGGTAACCCTATTGGTTGAAATTATTTAATATGAACAGCTTGAAGAGAACTGAAACTAGAAAGCTAGAATTGGGTCTAAGAGACAAGTAGAAGACTTTAAAGGGTCTTCTACCTGAAGAAGATACTTCAAACTCCTTCCAAGTGTGCCAATTATGATCCAAAGCTCATGACCATAGGTGAGAAAGGTGTTTTCCCCCAATCATGAACAAGACCTCAAGATGAGAGCAGGTCCTTTTCTGGTTGTAAATGAGGTTCTGATTCTCATAATATCACATTTTACACATTATACATGTATCCATTTCAGGAATTTTTCATCTCACAGCGAAAAATTATAATCCATCCACTTACAGTCAAACTAACGACTGCTAATACACAGTACTTGCTCCTTGACTAAATTCCTACAATAGTTCTTATCAAAGGCTGATACTTATGATTAAGCTAAACAGTATTAACGGAAACAGAATTTAACTTTTAACTTTAAACACATAAAGTGTAACTCAATATAATTTCTTATAGAGAACATCTTTTAAATAGTGATTTAAAACAAGAAATCTGTATGTAACAAGCAGCTTACTTCACATTTTCATTATGAATTTAATTTTATTTAATAAAAAACATTTTAATATTATTACTTTCGCTTCATTAACAGGGCCTAAAATGAGGCCTTATCCATTGGCCCGGTACTTTTACAGTACAATAAACACAAGAATCCCTTGAATTAAAAAGTTTGTGGAAACCACAGAGCTGTGATGTAACGGAAGGTCCCTCACAGCTAGTTACAAATATGCGAAGTGAAGAGGAAGTGCTGCAAGTGTGACTGTTCGAGAGCAGCAGAGATGGAACCAAAGCTACAGCTGTGTGTTTTTATGCTTCTTATACAAAGTAAGTCCTTGTTATTTATTTTGAACATGTTGACTTTGCTTTGAGCCATACATGATGAAGCAGATGCTTATGAATTCTTGATGTTTGACACTTACACTTCTTGTTGACTTGCTTTTATTTTGTTTTAGTCTCATACTAATACAAATTATGTGTTTGCATTTGTCTAAAGTAACAGGTTAAGTCACACCTATGCATCATTCTTATTCAATTACCCTATTCAATGACTTTCCACTACTACTACTACTACTACTACTACTGCTACTACTACTACTACTACTACTACTACAGACATAATGCATGTCACATTACTCATTTTATGTAATCTATGGTATAGGTCACATTGCATATAATATTCAGAGGCTCCATGGGAGGCTTTCAAAATTTAAAAGCAGAAAATTTACAGCATGTTGACTGAAGTCTAGAAACCGTGTGGCTTGTTGCTACAAGAAGTAACATGTAATATCAACTTTACAAGCCCCCAACTTTTCTACTGGTGTCATTCTGCCCACACAAATGTTGTTTCCAAATGGTTTACCCCCACAGGAAAGAAATAGTCACCCATGAACAGCCCACAGACAATTGATAGATTTTCTCTCTCACACTCGCTGTTACTTTCTATTTTACCATGAAAGGACTGGCCACAGTACTTCCTCTCACAACAAGTTTTTTTTCTTTTACCACCTCCTTACACTCACACAATAACAGGTCAATGGCACAGAGAGGAATGGATGAGTCAACCTGTGACAAACTATGTTACATGCCAGTTTAATTTTGCATGATTTTTCAATTTGTGTTCAGTGGAAATAGCATTTTAAATTTTCAAGGAAACTAATGTTCCTTTTTTTCATGCAGTTTCACTTGCAGTAGGGCAGCACATTACCGTTATAAAGGGTCAGACGCTCACCTTAAGCTGCCCCATGAATAATGCTCATATGAACCATGCTGACTGGAAGAATTCTGATGGATTCCTTATGTTTTTTAATGGCAAATCAGGTGAACTTGTCAATTACAAACAAAAATACGCAAAATAAAATCTCACTGATGTTTGTTTTAATTGCTTTTTTCTCATTTACTTCCAGTTTTAAGGGACAAGAGGTACAGCATCATCAAACTTTCTCAGTCTGAATTCACCATCAGTGTTTCTAATATCACCTTCAAAGATGGTGGCATCTACACATGCTCACATTACAACCACGCCATGACAGAAACGACAGTGAAGGTGACAGTGTTAGGTGAGTATTGTATACTTTAGCAATACTACCACACAATACACAGTAGACTGTCATTACTACTAAACTGTATCATGTGATATTATGATAACATTAACTTTTGAATTATTTAAAGGTCCTCCCAGAATGACAGTTACAAAACATAATGGGGAAACTGTAATAAAATGCACATCTGAAGGAAACTACCCTCAAAAAATCTCCTGGCAACTCGATAATGGGCCTGAATTTTATGGTAAGAGTATACATAGCCAAAGCGGTAAACCTTTACTGAAAAAAAAGGTCAAAGGCTACAATGCAATTGGCGAATTAAACTGAAATGCTAATTTGATCCCAAACGTACAGTACATCCTCTGCTAACATTAGCTACTTGACTTATGGCGCTGCATCTTGGCAATGCCATCTGTATGCGCCTACTTGACTTTGTTTATACTTTTCTGTCACACAGCACATATGTATGTTGTGATTTTCTAATTCTCTTTTTATTTAAAAAAAAAACAGACATATTGGCATGAATGGTGTATTGTTTGCTGAAAGGAGATTCAATAACCACAGAGTGGGCTTATTGCTCCATGATGCTTCTTGCAACAGTAGTTGCATCTTACCCATGTCTGATGTTGGGTTATTTATATATTATATATAGTATATAGTATATTTTAGTATATCTATACTATATAGTATATGCGTTGAATTCTGTACATCTTAAACCTGACTTTATTAAGTGCCTTGAAATCACTTTGATTATAATCAGATTTCTCAACATGGGTTTTTGTCTACTTAGGTGAACAGGTTGTTACCTGTGTAATGTGTACTCTACTAATGACATGTACGTTCCACAGCCAGCAGTCAACAATACTACCAAGAAGATAAAAAGTATGTCTCTGTGGATCAGTTATATTTTCACTCAGCTGGAAAAAGAGTCACTGTAAAATGCCTCGTTCATCATCCAGGTCTACAACCTAATTTACAACGTCTGATGGATTTTGTCAAAATTGGACAAAACAGTGAGTACAGTTCATGTTGGTGAGTTTGTGAGAGGAGTATGTTGCATTATGACCTACATAAATTGTTCTCAAGAAGAAAAAATACACAGAGATACAGAGACAATACACAGACATAGCTCACACATTAATTACCACTTGTTCATTTTAAATTACTTCTGCATCTTTAGCTCTATTTGAGGGACGAGTATAGGTGTCGTCCAAAACAGCAGAAGGGGTTTTTTCTCGTGGGTTCCTCCATGACACTGTCCATTATCACCAGACTAGCCTGCACCACTTCCTCTTTCTTTATGGCAGAATAGGGTTGGTTTCCATAAACTGAATGATGTTTCACTTAATAAATGATGGTAATCCCCTCTTTGTCACAGAAGCAAAGACGTGGCATACATCAACCATAGGAAGTTCACCTACCACTCATTCTCTAGGGTCAACACATGATAGAACAACTGTGTACTCAAAGAAAGATGGGCCGTCAACAGACAGTTCTGCAATGTTATCAACAGCTGTTCCATCTATGAACTCACATGTCAGTACCAGTGGTGAGTAAAACTGTTTTTTTTTTTGTTTTAAAAGATTATAATGATATGTAGGCAAAATTATATAAAATTATATATCAGCTGAGAAAAACAGAACACAGTTACTACATCTAACAAATGTGACAGATTAAATTATTCTAAGTAATACCTCGTCTCAGAACAATGTTAGAACAAGTCACATGTTAGAATAACTGTGTACTACTCAGATGTGGATGGGCCATCAACAGACAGCTCTGCAAAGTTATCAACTGCTGCCCCTGCTGAGACTAAGATGTTTACATCAACTGTGAACTATGTTCCATCTATAAACTCACATGTCAGTACCAGTGGTGAGTAAAACTTTTTTTTTGTTTAGGAATATTATATGTGGGCCAAAAATAAAACAACTACACTTAATAAAATTTGACAGGTTCAATTATTCTAAATAATACCATGTCTCATACATCCATATCCATAACATATACTTAGATAGAAGAACAATTTATTAACAAATGTTTCTAAAAGAAACCCTAAAAAATCAATTAACTGCTACACCATCAATAACGCCATAAATTTAAACTAAGCCTTAAAGCTACTGTGTGTTGCATTTGTTGCTCTAAATACACATAGCACATGATACAGCTGTCACTGTGTGGGATGGAAACTGCAAATATCTCAGCATTCACAATATGTTTAGTCTGGTCGTTTTAACCACCACTGTAGGCGTAATACCACATTTTGTTTCCTGAGACGGAAGTCTCAGACTATGATATGAAACCCGGTCATGATACATGTAGTCAGAAATTTTTAGTCTACCTGTACAGTGCTGGAAGACTTTCTCTAATTTGCAATCCTATTTTGACTTGAAAAATGATTTAGGTATTTAGTTTAAAAGTTTTCATAAAAAAGTAATAATAAATATAAAGCAATATAATAAAGTGTGTTCATTTTTTTGTGTCTCACACAGAACCCTTTGTATTATCAGGTCAAACCACAAAAATGAATGACACCATAAATAATGAAACAAGCACAGACGGTATGTCCAGTGTACTATTGAATGTGCTATATTATGCTATATATGCTATAAAAGCATTAGACATATGAATATCTAATGCCATCTAGTGGGCATTCTGAACAACATTAGTCTGAATGTTACTTTAAAAAAATTGGTTATTTTATTCTTTATTTCTTAACATCTGTAAAAGGTTGGACATTTGTCTATGAGATGACACGGGAGAACACACCTGAAAACAGTACAGGAGAAAACCTAACAGGTAAATTCATACTACAGTATGCCTGCATGTGTATGATAAAACTGCCAAAGCTTTAAATGTGTGCTAATCTAATAATTATACTTTCTTTGCAATCTAAGACCTGAATAACAAGGATATAAAGGATAAAAGGATAGAAACAAGAGGTAACTCTTCATTACTGGTCTTCCTTGTGACTTGCCTGATCGTTTGTCTTTTGGTGGTCGTCATTTTTTTTGCTGTTAAGCTGAGGAGAGCACACGTCATCTGGAAGAGAGGTAAGCATCACCACCTTTCAAAAGCTATAATATATAGCATTTTTATTGTGTGTATATTAAAACAAATCTGGGCAAACAAATGGCATTGTTATTACAGAGAATGAAGAGTCTGATCCATCTGAAGAGAGCAGTAAATCTAAATCAAGTCAAGAAGACAAGAATGCGCAAACTCAAAGGCGGAAAGGTGTGTAACAACTTTTGAATGACATTCCATCACATGAATTAAGACATGGAGCATTGCCAAGATGCTTTTTGCCATGCAGATCCCTGATTGAAAAGAGCATTACAAGAGGATGGATGGTTGAATTTCACTCAATGACCACCAAGTTCCTTTGCATTCTAATTTGCTTTTAGCGTAGGAGAATTTAATTGTAGGTGATAATAAAATCTATTCAATTTTATTGTAATTAATGTGATAAATTAATGTAAAAATGTTAATTTCCACCTATGTTTCTCTGAGAACAAGTATAATTTGAATATATGTAATGTAGTATATGGGAAGGTCAGTAGTTAGGTAACTAAAGGTGAATTCTCAGTGCAGTGTCTTTGGCGTCATATAAACAATACTTGTGTTTAAACAAACATACCTGCCTTCTCATGAATAGCAGATTGTGTAACACAAGTTGTTTCTCTTCTTCACACAGGACTTTTCAACACAGCCTTCACACAGTATGTCATCGAAGAACCAACAACTGTGACCTCAGTGGTCAACACAGGTGTGATGGCAGCAACGACGGTCATAAATAACGGACACACTTCTCAAGCTCAAACCCTGTCACAGGCTGCAGACAAAGCTGAGATAAAGGAGACAGAGTTATAAGAATATGTACAAAGAATATATATATCATGTCCCCCATCGCCTAACTCAGAATAAGTGACATTTCTTGCTGCACATGACACAGAAGAGAATGTACTGTACTGTATTGCGCAAAATGTATATATTTAAATAGTTTACATTACATGTGTTTAACTATACATTGGTTGTATACTGTATGAAAAGTTTTATGTGATTTAGAATAATTTATTTTGCATTTTGTTGTCTCTTTTTTGATTTCACAATGATGTATAACACACTCTCCACATGGATAAAGGAAGGATCACAGAGCCTAAATGCTATACTTTTACACAAGCATGCACCCAAATAAAATTTACAAAGTGGTACTGGGAAGAAAAGCTTTAAAAGCTGCAATCAAAAGTTGATTAATGTAACTACATTGGTGATATACTAAAGCAGCAGTAACTGTGAAACCATCATTAGTTAGGGTGATGATGTTGCAAACCTGCACAGCAAAGGAGCTCAAAACAAAAGAACTCAAACATTCTCAACACTATTAAAAGCAGTTCAGTATTCAGTTTAATCAGGTTTTGTGTTACTGTAGATCATCCACTGTCCATTCAGGAATTTGTATACATAATCTGTGTTGCTGTGAATCTGTCTCTCACAGACCGATAGATCTGTCTCTCTGTCTATTTATCTATCATGTATATCATACATGTGGGGTAATAGAATTTCATAATTTCTCTCTAAATTACAAAAGAGGAAATAATAATATATAAAGGTAATTCAGTACAAATATAAAAAATACAACAATGTTAGAGTTCCCTTTGCTTTCACCTGAACAAACAAAATCTTTAAAAAACAGCAAAAAGAACTAACAAATAAAAACGATATCTAAACATTATTTGGACAGTTGTTTCAACTAAAACGAGATGAAGTTAGCATTGATTGCTGACTATCCTACTGGCCCCTCAGCCTTTCCAGGCTACCTTCACGAGACAATACTCAACCGTTGATATTATGAAATCAGTAGCAGCGTCACGAAGACGCGAACAGTCATTGGTGGGTCTTTGAGGAACGACTTAGTTCCTAGCGCCTGATTGGCTGCTTTGCCGGTCATATATAAAGCGAGGAAGGCTGTACGTCTTTCTTTCACTTCTCATACCGGCAAGGACAAGGTAACCTCGGTATTGTCTCGTCGAACTCCTTAATCAAAGTCATCGGTGCTGCAATATATCAGTAAGTTGTCTTTGAATGTATTTATAATGATATCCGCATTTCTAAAGAGACTTTCTCATTGTGTTCGCTTTTTCGGGGGTATAATTCGTGCTTCGCCATTGTTCACTTACAATCGCATTCGTAAATGTATACCACTGGCTTTTTTTAAAAAAATAAATGAGCCATATTCAATCTACCCTGCCATGTGAACCCCACCGAAAATTGTAATGTCAAACCATAAGCTCAAAAGCTGCGTTAGCTACTTGGTAAAATGGGGTAGGCGTGGGCAGGCATTCTAGAACGTTCCAGAATGTTCTCGAACGTAGTTCTACGGACTTCCGGATGTCCTTTCAGGATAAAGGCCCTCTCCACCCTACCCTCGTCCCTCTATACTATCGTTTGACACTATATACTCGTATAAAAACAGAACGGTTTAAATAAGTAGAACAAACCTGCATATTGCTGGTTTATTCAACCTTTTGCGTAAATCATAAGGGTTATTGGCTTTGGCCATAAAACGTCACGTCTTTTTATAGAACCGGTCAATTCCCATGCTTTTTTTAATGTATTCTTTTATTGTTGTAACCCTAACGTGTGTGTGTGTGTGTGTATATATATATATTAGTATCTTCATTAAATCGAGGGTATCTGAGCAGCTCTTTGTCTGTAAAATTCCTTTTTTTTTTTTTAATTTATTTATTTTTCTTCTTCCAGAAAACATGTCTAAGGGACCAGCAGTTGGTATTGATCTTGGGACCACCTACTCTTGTGTTGGAGTGTTCCAGCATGGCAAAGTTGAAATTATTGCCAATGACCAGGGTAACAGGACCACACCAAGTTATGTTGCCTTCACAGATAGTGAAAGGCTCATAGGAGATGCAGCCAAGAATCAGGTTGCCATGAATCCCACAAACACAGTCTTTGGTAAGAATGAAGATTTAGCATAATGGTAACGCTTGTGCTGTTTATAGTTGCCTACCACAAGGTGAAATGACTTGTAATACTTGTAACAGTTTAATTCTATGGGTTATTGATATCATGTGAGCATGAAATAAAATACTTAAAAATAATTAAATGTATACAAATTAAAAAAATGTTTACTAATGTATTTTTTTTTTTTTAACCTGGTATTAATCTCAACAATTTTACATAACTTTTTGCAGATGCTAAAAGACTCATCGGTCGCAGGTTTGACGACACAGTTGTTCAGTCAGACATGAAGCACTGGCCATTTACGGTTGTTAATGACAATAGTCGTCCCAAGGTTCAAGTTGATTACAAGGGTGAGACAAAGTCCTTCTACCCAGAAGAAATCTCTTCTATGGTTCTGACAAAGATGAAGGAGATTGCTGAAGCCTACCTTGGAAAAGTAGGTTTTTGACATGCCTTTTGGAGAAATGCATGCCTTTGGCGTTCTGCTAACTTTACCCCCCCGGCCCTCCTTTTTTTTTTTTTTTTTTTTTTTTAGACTGTCAACAATGCTGTGATTACAGTGCCTGCTTACTTTAATGACTCCCAGCGCCAGGCCACAAAAGATGCTGGCACAATCTCTGGCCTCAATGTGCTCCGTATCATCAATGAGCCAACAGCTGCTGCCATTGCTTATGGTTTGGATAAGAAGGTAAATAAGTTGTATTTAAATAAGTTTTTGACGACTAATGCTTGAACGGCTCTAAAAAAAAAAAAATCTTTAATTATAGGTTGGCTCAGAGAGGAATGTTCTCATCTTTGATCTTGGAGGTGGCACATTTGATGTGTCCATCCTGACCATTGAAGATGGTATCTTCGAAGTAAAGTCCACTGCTGGAGACACTCATCTTGGCGGGGAAGATTTTGACAACCGCATGGTTAACCACTTCATTGCAGAGTTTAAGCGCAAGTACAAGAAAGACATCAGTGACAACAAGAGAGCTGTACGTCGTCTGCGCACTGCTTGTGAGAGGGCCAAGCGCACCCTGTCTTCCAGCACCCAAGCCAGTATTGAAATCGACTCTCTGTATGAGGGAGTTGACTTCTACACCTCCATCACCAGAGCTCGTTTTGAGGAGCTCAATGCTGACCTCTTCCGTGGAACCTTGGATCCTGTGGAGAAGTCTCTTCGTGATGCCAAAATGGATAAAGGACAGATTCATGATATTGTGTTGGTTGGTGGATCCACCCGTATCCCCAAGATCCAGAAACTGCTCCAGGACTTCTTCAATGGTAAAGAACTCAACAAAAGCATCAACCCAGATGAAGCTGTGGCCTATGGTGCTGGTGAGTGTCCATGTGTATGTTTTTAGCAGCTGGTGGCTGTAGCATTCAATAGTCAAACCTTTGACTTTAACTTGAGGTAAAATGGGGTTTGTGCTTACAGCTGTTCAGGCTGCCATCTTGTCTGGAGACAAGTCTGAAAATGTGCAGGACTTGTTACTTTTGGATGTCACCCCTTTGTCCTTGGGTATTGAGACCGCTGGAGGTGTCATGACTGTCCTCATTAAGAGGAACACCACCATTCCTACCAAGCAGACCCAGACCTTTACCACCTACTCAGACAACCAGCCTGGTGTGCTCATACAGGTAAGCAAAAAGGTTTAGCATGTCGGTCAAACCATTTTTGCTGTGACTGCTCTTAAACCTGCCATTTAACATTACTAGGGGTGAGGGGGAAAATGGATTGCAGTCCTTCTGTGGGTGTCTGAACAGAAATAATCAGTTGACCATATGCCTTTAACAGGTTTATGAGGGTGAGCGTGCAATGACCAAAGACAACAACCTGCTGGGCAAGTTTGAGCTGACGGGCATCCCCCCTGCTCCTCGTGGCGTTCCCCAGATTGAGGTGACATTCGACATTGATGCCAATGGTATAATGAATGTGTCTGCAGTGGACAAGAGCACTGGCAAGGAGAACAAGATTACAATTACAAATGACAAGGGTGAGTGACTTAGTTTTGTTATAGTTTCTGCTGTAATGTTGCCGTTCTAATATCTTTAATTTATCAGGGCGTTTGAGCAAAGAGGACATTGAGCGTATGGTGCAGGAGGCTGAGAAGTACAAGGCTGAAGATGATGTCCAACGTGACAAGGTTTCTGCAAAAAATGGTCTGGAGTCTTATGCTTTCAACATGAAGTCAACTGTGGAGGATGAAAAGCTTTGTGGCAAGATTAGTGATGAAGACAAGCAGAAGATCTTGGACAAGTGCAATGAGGTTATCAGCTGGCTTGACAAAAACCAGGTAAGTTTTGTGCTTTATTTTTTTTTTTTGTCCCATATCTAGCTCACATGGAATACTTAATGTTTCCAGACTGCCGAGAAAGACGAGTATGAACATCAACAGAAAGAGCTGGAGAAGGTTTGCAACCCTATTATTACAAAGCTGTACCAGAGTGCTGGTGGCATGCCTGGAGGAATGCCAGAAGGAATGGCTGGTGGCTTCCCTGGTGCTGGTGGTGCTGCTCCAGGTGGATCTTCTGGACCCACCATTGAGGAAGTTGATTAAGTGGTACATCACTTCAGCTGCTACCTTCTGAGATGTTTTAAGAAAGTAACCCTCTATAGTGCATGCTATGGAGTGTAAAACAATTAAATAAATTGGGTTTAAGCATTTCTGTTTCCTGTATTTTCTGAACAAACTAATTCTCCCGTGTGCGCAAGTAGCTGTTTGCACTATTGTCAAAGAGCCCGGAACATTTTAAATGTTTTTATACTGTGATTATTTTTTTTTTTATGTTCTAATATGTTTTTAAGATGTCATCTGTCCTTGAGCTACAAATTTCAAAACTCTTTAGTATTGAGGTGAAACTGCCAGCTCTTTTCAAGGATGAGTCATCCACTGAGGACGACACAATTCCAGAGAGCCATGAGTCCAAACAAGTGGACTGCATTAAATGTACCAATTCAGTACCTTTTGGTTAAAGTGCTTTAACATTGCTTGACTAACTTGTTCAGACACAAAATGGCAGAGCTTGACGTGGTTTGAGGGTGGTTGTTTTCTTTTAACTAAAGGCACTCATCAACCGATGGTAATTAACTGCCCTACCGTTTGAGCTCAATAGATGGTGGTGTAGCTGCGTTTGCTGCTAAAAGCAAGAAATATTCATAAATTTACAAGTATTATAAGCCAAATGACATTTACTATACAACAAATCTATATTAAGTAACGATGCATGCTTAGACTGAACTCTAGAAGTAATATTGTTTAGGCTGAAGTATCTACATTTTTTTTTTGACGCGAATAATTTATGTATACAATTCTATGTAATTAATGTTGCTATGAGGGCATAAAAAGATTGAGTCAAACCGAAAACAATTCCATGTCTTGTGCGAACCTGGAGCGTAAAAACGATTCTGATACGTGTCAATTATCCACGTGATACATAAAGAGCCCAATAATAACTTTGGAGCGTTTTTTCTTTAAAGGCTTAAGCGTTTGACTTATTTCTCCCATATTGTAAAAATCATAGTCATTTAGTCATGCTAATAATGATTAAACTAACCAGTTGCGACCTACTGGCACAAACAATTTTAATTTAGGTATAAATATTAAGGTAAATTTTTTATTAGCAAAGACAAAGGTAAGTGTTAATTCTTTTGAGTTTCCAATGGCGGTAAAAGAAGTCACCGTTTTCAGTTTTTTACTTTTGTGCTAACCTCCGAGGAACGGAATCGGATTACCTAATGTGTGCGGCGTTGCCATAGTTGCAGTGTAAGGGAGACTACTGACCGAGCAAAACAGGTGAGAATCTATCACCTTTACTACTAAGTGATTTGTCATTAGTACGACACAGTGTAGTGACCATTAATACAACCGTTTAGTGCTATCAAAGTTAGTTTTAAACGGAAATGGTGTTCATAGCCCATTGTTAAAACTGCAAGCATACAAGCTAGCTAATTATGTGATCGCGTTTAGCTAACATTTTGCTTTCATACCGCTTAACGTTGTTTTCCTCATAAGCAACGTCACAACGTTTTAGTTTACTACAAGCATATATTATTCGTTTGACCTAGCTTTCCTTCAACTGACAGCATATAGGCTACCGTAAAACTTGTTAAATTCGCCTCCAATTGAAAGTAATGGTAGCTTTAAGCAAGGTTATATTGATGAAAATAAAACGAACACATACATTTTCATGTATATCATAGCCCAGAGGGAAAATCGCACTGCTGGAGAAAGATTAACCTTATAGAAATGGAATACTTGGATGCACAAGGAACACGGTAAGCTACACAATGTCCTTTTTGTCCATATGATGGCACACACACACACACACACACACACACACACACACACACACACACACTGTACTGTATCAAGCCATAATAAGCAATAATCATGGTTGCAGTTAGACTTATATTAGGGTTCTTTTATGTAAAGCTGCTACAACCTGTAGTGAATAAAAGAACATTTGAAACTTTGTTTTTGTGCGAATTTGCTGGCCTGTTTGTTGACAGCATTACTGTGTCATAGGGTACTGAGTGCAGTAACATTTAAGAATATATTTTAGTTAGTTTTAGACCACTTAGTATATATTATAGGATATGTGAGACTTCGGAAAAAAGGATATGTGAAAATGATTACTATAACTACAATTTTACTAGTGTATAGTTACATAACTTTGCCTTTAGATGGCAGTAGTTTGTTTTAGTGGCTGAATGGTATTTTAAACAGAAGCTGTAGTCTTTTTTTCTAGGTGAAAAAAGTATTACATTTTATGTTAAAAAGACTATTTATGTTTTGATAAAAAACTTTTTTTTTACCATATGTGGTTATAGAGGTGAGTAATGTATGTATTGTGAGATAAAACAGAATGATCAGATTATTGGGGATGTAGCCTTGCCCATTACAGTAATTGTATAATTATGATTTACTGTATAAGCTATTCATCGCAGTGAAAAGTGTGCCCAACCTTGTTCAATTTACCCATTGAACATGACAAATAATTAAAATTAAGCAGATAATAGTGTAATTGTGCTGCTTGGGTAATATGCAACAGAGAGAATGGCAGTAGCAATCAAATGTTTTACTTTGAGATTGGAGATGAATTAAGAGATAAATGGGCTTTATTCATCACTTAACAATGCAACAGTGTCATCTATTCAATGAGATGCTGCCCCTGTTGGTACATTGAAATGGCAGTGGTCTAATTTATGTTCCCCTATAATAATGGGGGAATTGAGGGAAATTAGATGTCTGTATTTTTGGGTAGATCACAATCACTTATAGTCCATGAATAAGGGTCACCATTGATTTATCTTCTGAAGTAGTAGAGTTTGGCATCTATGCTGAGTTCTATATTGATTGGCTACTATGTTTTCTGCATTTTATTTCCTCCAGACACACCTGCTGGTCATTTCCCTCTAAAAGACAAAATAAGCATTCTCCATTGTTATTAATTTGTATAAATTGATTCCCCTCTAAATGTAGGTCGACTTCCACCGTTTATTGTTTCAGCTAAAAATTACATGCCACGAGTAAGTCTTTTTGCATGAAACCATTAGGTAGTTTATTAACCCAAAACACATTCTTCATTCCACCAAAAGATTAATATTTAAGCAAGTCCATTTATCTCTCCTGACTATGTTATTAACCTATTTTTGCCCAAATGTTGCAAAAAGTATTTGAGCCTAGTCTGTAAGACCAAGTCTTCTTTCCTGTGTAAAATATTTTAGTCGCTTTTGTATATAGATGCTGTATTTGGGCAATATACACTGTTTTCTCTGTTAGAGGTGTCATACCCAGCTGCATGTTGTCTGATACATTCTCCAACTTGTTTGAGTTGGAGTCATTAGATCCCTTACCCTTTTGGCCTCATCGAAGTGAAGGGTCCTACACATAGGCAGCCCTTCCCCCCCTCACCAATGCACAACATCATGGCAGGAGAATTAGGCCCCCCTTGTGCTGCTAGTAAGCACAACAAAGAGGCTCTCTGCTATTTATTTTAATGAGATCTTTTCATCACCATCAGAAAGAGCATTTTAGCCTGCAATTTTCAAGCTATTTCATAAGCAGTTTGTAAACCATTCCCCCTCTAGTAGCTCCCAAATACACTCTCATTAGTGAGCCTGGAGGTGAAAATATGAAAATTATCTGTAAATACATGCTGATAATTCTCCTCATCCGTTTCAATTTCACAAGTCTAAGATAAGGCCTAGCACTCTTTGTTTGAGAACATCATCATTCTAATAATGGTCTAATGCCTCTTGTTCCTTTGACCTCTTAGCACAGGCCTATGTGGTTTTCAGGTGTCTCTAAAGCTTCCTTTAGAAATGGAAATGTCATTAAAAAAGCCACTTATTAATTTTAGATAGATAGATACCCTATTTGTTGGGTGTCCTTTATAGTTTTATAGTTGTATTTTTATATTCTGCAAGGTCTTAAACATTCTTTGTAAAGTGCGCTGAGATAACTTTTGTGGTTAATTTGCACTATATAAATAAACTGAATTGCAATATTAGA
Source organism: Betta splendens (assembly GCF_900634795.4). Lineage (NCBI taxonomy): Eukaryota > Metazoa > Chordata > Actinopteri > Anabantiformes > Osphronemidae > Betta > Betta splendens. Next base: position 16,002,843 of record NC_040894.2, on the reverse strand, counting down.
CACACACACACACACACACACACACACACACACACACACACACACACACACACACACACACACACTGTAGTTGAGGTATGGCAATGTGTCTTTCAACATATAATCTTTATTGTGTTTACTGTCTTACAGCCAGCTTCTGACGACCAACCAGAAGATAAATGGCTCCTTCACTGAGAATCCAAAGATTTGCATTGAGGAGTATCAGTCTAAAGAAGAATACAGTCAGTCGTGTAGTGATATATACCAACCCGAAATAAATGGACAATACAGATATAATATTAACACTGGGCCAATTGTAGTTGAGACTCCTCATGACCAGCCGTACCACCTTCACCCACCATATGTTCAGAGCTCGGAAGAAATTCAAGGTTGTCATAAAAATAATTTGCAACAAAGATCACCACATAATGAACTTCGCAAGTTGTCCAGATTTTCTGTTGTAAATGAAAGTGACAGAGGTTCACAAAGAGAATCAATAGAGAGTTGTAATAATGGCTTTGTGAATGCTAAAAATGTTGGCATGTATCTTCAGGTAACAGAGGATACAAATGCTTTAGAATTACAAACCTGCTACCAGCAAGAACCTAGACAAACACAGCAGAGTTCCAGTCAAAAACAGAAACTGAGCAAATCCACATTGAGTCCCAAAGATGTATGGAACAAAAAACCTGGAAGAAAGACAAAGGATATAGTGGAACGTAACAAAATAACCCTGGGCCACAACACATCCAGATCCAATTTTGGCTCCTATGTGAGGATTCACATGTTGAAACAGGAGAGGCCTCATGATGTGAATGAGGTAAGTATGTTTTTGCTTAAATCAGTTGCATCTGTCTGAAAAAAAATATCCAATCATTATTTGAATCTTTATGAGACACTTTTTTATGGAGGTAATGTCATGAAACAAGGTGCAATTACAGAAACAAACACCAGGAGCTGCACTAGCATTAATAATTATTCCTAGTATGTTAGTTAATTTACAGTAACAGTCATGAAACATGTTAACCCCACCCCCTCAGGTCCATAGTATTGTGTGAAAACCAAAAAAAATCTAAATAATTTGATCCTATTATTATAGAATTTTAGAAAGTAAGTTGCAGCCAACCGCTTTTCAGGTGTGCTGACCACAGCAAAAGCAAAGTTGTGGCAGTTGTCTGATCTAGAGCATTAAGGTGTGTGTTACAATGTGCAGAGGGATTATTTATAAGTGGAAAATATAACAGAGCGGCAACAATTTCCAGTCAGGAATTGACTTCACAGCACACTCACCGTCTAGGGTCAGACTGTACAGTGCCTAAAAAACATCAAACACAAGCTACAGTACCTCTCTGATTCTACAGGCCTCAGTGAGCATGTTAAATGTTAGAGTCCACAGCACAATTAGATAAAGTTGGAACACAGTTTAATGGGGTTGTCTCTGCATAAAAAGAACTTCAAAGTGTCCCTGAGGTTTGCGAAACCTCATCTAAGCAAACCATAATACCTAGTCTTATGGACAAATAAAAGCAAAGTAGTGTTGGCCTTAATCCACATTCGATGCACCTGGACATCTTGCAGTCGTTTATTCAACCACAAACTCCTATCTATACCCCAATTTTTTAGAGGCAAATATCAGGCCATATTACTCGCTGCTGAAGGTAAGTTATTATTGGCTTATGCAGCAAGAATACAATCCAAAGCACGCTAATAAATATACATCAGAATGGTGGATCCAAATATCAACCCTGTTCAAATGAGGATCAAATGTAAACAAAAAGTCACTTAAGATAAGGAATATTTTTAAAAAGAGAGGTGAAAGTTATTACTATTAATAAAATGTAAGTCTTCAAGCCATTGAATCATGAGGGGTACTTTCTGTTAATAATATCAGAAGTCTACTATTATGATCAAATGATCAAATCACATAACTAGTTCATGTTTAAGGAAAAATAAGTATTATCTGGTGATATAGGCTGGAAAAAACTGGTACACCTTTTTAACATTATATATTAAGTTAAATACTTGTCGCTGAGATGATAAGCTAAGTTATATACTTACTTTTTAGGCTATTCTAATCATAAAGACACTTTTAGATCAGTGGCTTGAACTCATATTGTGGCATGAACCGAACATATCTCATTTTTTCCCAAATCTATACTCATTTAGTTGTACTGATATCCATATGCTCTTTATTGTCATCTCAGAAAAACAGCTAAGAGAATATTCTATGATGTTTGCTCTGACCCAGTCTAGAAAATTAATTTGACAGAAGGGCCATAGCTGTTTTCATCTAAAAGAGCCATGTCTGGCTATGCAGTGCTTATTATGAGTTGATGTGTACAACAAGAACATCAGACACATGGTTTCCAATAGGCTCTTAGACATCGCTGCACCTGGCACAGTGGCATAATTGGTTGGGATGGCCCACATTCCCCATTTGTTGGGCCACAAGACTGTTTGCTGGCTATAATACCCCTAGCGTTGTTCACCCATCTGAGCCCCAGCTCTCTACAATGTCTCATATCATCACCATTTACATAGTCAAGAGCCGTTAGCTTTGTGCAATAGTAAACAGAGCCAAAGCCTTTCCCTCTTCTGAACCCTTGTGTTTTGTCATTTTCTCTCTGAATTTGCTTGTTAGTTCTCTATTGCCCCATCTCCCCAAAGACATGCCTTACTTAATGGGGGGCATAGGGCATAAAAGAAGGGGACAATGATTTGCATGTAGTCTATTTCTTTTATTTTGGCATTAATATAACCAGTGGATGGCTTGCAGCCAGAGTAAAATGTAACAACAAACCTTTTATGAATTAGGCCCAAAACAAATTCATTCAAAAAAATAATAGATAAAGTAAATGTAATGGTAAATTAAATAACTGCTTTTTCTGTACTAGATTTTCAAAAAATGTTAGCTAGATAGACCTAATTAAAAAAAAACAAACTAAATTTTCATAATTAGAAAATGTGTGCATCTTCTATGTCAAAGCAGACTCTTTTTTGTTCTTCCTTGTTCATTGTTCTTGGAAACAGTAGCAGTGGTCCAAGTGCAAATCACATCAGTTTTACAGATCAGTGTTAGTCAACACAGGCAATAAATGTGTAGCTGATTTCGTGTTTTGAAGAAAGTGGCCATTTGAAGATAACTTGTGACAATTAGCCATATGTTTGAATGTAACCAATTTTCAATTGCAGCAAATGTTTATCTCAGCCAAGTTGCTGTAGTAATGATTTGCTTCATGTGAGCTAGAGCCCCCTTTGATAAAGACAGAAGTAGCAGATCAATCTTCTGCTTTTGCACTAAGCCCTCAGAGTCTCTTCTCCTATCGCAGGCCCTCACTTCAAAGCCAGGGGAACATAATGTACAATCTTTTAATAGCTTTAGACCAAAGCTCTGGGGAGCTCTCTGCCACTGTATACCCTGCCTTAGTCTAAACACCTAATCAAGATTACCTGGGCTGGCCACAATAGCAGCTAAATGCAATTCAAGATCCACTGCCCCTTTGATGTCTTCATTGCAAAAAGCAGATGTTTCCCAGGTACAGGAGGTAATACAGCTAGCAGCAATTGCCAGACTTTGTTGTGACTCTCAGAGAAGCAATTATGTGTCTCTCAATTGAATAGAAAGAATATTACACAGCTTTCCATGCTCAACATGTAATACAATGTTGATCATTTATTCGAAATGATTGGAATTTTTATAATGGACGACAAAAGGAAATGGCAGTTTTGTCTGTGTGTATATGAATGTTTCTGGACATACAGTAGTCACTCATATTTGCTCCTGACCTTTCAACCACTGGCCTTGTTCGCCTGTATCAGCACTGGTCTTGACAAAATGTTCAAAGCTATTTTAATGTAACATAATAGAAGATGTTTTGTGTAACTAACACTCTCAGGTCTTCGTTTCAACAGTATTACTTTTTTTGTGTTTCCTAAGTGTAAGCTCAGTTTATTAAATACAATTACAAACTTATTGATAGATGTTACAAAGATGTCACCGTCACAGATTTTGCTGCATTGTAAAAAAACATTTAGCCTGTCAATAGCATTCATCTACTCACATGACTGAGACAGTTGTATAGTTAACTAAATGCTTTAATTGATGTTATATAAAAGAAAACAGTTTTTTTTTTTCATTTTTAATGAATGGGTGCAATATTAAACTCCCACACAGTTGATTTGTATCATCATGTAACTTCTTTTGTCCTTAAGGTGTATGCATTTCTTAAGGAGGCTGTCAGCACAGAAATTCAAGATGAGAGCTGCTATTCTTTTAAATTGATCGACATTGGTCAGTCAAAATATAAGTGTAAAAATAAATTTTCATTTAGAGTTTTTACAGTATTAAGGAAGATTTTTTGATGTACATAAACCACCTGCTGCACTGTAGGAACCAAATCATGATGGTCTTTAGTAGGGAAAGTGAACACTAATAATGTGGTTGCACCAGAGGTTGACAGAAATATATAAAGAAATAGGAAAAGAGGTGTTGTTGGATAAATAAGTTTAATGCAGTTACATTCAGTTCATTTATATAGCACCAACAAATGTCATTGCAAGGGACTTTACAAAGTAAGTACAAAGTTTAAAGAATACCAGTCATGCAAAATCCACTTTTTAGACATTTTGGAGCATTCCTATCACTCTGTGGGTAACGTTTACACACACTGAGCACTGATCCACTTTATGGATTACTTTATGGATAGACCAGTGCTGGCAACACTGCCTAAGTGTTTGTCCATATGTGCACTTAATTTCACCTCTGCTTTGACTGCTTTGACAACAAGGTTCCGGACAATACTGGGTTTGCTCAGTTTGGCTCAGGTTGAAGAAAGGATCTGTTCCTACTGTACAGTCAGTAATCCACTCGCTGTAGTAAGTACCTGCTTGATAATTATGTCTTAATATGTTAGTTTTTCTGTTTCAAATGTAGTAACCTACGCATATGAGGCTATGGGCTGCCAAATGTAAAAGGAGCACCTATAACTAGTTTTCTCACATTTACCTAAATGACATAACATGTTTTCTCACATTTAGTTAAATGTGCAAAAGTCTAAATATAAATGTTAAATGTAAATGTTAAATGTTACATCTAAATGTTAAATGTAAATGTTCGCAGAGTGTAAAACTAAATATTGTACAAGATCCACCCACATCTGACTCTGGATCGGTGGACGACAATACTGGAGAGAAACCTGAAGTCGAAGCCATCATGGCCGCCAGCTCCGACTCCCTCCCGTTGGGGGAGATTGAACGGGCTGTAACGGCAGGTGTGCGGGCTGAGGCTCCGCTTCAAACTGCTGTTCTGTCGTAAACACCATTAATGAGGAGTTAAGTAGGTTTGAATAGAATATTTCTGTGGCACCGGTGGAGAATTAGTTGGCTAACTATACTAGCTAGCCGAAGTTACGTCCACGCTATAAACAAAAGTTTCCTGATCAGATGTGTGCGGGGTTTGCGCGCACTGTTTAAGGTGTTTGAGTTTGCGCCACCGATCTGGGATCAGCATTACAAGCGCTGTTTGAGGGGAGGGGTGGAGTCTACTTGCACTTGAATATTCAGTTTTACACTCGGCGAACATTTAACATTTACATTTAACATTTTCATTTAATATTTACATTTAACATTGAACATTTATATTTACATTTAACATTTACATTTAACATTTACATTTATGTTTACACCTTTGCACATTTAACTAAATGTGAGAAAACTAGTTATAGGTGCTCCTTTTACATTTGGCACCCCATAGTGAGGCATGCTAATAGCTAGTGGCATGCTAATGGCTACATTTAATTTAATATTTTAATTGTTACAGCTATGTTTATCTGTTTTTAAGGATTTGTATAAGGAGAATTTGTCCTCTTGTGTAGTTTTTTTTGTCTTGTAATGTATATTGTTACATCAGAGAAGGTTGTGGCCTACATTTCACTAATCTATAATTCTGTTTGCAGTACCTTTTTTGAAGAGTGTCATGGTGAGGACAGCCGCAGCCTCCTTCTGGTATAGATGTGTCGTTCGTGAACAATATGAACTAATCTTGACTCAGGAGTAGCAAGTCCTCTCAACAATTAGTTAGTTTTTATGCAGTACCTTCTCTCGCCACATGGCAGCAGCTGCATTAGCTCAAACAGCTCAGTTCTTTTGTCACGTGACAGCTATAGCTTATATCAACATGTTGATTTTGTGTTATACTCTGCCACAAAATAATGAAATATAACAATATTAATAACACCAACAACAACAGCAGTAATATTAACAATTATGTAATGTTTTGGAGACAATAAATCCACCATGTAAACATTTTAGGGAACTTGTACGTTACTCTTTGCTATAAAAGTCTCACTGATTGTCAAAATACGTTTTACTTTCACTTGTTCACTACCAGCCATACCTGTCCAGGCTGCAGAAACAAATCTCCAACATAACCAAGTTTACCACCTACCCAGGACATGGTCTGGTCACCGTACTTCTATCCAGCAAGCACTTCCACAGCAAGGACCTGCAAAAGCCTCTGTCCTCAAACCCCCAGGCTTCTCAACTCACTTAGTAACCTATACATTGTACATTAGAGTGTGGACAAAAGTTTCTTCCTGCTTTGGAGTACTGGCGCATTTTCTGATTGGCAATAAAGTTGGCTTTAACAATTACATATTTTACTGAACTCTTATTTTAAGAGGGAAAAAAAAAAACTTGTACTTGTATTCAGGAAAACATAATATTGAAATTACATGTATTTCTTTTTCTTATATGGTTAGCTATAAAGGTGAAAAAAATCTATTGCTTAGAAAGATTGCAAAAACAAAAAAACACATTTCTATTACTCAACTGTAAATGATGAGTAATTCCACAGGTGGTCTAAATCCAGCATACGTGAATGGCTTGTCCATCAGGAAACTGCCTTGATCTGCACACCATGCAAGACGGGATGACGGACTCAGATTCTTTACCCCAGTAATCCCCAGCACCAGCTCACTAGCATCTCTAAGCCAGATACCTGTAACAACTTGAGATACACAGACATATTACTGTCTGGTTTATCAAGAATTATTAAAAAACTACGTCTCTATTAGTTATATAATTGTACTTGGTTCCTAAACAATGTCCTGCAATTGACCCAACTGACTCAGAATATTTGATATATCATAAGCATTACTAAAAGCAGTAAAAATACGTAAGGTAAATATGTAATTTGAACCAAAGCTTTATTTATTTCCAGATACGTCATGCGGTGATAATAGTAAAGCACAATTCTTTTTAATAAAATTATGTCAGAGCAGCAGCACAAGCAAGCCAAAACATGTAAAAATGAATTTATATTAGTTATTTCAGCTGTGCACTCAATATTTGTATAATGTAAGCCAAAGCAGTGTTTTCTATTAGAGTTTTCCAGGTAAAAATATTCAAGCTGCATAGGCCATTTAGCATAAGCATTAGCATTAGCAACCGCTTGTCGCTTCGCAAATTATATAAATCAAATCTAGTAAAAGTAAATGTAATTGCGACATTACTATTTACTGTGCTTGGATTCCACTACCAACAAACTGATCACTGTCCCCTGTTCGGCCCGTGTTGTTTCGTCTTCTGTCACGGTGGTTTACATGCTTAATGTTACACTACCGCCACCTATCGCATTTTAACCGTGTAATGGATCAAAAAAAGGGATTCGCTTCCGCATAGAGGTGTGGCGAGCAGCTTCACTTGTGACATGCCCCTAAAACAGGTCTTTCACTGAGGGAGACTAAACACCACATATTGACAGAGGCAGTGTGGATGACAGGGTTTTTTTGGAATGAAAACTTACAGACACCTTATTGACACTCAAAGTCATATTCTTTAGCATGTAAATACGTATAATCTGTCCCCTTTAATACTTTACAGAAAATATAATTACAATTGCACAGAATTCGGAATCTGAATGCCTTGATTGGTTGGGGTAAGGAAAGAGAATAAATTAGAAAAAGCAACAATAATAACAACACTACTGTAACAACAGGCAACAAGCAGAACATAGGCAGGTCAGCAGGGCCAGCAACTGCACACTCACTGTAGAACCTGAGGTCACTGCATCGTCCAGAATGATTGTCTGATTCAATACCGCTGAGATTTTAGGTCCCAAATACAATAAGCTCATTCTTGTTTGAAATTAGTTAAATAAAAGTAAAGACATCCAGGCCTTTATATCTTAATATCTATTTTATACCATATCTTTTTAAATTGGATGAACTTGGGTTTAGACTCATTAGTTTGTGTCGTGTTTTTTTATACACAAACATAACCTAGGGTTGTCTGAGTGATTTCTAATAATCTTAACTAAAGGATAGTGTAGTGCAGAGTGAAAAGTATTGGGACAAAAATATAGCCCTGTACAACTCCAAAGCAATTATTGGTGTGTGAGTAATATTCATTGTTAACACAAATATGGAATATTTGTCAATTATAATCTAACTCCAGGTTAAGAAAGCCTAAGAAATATTGCAAACCCACTGCTACAGCAGCCACCTGTGCTAGAGGAGCAAGAACAGTTATAACTCTTTTAATCCAAACTTTATCACATCTTTTGTTGTTTCAACAGCACGGCCAGGATTTAATCATACAATTAACATCTCTCCTTGGTCATCTTCATTGGAGCCATGTTCAGCTTGCCTTGTCCACGGGAAATAAACAGACAGGTTCAGAAAAACTCTCCTACAAGTCTCCAGGAGGGTTAAACAAACAATCCATTCAACAAAACGTGATGAGTAGTCCTGTCCAAAGGTAAATCATTTTTTGTTTCATTTACCAGCTATATAAGAGCATTACATTTTCAGAGCATCACTCAAATACAGAAATTCCATTTATTAACCCTTTTAGACCCCAGTATTTTGGGTCTGGTCCAAACGGGTGCGGTTCAAGCCCTTTCAATTTTATTGAGTTGAACCATTTAAACCTCAAACTCCAGTAACTAAGTTGGTACTGTGGGGTCTAAATTAGTAGGTACTTTACAAATAAAGAAGGATAAATGACAGCTATGTCAAAAAGAACACCCAGAAAACATATACACTACAACTGAGGCATGAATATGTTTTTTGATACAGTACATTTCTGATAATGAGTATAAAATAAATTCTAACATAAGTATTAAATAATAATGCTGTAGTGATATAGAATTTTTGTAATGTAAATACTTTTTTTCTATTAATAACTTTGTGTTTTAGGAAGTTGCCAATTTCCGATGATGGAGAGAAGCAAAACTTGAGTCCAGACAAGGTTCATATAAAACAGGTCCCTCAAAGCTTCCACAGAACACATGCTACTTCTTTATTACAGACCCTGGGCTCCTACCCAGTTCTTCCACCTATAGAAAGACCTGCAACAAGGACAGAGAATGAACTGGAGACTGGCCAGCATGTGAACTTAGCCTGTTCCGTCCACAGAAGCAGCTCTGACAGCTATCTGAATCAGTTGGAGAAACAAATTAAGCTGAGGGACAAAGTTACTAACAAGGTTGGTGTTTCTGTGAGCTTTGTCTAGGCCATCTTGTGAATTCTCTGTGTTTAACTATTCTATTATTTTTTGGCTGAGACTGTCTTATATCTAATTTGGGCTGTCACACAGATGGAAAAGTACCTCTGCCTAGCAACCCTTGGACATGATTTGACATTGTGAACACACCTAGTGTTATTCATGTGCTAGATGTGCTCATAGTTAGTGTGAATTTTATGTATTTAGAGTGGCTGGTAAAATATGTGACCTCATTGCCATAAAAATTATTTACTACCATCATTAACAAATAAATCTAATATACAGCCTTATTGGTCGCATAGAAGGGGCATGCTGCTTGCATTACAACTAGTGACTTAAAGTACTGCTGGGTAATAAAGTGTTGTAAAAATTGCACTTTAGATTAACAAAAGTGACACATCAATTCTATAATTGAGTGGTATTCTCCTTTAATCTCTACTTACACAAAAGGTTACACAAATACATGTCCCTTTGAAGTACAAAATAATCCCTTCAGCTGTCTTCATGCAGAGACTGCCTAATCCACCAGGAGTGTTCTGGTGACTGAGAGCACAAAACATTAGGTTAATTGTTTTGCTCTACTAAGATACACTAAGATGATGACTATATAAACCACATCCCTGCGTGCTCTGAAAAGCCATTTGAAGATGTGTTAGAGGATATGGTGATTAGATAGGAGTGAGTGATGACCATTTGCATTTAATCATTTGGCTATGTTTGTATTCCACTTTGTACTTTGGTTCTTATAACTGAACTGTGCAGTTATGGCCTAATTACAAATTGTCTCAGCAGACTGGTGAATAATCTGTTGTTTTAAGATACTGCACTGGTCGCTTAAAAATGCCTTTGTTTTTAGTAAATAACTTTAAAAACACTTGCAATTCAAGGCCATCTATGTAGATATTCTATGTATTTAGAATGTCTGCATTCTGATCAACTTGCTTTTCTTAAGTGAAAGAACAGTGAAACATTTGTAAGCAACTACAAACTTCAAAAAACGTTTTAATAAGTGCTGCGCAGCGATTAAAATCCTTAATCGCGTTAACTGCATGAGTGTTCTGCTGTTAATCGCGATTAATTTATTAATATAACAAGCATTCAGTAACAAATTCGAAAGTAATATATCATGCATTTTCATTTTAAAACTACTGCTGTCCGGTGAGAGCAACAGTTGGTGTGTGTTGTAACGCTTCTTCTTCTCATACAACTTGTGTATTCTTCTTGTGATGGTGTGTCATTTGTTGCGATTCTATTAACGTTCCTCAGACCAACATCTTGTTAGCCTGCAGTTTGTAGCCAACCTCTTAGCTATGTCTTTTTTTTAGCTTGTCTTGCTTTTTTTTATACTTATCTCACACGCTACATCCAGTGAAGTCTGCCGAAGTCTCCGCTGTTCCGCTGTTCCGCTGTTTGTTTAGGTGGGTGATTTAAAATGACCTTTATACGCGTATGCGAGGAAAAACAATGGCCGACAGAGCAGTTGCGTGCCAGCAGCCTGGCTCCGCCTTTTCTGAGTCTGACAGGGGCAGGTACAGAGGAAACCAGGAAGCACTAGTTGTAGTCGGTGAGCCCAGAATGTGTTGGAGGAGGAATGAACGAAAATTTCTCTGCATAGAAAATATGGAGGAATCTGGGTGTCCCATCATTCTGACATACTACCCGAACTCGTTTTGGTCAACCCCCATTGAAGTCGGTGAAGTTTTCTTTTATGCTACCAGTTAAGTTTCAAGGGTAAATCTAATATCAGCATTCATGTGTATATGTATGTATGTATGCCAATACATATATATATGTAATAAAGACTGTCATTAGTAACCATGCTAACAGTAATACTAACAGTACTGCACACTATTAATCTCTCCCAGCAACTAACAATTGAGTTAGATGTGTCCCACAAAGACTTGAATATGATTAACCCTTAAGGGTTGTATTCAAGTGGAGCCTTCACATCCTCCTGTGGTGCCCTCTACACTGCACCCCCTCGCCTCCCATCTCTCCCCCCATGTTAGCCATCATGTCTGACGAGATTATAGGCTCAATTTGTAAAGCAGTCTGTCTACAATGCCTGCTCATGAAAGCAGATGAGTGTGACTTTGGGGTTGGGGGAGTGGGCATAGGGCATGGAGAAAAGGTACCCTGTTGTGTCCATGGCCCATGGCTAAAGCACATTGAAATCCTTCTTTTAGAAAGGAGCCAGTACAGTCTGGAATGATTTGTTTTTGTCTGGGTATTCACATACAACTCATTATCTTGTTTTGCCCATAAAAAAGGAACTAAATATAAACTATATATATATATACATATATACATATATACATATATATACATATATATACATATATATACATATATATATATATATATATATATATATATATATATATATATATATATATATATATATATATATATATATATATATATAATGTGGGTTTCTCCGTTCCCATGCGGTGAATGGGAACGGAGAAACCCACATTCAAGGCTGACGGCTAAGCAACTAGTAGCTCAGTGTTCCAACATCCACAAACGGCAACTGCTATCACAACTTGAGATTGACGAGATACAACACAAATGCTACGGCAAGGGGGAGCCAGGACGCCAGGTCAGAGGGGAGGTTTCACCATCTCCCCAACCGGAAATTGGGTACGAAGCCCCAATAAGCACAGATACGCTGAGCGAGGCAGCAACTGACCTGAAAGATAAGATCATGGCGAGATTGAACAGGCAACCCCGAACCCCACTACAACGGCTAAGTGAAGTACCATCAGAAGGTCTCATGGAAGATGTGAATGCAGCATTGAGAGCGATCCCTACCACAACAATTACAGAAACCAATGAGCTGATATACGCTTCAGCATCAGTGATCCTAGAGGTGCTTGGCTATAAGAGCATCCATGGGAGCCATGAGAAACAATACCCACCATGGAAACGAAGGTTGGAGGCAAAAATCAAGGCAGCTCGGAGGGAAGTGAGCCAAATGACAGAGGCCCAGAGAGGTGCAATGAAAAGACCGATGCCCAAGAGGTACAGCCAGATGACCATACCTGAAGCACTCGAAACTGCCAAGCAAAGGCTACAAGCCTTGGCCAGCCGCCTAAAGAGATACAACAGAGATAACGAAGCCAGACGAATAAACCGGCTGTTCGCAACACAACCTGCGAAAGTGTACTCTCAATGGCAGGGTAATAACAGCAGAGCAAACCCACCAAGGCTGGAAACTGAACAGTACTGGAAGGGTATATGGGAAAGGGAGGCATCACAAAACAGTGATGCACAGTGGCTGGTGGATCTGAGGGAAGACCACAGCAACCTCCCTGAACAGAATCCAGTGACTATCACAGTGGCAGACATCCAACATAGAGTCTCAGGTATGAAAAACTGGACAGCACCTGGCCCTGACATGATCCACGCCTACTGGCTAAAGAAGCTCACTGCAATCCATGAGCGCCTGGCAGCACAAATGAACCAGCTACTAAGGGATGGGACTCACCCTGAATGGCTAACCGAAGGGCGAACGATTCTGATAATGAAGGATCCCTCAAAGGGTACAGTCCCATCCAACTACCGGCCAATAACCTGTCTCTCCACAACATGGAAGCTCATGTCAGGCATCATCGCAGCTAAGATAAGTGGGCACATGAGTCAATACATGAGCGAAGAACAGAAGGGCAAGGATACCAGAGGAGCCAAACACCAACTCCTGGTAGACAGAACAGTCGCCCAAGACTGCAGAATGCGACACACCAACCTGTGCACAGCCTGGATCGACTACAAGAAAGCCTATGACTCAATGCCACACACATGGATAACTGAATGCTTGGAGCTGTACAACATCAACAGAACTCTAAGGGCCTTCATTGCAAACTCGATGAGGTTGTGGAGAACCACCCTTGAAACCAATGGGAAGCCACTTGCCCAAGTATCCATCAAATATGGCATATACCAAGGAGATGCACTGTCCCCACTGCTGTTCTGCATAGGTCTGAACCCCCTCAGCCAAATAATAAACAAGACTGGCTATGGATACCGACTCCGGAACGGGGCCACCATAAGTCACCTCCTCTACATGGATGACATCAAGCTGTACGCCAAGAGTGAGCGAGACATCGACTCGCTGATCCACACCACCAGGATCTACAGCTCGGACATCGGGATGTCATTCGGACTCGAGAAATGTGGGAGGATGGTGACAAAGAGAGGCAAGGTAATCCACACAGAAGGGGTCTCACTCCCAGAAGGAACAATAGCAGACATTAAGGACAATTACAAGTACCTTGGAATACCACAGGCAAACGGCAACCTTGAACAGGCAACAAGGAATGCAGCAACAGCCAAATACCTCCAACGAGTAAGGCAAGTCCTAAGAAGCCAGCTCAATGGCAAGAACAAATCCCGGGCAATAAACAGCTACGCTCTGCCAGTGATCAGATACCCTGCAGGAATAATAAGGTGGCCAAAGGAAGAGATACAGACCACAGATGTTAAGACACGAAAGCTCCTCACCATGCATGGAGGGTTCCACCCCAAATCCAGCACCCTGAGACTGTACGCTAGTCGCAAGGAAGGAGGCCGAGGACTAGTGAGCGTGAGAGCCACTATCCAGGATGAAACATCCAAGATCCATAAGTACATCAAGGATAAGGCCCCGACAGATGACGTGCTGAGTGAATGTCTCAGGCAGTGGAGAACAGAGGATGAGATGCTGGAAGAGGGACCATCATGGGAGGACAAGCCCTTGCATGGGATGTACCACCGGAACATAACTGAAGTGGCTGATCTCAACAAATCCTACCAATGGCTTGAAAGGGCTGGGCTGAAGGACAGCACAGAGGCACTCATCCTGGCTGCACAGGAGCAGGCCCTGAGCACCAGAACCATAGAGGCCCAGATCTACCACACCAGACAAGACCCAAGGTGTAGACTGTGCAAAGAGGCCCCTGAGACGGTCCAGCACATAACTGCAGGGTGTAAGATGCTGGCAGGGAACGCATACATGGAACGCCATAACCAAGTGGCTGGCATAGTATACAGGAACATCTGCACAGAGTATGGACTGGAAACCCCAAGGTCAAAGTGGGAAACACCTCCCAAGGTGGTAGAGAACGAGCGAGCCAAGATCCTGTGGGACTTCCAGATACAGACAGACAGAATGGTAATGGTGAACCAACCAGACATTGTGGTGGTGGATAAAGAGCAGAGGAAAGCCGTAGTGGTGGATGTGGCAATACCAAGCGATGGCAACATCAGGAAAAAGGAACATGAGAAACTAGAGAAATACCAAGGGCTCAGAGAAGAACTGGAGAAGGCTTGGAAGGTGAAGGCCACAGTGGTGCCTGTGGTGATCGGAGCACTAGGGGCTGTGACCCCCAAACTGGAGGAGTGGCTACGACAGATCCCTGGAAAAACATCCGAAATCTCAGTCCAGAAAAGTGCAGTCCTAGGAACAGCAAGGATACTGCGCAGAACCCTCAAGCTCCCTGGCCTCTGGTAGAGGACTCGAGCTTGGAAAGTGGATGAGACCACTTATGCACCACTTATATATATATATATATATATATATATATATATATATATATATATATATAATCTGAGCTCCTGACCTGATCTCTAACCTGCGATTTCTGAGACTGGTGATTGAGATGAACTCATCCTCTGCAGCAGTGACTCTTGGTCTTTCTTTTCTGGGGCGGTCTGCATGTGAGCCAGTTTTTTTGTAGCGCTTGATGGTTTTTGTGACTGCACTTGGGGACACTTTCAAAGTTTTCCCAATTTTTCAAACTGACTGACCTTCATTTCTTAAAGTAATGATGCACATTCGTTTTTCTTTACTTAGCTGCTTTTTCCTTGCCATGATACAAATTCCAAAAGTCTAATCAGTTGGACTATGAGCTGTGTATCCACCTGACTTCTGCACAACACAACTGATGGTCCCAACCAGGGTCAGCTCGTGACATAGGCACTATAGAAAAATGCCACGGGGTGCCGAAAACATCTAGGGGGCGCCAGTATTGGAAGAAGAAAAAAGTTTAACTTCCACCAGTGTTACCATATTCAATATGGTAATTTTCCCTCACTTCCCTCTGAGCTGCCTTGATTTTTGCCTCCAACCTTCGTTTCCATGGTGGGTATTGTTTCTCATGGCTCCCATGGTTGCTCTTATAGCCAAGCACCTCTAGGATCACTGATGATGAAGCGTATATCAGCTCGTTGGTTAGGGATCACTCTCAATGCTGCACTTTCAATGCTGGATGTCTTACACTCCTCCACACAGACGGACAGATGGCGCCAGAGTGTCCGGCTTGCCGTCTGTCATGGCTGACTTTGTTTGTGTTTATGCTGCTTTTGTCGAGTGTCATTCAAAATGCCAACGCTCTGCTGGTGTATGATCGCCTTACGCACCTGGATCTTCATGTCTCGGCCAGGAACTTGGTGGAGATTGACATTGATGGTCAGGAAAGTTTGCCTCCTTACTTGTCTGGGATACCTGCTCACCATTGCCAGGCTGCGATGCTACCTTCACGGAGAAAACTCCACCGTCGCCGGGGCAGACGCAGCGGTAAACTGGTGAAGCTGAAGGCCTGCTTGATACGGTTTCAGGTGGACTCGCTGCATGGATTTGGAGCGGTTCATTGCCTCTTTCCTTTCCGACTTTTACTGGAGCCTGTTAGTGCCTGGCTGGTGCCTATCGTCGGACCGGAGGAGCTCTACTACCGTTGTCGTCCTTGTTCTGATGGGCCCAGGCAGCGTGGGGTCAATCTGGAGAACCTGCGGCCTCTCTGCCGGGCCCCCCGGACTACAAATACCTTGGCCCCACCAGCACCTGTCAGCGTCGGCCTGGTAAACGCCAGGTCTCTAGCGAACAAAACTTTTATCCTTAAGGATTTCTTCAGCTCACAACACTTGGACTTTCTTTGTCTGACCGAGAGTCCAGTGCTCTTTCTGAACTTTTACAACCGGACTGTGGTTCTTTTAACTGTCTGCACTCGTCGGGTCGAGGCGGTGGGATAGCCATTGTGTACAGATCTGTGTACAAATGTAGCCGACCAGCTATATCCAAATCCTTCTCCAGCTTTGAACTGGACTTCTTTGAACTGGGTCACCCGCACCCTGTGTTGTGTGCAGTGATTTATCGTCCACCTACATATAATAAGGACTTTATTAATGAATTTTCTGAACTGCTGGCTGAAATCATGCCTAGGTATGATTGAGTTCTTATTGTTGGAGATTTTAATGTACATGTGTGCTGTCCAGACAAAACAATGTCGAAGGACTTTTTAAGTCTTATTGACTCTTTAAATTTTCTTCAGCACGTTTCAAAACCCACGCAAGAACGTGGACACACACTTGACCTGGTTGTAACTTACGGCCTGTCTGTTTCCAACTTGAGGATTTGTGATGCAGTGTTTTCTGACTGCTGTGCGAGGTGGTGACTAAATCCTGGTTGTGATTACATGATTATTGTCAGGTGTGCGTGATTAACTGGGATTGGCATGGAACATCTGAGACGTGGGTGAGACAGAAAGTCCTTCAGAGTAAAACAGGAACATGACTGAAACCTGACAACATGAGTGAAAACAAAGTCCTTTCAAAATAAAACCGGGACCTGACTAGGAACATGACAAAAACATGACAGGAACATGACAATAATGTAATTTTTGGGCTTAATTGGCAAGATTTTTGGTACTGTTTAATCATGACTAGTTATTAAACTTTTTTAACAGTTAAGCATGAACCACATACTTACTTCAATCTTTTTAAAATTGCTTTTTCATGATCGTCAACGATGTACCTATATAATCTGTCACCATTTTATGTTGGTGAACCTTTTAAACTATTTCATCTTTTTCATGTTTTGTCTTTTTTTTACCTTGGTCAAGTTTTTAATCTTTGTCATTTTTTATTTATTTTAGTTTAGTTTATTTTGTGTATTTTGTGTTTTGTCAGATTTGTTTTGTCTTAATTCATAAGGGAGCGTTAACATTCAGTTCTTTGAGTAGATACTGAAATATTGATTCAGTGGTGGCCCTAAACAAAGAGATATAATCAAACAAATAGCCTAAACAACAGTTTCCAAGAATGTTTGATGAACACTAGTCTTGCATTTGGGTGTGTTTTAAGTAAGTTACCCAATGAGAGACATCACAGTATTAAATTAAAATCACAACATCAAAATAGATCAAAGAGGTTATTGTTTGTGCCATAGTTTTGTAGTTACTGTACAATCAGCAATCAGAACAGCTGAATTCCAGCTCAGAGTTCAGTTCAAAGCAAACTAAGTTTAGCTAATAAAACTTTTAAACTTTATTTTTTCTCTCCCTTCCTCTATTTCAGGCACACAGTCTGAGAGACTACAAACAGCAGACACGTACAAATTTGCGAGGCCTAGGATCTGACCACTCCGTCACTGAAAAGACAGTAAGTAGTGAATTACAGTAATGTTGTTCAGTATTATTTTATTAGCAACTGTTTAGTCTAAACTGTGACTATTTTTTATACACAATCTGTACAGTCATCAACATAGCTGTGAAACCAGCTTGTCTTAACTCCACTATTCCAATAACAAAAGTTAGAATACCAGTTTGTTAATGAGATATACTGTAAGTCATGTTTACCTTATTATGTATATACGAAAGAAAAACTGGACAGGAATTAACAAAAATTATATCTATTTAGTACAGTCAAACAACAAAAACGATTGGTTGCCTTTTCACTAGTATCTGTTACAGATCAAAGCACACACTAGAAAATGTCTTCTGAAGGCCGAAGGAACCAAATCCCTTAATGGGGATCCAATATTAAAATATTAAAAAAGTGACAGACGGGGAATATAACAGGGAAGGTTAACAAACAGAAGAATACTAGAAAAGAAGCACTTAATATATCTCACAGCAAAAACAGGACCCTAGGTTTAATACAAAAATGGTGAACTAAAAGTCACTGCCATGCAGGAGAAACTGTTCTGTGTAGACACAACAAGAAGACTAAAACACAAACCTACAGATACAAAACTGACTCACAAAATAACAGATAGCACAAACATTGACTCAGGACAACATAGGACCACGAACAGTGTTTGACATGTAAGAGGTACAGTATGGACAATGTGGTGTGTGGTCGGAGGGCTTAAATAAAACGCAATAGAAATAGGTGTAGGTATAGTAATATAGTGACCATGATTAGACTGGGACACAAGACAGAAAACAGAAAGAAAGTGATGTCACACTAAATGCAAACTAGACAAAACTGGCGCGCAGCACCTTCCAAAGCTGGAGGGTTGGGTTGTCACAGTATCCAGTGCCGATGGAATATAAATATGATATTCAGGACCTGCAGTAGTGATGTAGTGTGTCTAGTGTGTATTGGTGTATTAGTTATTGACATGTGTAAATGTTTATGGGCTAACTGAAGAGATAGAAATGCTTGGTTCTGTTGCTATGTAGAGAGTCTCTGCTGAGAGAGCTGTTAAGGGAAAACTGGCTAAATTAATGAAATTCTTTTTTAAAATGTGTGTGCGCATGTATCTTTTCTTTTTTTCCTGCCCTCACTTTTTTTACCATCATTATGCTGGGAACATAAAACTAAAGAAGCTGTATTTAAATGTGATGTGTGTGCAGAATAGAAAGAAAAGTGGGATTCCTTTTCTACTGGCTAAGGATGTGGAAGATGACGACAAGAAAGTTCTCAGGACAAAGGTTTGTGCAAGTGTGTGCGAACCAGCACTATTATTTTAGCTACAATTGAGAAAAATACATTTATTTACCTATAGCTCACAATGTTGTATCTTCTTTCCGTTGTAGGCTTTGGAATATGCTAAGACCATATCTAAACGCCCTTTACAGTTTCAACCAAAACAGAGACAGAGGCAGCCAATGAACGTCTTCACTGCTTGTGCACCCTACTTGCAGGATGTGGATGCATTGCAGCTGGCCACACTGGAACTACTTAGAAAACGACATGAAGAAGAGAAGCAGGCTGTGGCACACTTTGGAAAAAGTGCATCTTATATAAAGCAAGGTGCGATTCAAAGCCTGCACTCTGATAGATAGTTGTATGCAACATTTAGCATATGGAATCTACCAGGCATAGAGCATGGCTTTATTATCTAATCAATACATCTTGCACTTAGAATGTGACAGATGGAGTCCCTCTCGTGTTTAATGACTTTAAAGCAAGTTGTGTAAGTTGGTTAGTAGTTGGTGTAATTATAACTGTCATTCATTGGTTTGCTTTATTACAGAAATAAACACACAAGCAAAAATAAAATAGATATTGATTATTGAAATCTTAAGTAGAACTAAGTTTCCACACCTTAAGTGATTTCCAAAGTGAAAAGCAGTAGAGGGTGGAAAAGGAACAAGTGATAATGGCCAATTCTGTGAACTGCACTGCTTCTTCACTAAGCTGCACTGCTCTGGACAAACACTTCCTCTTCATACTGGTCATAACTGAATCCCTACTTTTCTTGCAGTTGAATATTTTTCATCCCACAGAGTTGTAGTTTTGTTTCAAAACTTGGTGTTTTTACTTCTCCTATTGCACTTGCTAAAGAGGTAATTAAAGCTGTGTTTCAGTGCTATATATGAAAGTGGACAAGTTAGCACCCCATCTGTGGTAGATGTGTTAACTTTGATTTGGGAAGCATGCTTTCAGGTGGCAGGCTTTCAGAAAATGAGGCCTGCTATTTTAGGCTGAAATGAGTTCATGTGTTTCAAAATCATTAATATTTTAATTGATCACTTTTTGACTAGTTACTGTACTTTTCTGCTGCAATCAAAATTTCACTTGAAGACAGCATGAATTGCTCTTTAAAATGCATGAAGGATGACAAATACAGGAAGAAGAGAGGATTCCATACGCAAACGTTTATAAGAAATGCAAATGTGTGTATGTCTGTCTCCTTGTTACACAATATCAAGTATATTAAGCTGTGTCAGATTTAAACTCTTTTTTTTTGTTAAAACTTAAAAAGTTCATTTGTAAGACTAGATGTACAATTACTGTATTTATACTTAAAGTTTGGACTTGGGACGGCGGTTTTAATGGTGAGGTTCTATTCTGACAGATAGGTAATGCCCTATGATATACCCCTTTTTTAACAACCTAAACTTACATAAAATTATTAAAGTGATAAAAAATGTAATGTAATGTAACATAATGCCCTCCTGCATTATTGGTACTCAGTGCTTCTTATTCATCTATTCAAAATTCACAAGCCAATGGCAGAGTTGCTATGTGGGTTGACCTACAGACTGGGGGCATTGTAGGGTTCAGGGTCTCGCCCAGGGTGATGTTGGCATATGACAGTAGAAACCACCAATCATTTTTTCCCTATAAATCTTTACAGAATTAAAAATTAAATGGTATCTCCAAATTTAACAGAAGTACAATACCTATGTACCATGTCTGTTTGTTGTATACATAAAGCAAGTAGACATACGTAATTGTACAGTACGTGCAATGTGTATCAGCACAGTAGACAAATGTCAAGTTTTTGTGACTGAGGACCTGCAGTCCCAATGAAGTGATACAGGCATATACAGTATATCAGCATTGAGACTGAACAGAATTGTTAGTAGCATGAAACCATTTGTTACAGATTTGTAACCGCTTGTTTCTTTTACTTTTGTATGCTTGTAGAAAAACCTGCTCAAATGAATAAAAACACTTTGAAGTTCATCTGATGGGGCCAAGTCCAACATTTTCGAACCATGTTCTAAGTAGTAATTTCTCCCCAACACAAAACACTCTCAAGCAGCTCATTTCACTAATTGAACCCTCAGATCATTATCAAAGCACTATTTACCTCTGTGCAATATTTTAATTAGATTATAGTCTCTATTTAACCCATCAGGGACTCTTTGAAGCTCTGTGTTTTTAGTGTTAAGTCCTCAGATGTGTGGTCAGAAACAAATGACAAAGCCCTTTTTAAATTAATGAGAAATGTTGCCTATCCAGAGTACCTTTACATATTTTTGGTCCCACCTCCTAGTTTTCTGGCATTGAAATCTGGTTAATTGAAGGAGTGTTTCACTACTATATATGAAGGGGGGCAAATTAGCATCCCATTTAAGGTGGATATGTAAGCTTTGATGTGAGAAGCATGCTTTCAGTAGGCGGCAAGCTTCCTGAAAATGAGCTGATGGCCCTGCTATTAGGCCAAAATGTAGATGAGTCCATGTGTTGCAAAACGCTTAATCTTTTAATTGATCACCTTCTACATGGCCTACTGCCTGGTAATCAGAATCACACTTGAGGGCAATAATTGCTATTCAAAAGAAAGAAAAGAATGGGAAATCTAAGACAGGATTGCATGTTGTGCAAATATCCAATAAGAAATGCAGCTTGTGGTGAAAGTTAAGATTCTATATGTGCCTTTCTATTACACAATATTATTAAATTAGCCTGCTTCTCCAATTTTACAGCAGCACTACTCAATGATGTATGGCACAGCTATTTGATAAGATGTACTAATGAACACACAAAAACATTAAAATAAGCTGTTTTACCCCAATGATCAAATTACTTTGTGTAAAAACTGATTAATTGTCTATCCAAATTTATATTTATTAAAACATAACTACAGCTGCACTGCATCAGTGATAAACATATCAAATCACATAACATAACAGAATTATACATTTGTGCCATTATTATGTCAAAGCGTTGTAAATAATTTCTTTTTTTGTTATATGAACAATGCTACTGTAACATGTTTGTTGGTACGAAGATAACAACATTGGATGAAATAGGTAAGAGAAAATTTATCAGTTATAATATTTTTAATACAAATGTTTTTTACAAAAAAAATAGAAAAAGAATGCTATTGTGATGTGCGTACATGACTAAATGATCAAATATTTGATACTGTCATTACATTTTCAGCAGACCTGCCAGTAAATTATCCATTGTTCTGAAAAACCAAAAGTATTAACGCACCTTTACCGCTCACTGTTTTTTAGACTGGAGTGTTTCACTGATGCAAACGTGTTAACATAGAAGAATCAACGTGAGCTCTGTGTTCTCTTGGAGAACCCGTATTAATCCACACAAAAAAATACATTTCTTCCCTCTGTTACAGATTATTATTTATCGGTTGCAAAGAAACCAAACCAGCTCACTCACTCGTATGAAAGCGTTTAATTTTTTGCTTTAGTTACAGATTATTTTTCGGCTGTAATGAATCCAGGCCACTTTACGCGCTCATCACCTGAACCGTTTATCCTCGTAAGGGTCGTTAGAGTCTACCCCAGATGTCGTTTGGGGGGAAACGCGTGCATGTCGCTAGTCCATCGCAGGACTACAAATAAAAACAGACAATCATTAACACTTATATCTGCGGCCAATTAAGAATGAGAAAGGAACCAGGCACACGCGGCGCAAAAATGTCTCCATAAAGTTCAGTGAAAATATCGCAAGTGATAAATGTGGACCACTTGTCATTTATGTGATCCTGTTGTCACGGACAACAGATAACAGTAAGCGCAAGAATTATAATAGCAATAATCATGAGTTTCAATAATTCCAGCTATAGTCTACTGAACAAGAACAACAAAAAAATCTGATTCAGTATACAGTATAAATAAAATCATTAAAACACAGTGTCTTCGACCCTAAATAGGCTTGTAACGCCTCCAACAACACAAAGTAAATAAAATGTCTTAAATTGACACATTTAAAATAAACATTTAAAAATAGCAAAATGAAAATTTATGAAAAAGTGCACATGGATGAGGTGCGACCATGTTCCAAAGCAAAGCTATTTATAATACATTCTACATCGCATTAAAGTCGTATTAAATCGAATACATCATACGGGTAAAATAAGGTAGCGCATAATAATAATAATAATAATAATAATAATAATAATAATAATAATAATACTTTTCTCGACAGACTTTGGAAAAGAGAGAGTTATAAAAGAAATCCCTAGCCACACTGAATGTGTGCGTTGCTCTGTTCCCCCGTTGGCTTTTGTGACGCACATATTTATAATAGAAGGTAAAAGAAGGTTAGTGCTATTTACAGTACATTTACAATATGCCTTTTGCAGTTTACAAAACAACTATGCAGCCTACTATAGTAGATGATCCGGGGAGCAAATGTCGTCCTCGATGTCCACGTCGCCGTCGTCGTTTTCCTCGAGCATGTAGGAATCAGCGTCCAGTCCGCGTTTCAGCTCCTCTGCGCCCTTGTCGTTCATCTCGCTCCCGCTGGAGTTCTCCCCGGATCTTTCTAAGTCCCCGGGCGTCTTACGCTCGTCCTGCGCTTTCCGCAGCTGCTTCTTGTGCTTCATCCGACGGTTCTGAAACCAAGTCTTTACCTGCACGGAGGAGTGGGTTGAGGATAGAATGTGAAAAAAGTTCTATTTTCGTTTTGTAACTTAAAGAAAGACCAAAGTCAATCAAAAAGGCCACCGTTCTTTTTACTGTTTAACATTTCGCTTGTGAAAGGCCAAACGCGGCACGTGTTTGAGTGTGTACCTGCGTCTCCGACAGGCTGAGCGCCGTGGCCAGCTCCACTCTCTCCGGCGTGGACAGGTACCGCTGGATTTCAAACCTCTTCTCCAGGCCGGACAGCTGCGAGTCGGAGAAAACGGTCCTGGCCTTCCTGCGCCTGCAGTGCTTCCCCGGTAACTCTGCGTGGTGCTGGAACAAGGCCGGCATCTGCATCCCTACGTCACAGAAAGCGCTCAATGCACAGCTCTCAAAAACCACGCACACAGTGTTTCACAATGAACCAACGCGTTTCCGTGTTACCTCAAAATTCGGAATGTGAATGTGAGGTACTAGTCGAGAGGAGCTGGTTATTACACAGCAATGATGCAAGTTTTCCAGTTAATCGAGGCCTTTGACCTCTGCTTACCAGAAGTGAAGAAGTATTGGTGATGTTCTGGCTTGTGCAGAGCATGGTGGGAGTGCGGCGCCAGTATTGGCGTTGGTATTAGTGGGTATCCGTATTCCAGAATCGGCATCCGAGACGTCAGTGAGCCGCAGAACGGCGAAGGAATGACCTCCCTCACTGGCTTGGGTTTGTGCAATAAGATGTCCTCAATGAAAAACGACGTCGACCTCTGCGTGGGAGCCCCAGACGCATAGTTGATACTCATGGTGTCCGCTTGGGTTTTTAGGTTTCCTGCCTTCAAACCTTCATCAACGTCTGCTTATATCTCGCCTCAAAGTCTCCCAGGCCTAAATGCAGCCCCTGTGTGTGGTCAGTGAATGACACTTGGTCGAGCATTACATGAATATCAGTGGGAGGGCACATTTCCAACAAGTATTTATCCACATAGTGAAGGGAAATTGATTTGCGCATGAGCCAATAAGGGAATTGGATGTGCGAGGGGAGGGGCTCTAACGTGGAGCTGTTCCCCGCTCTGATTGGATGATGCCGGTTCGAAAGCTGTTGAATAAAACACACAGATTTCAGATGTGCAGTGCACCTGCGACCATATCAGCCGAGATCACTTAGTTGCGCTTATGCGGTCGCTGAGCAACGACACGGTTTTGATTAGGTCATCTATATTTTAGCCAAAATATAGCTTGTAACGAAAGTTTCCAAACGTTTTATGGCCTAGAGGACATTTACAATGACCCAAGGCTGAATAATGAACGGGTTCATTATATTGTGTTCGTAATATTTTATAATGTATTTAATAATAAGATAGATTAAAATTCTAGTCACATACGTAAGAGTTTAATTGTCAGACAGACAGAAAGTGTCTTTATGATAATTTTGTCTGTTGACATGTTTAAAATATTACATATTTTTTGAGTATATTAATCAAGTGTATTTCATCGTGTCATCACTGCATGTGTCACACAGAAAGGCCAAAGACATTGTGTTATAGGACTTCCTATGGCCCTGGTCCTTAATGCCGCTGTTTAAAGATGCAACTACACGCCGTGTGTTTTAATTGTCAGGAAAACTTCCGCAGTCTTAGTAGTTTTTCAATCAACCGATGTAGCCTGTGTCACAGGAGGATTAGGCTGCTACAGGGCTGTCCAGTAATTCTGCCCAAATTGCCTGTAATTGTCAGTATTAAAATCTGGGAGAGTACAAGTGCCGCTCCTGTGACCATTTGCAAAAAGAAAGTCGTTCCCTGTAATTTGTTGATGTGGTGTTGTCGTCACATTTCCAATCAGACCGCTTAATGTGAAAGTGTCTTAATGTAGGCAGAATTCATGCTGCAATGCTATTAGGCAATTAAGTAAGATATTAGAACGGAAGTTGTAGTCCTTGGATTAAAGCAGAGAATTTCCATTTATCCGAAAGAGGAAGAACAGATTCATGACTGCGATTTATTTGTACGCTGGAAAGCACCGTTATTCTGCATTAGTTTACATTTATTTGTCATAGATGGAAGAGTATGCTCAAATGTATATTATATTATAATGCAACACCTCGAGTGTTGGCGACGAAACCTTAATTAGACCTGGACCTGATGTCATGAAACTTCTGCGAAATGTCTACAGCCTATTTATTTTCATGTTTTCGTCATGTTTCTTTCCACTAAATATTTTCCTCCCGCCGATTTTATGTGTAAGTGAAACCTCAAATCCTCTTTTATCGATCGCGTCACGTTAACAGGTTGCTTTTAAGGAAAAAATTAGAACGAAAATGAAACAAATGGTGATGAAGCGTCTGGAAAGTCCTGTGCCTGGGCGCAGTTAAACGGCTTTTTACGGCCATTTCATTAAGAGGAACGCTGATCCCCGGGCGGGCGGCGCTTCGCTGCGTTAAGACGCGCTTGGATAAGATCTTAGCTGGTGCACACTTGAATGAAGGGGAAAATGTATCTGTTCCACACACAAATAAATAAGCACTGAGTCGACTTGGATTGTGAATTGGCGCTGTATACATTAATACACATCCTTGTTACATGCGACAGCAGGTCTATTGTATATTTATAAAGGAAGACCACTGCCTTCATGTCAGTGCGTTAGTTTTAAAATACAACTTCTCCAAAATTCATCCTCGTCAGAGACGTTTTCTTATTAAAACTATTATATCATTCATGTTCTACAGTTAAACCTTATCTGCCTTAGAGAGACTGATTTCTACGCAGTGCTCTCCTCATCCCTTCATTTCTGCATGACCGTTCAGGTCTTTTAATGAAAGTTAGCACTTCTGGGACATAAGAAGCATATTTAGCATAATAATATATCACACAGGCAATTTAAATGAATTACTCACAATTCTATGGCAAAGGGACACTTCGTTTAAATATGTAGGTCATGCAGTTTCTGTTTTGTAGAAGAATTTCTATGTGTATGGAAATAACAGCTGCATGTTATCATCAATATTACTGTTATGTTATTTTGGTATTATGCCTTATTGTGTTATCGCTTGGTATAAACACAAATGTATGCAGTTATACCATATACTATATTGGTGTCAGGAATAAGGGGTTATTTCTTTTAAATAAATATTTGTACAATGATTTATAATTTAATTACCAACCAAAAATCCTACTTAGTTCATAGTCCAACAGCAACAGGTAAACGACTCTGGGTTGTATAATGTTCATTGATTAAATAATTGAATAGGTGTAATTTCAAACTAAACATTGTGAATTCTCTGTTTTCTGTAATGCCCGGTTTATAATAGCATTTCATTGATGTATTATTATTATCTTTATTTATGGAGCTACAATTTAGGACACACCCAATCACTTCACATTATAGATTTGTATTGAATTCCACAGAAATAAAAAAAGACAACCTAGTTTACCGTCACTTGTATAGTAAAGGAGCCTATACAGCATGGAAGGATTCAAAGAGGAGCAGATTGGTTGTGTGGTTGCATGTTGACCTGGGTAAAATGTGAGCACTACTGACACTCAGCCAGTGATAAAGGATTTCCAGTTTCCCATAGTGTTTCCCACAGTACTTAATTATCACACAGAGGAGCTTAGTGACACCTGTCTGGAATGAAGGTCTGAGAGTAACAATTACGAGATTTGTTTTGGACTGATAATTCAATATTTAAATTTCCAATAGTGGGTTTTTTGCTAAGACATTTTTTTTGTGCCCCAAACTCAAACCATACAAATAAAATTTACACAAAAGCAAACCTGTTGAAGAAGGAGCAATGGATGAAGGCCACAATGTGAGTGGTAATGCCAATAAAACCATCCAAAAGAGAGTAGACCGTAAAGGGTGGCATCTAGAGTTGTACAGAAGAACAAAGGTGAAAAAGGTAACTAAGTGAGTCAGTGGACCTCAAGCAAGGTGAATTAACTCTGAATGATAAATTAACAAAATTGAAAGATAATACCATCATAATACCATCAGTATGTCTGTTTTCTATCCACAGTGACAGTATTAAAAGAAATAAAAAACATAGAAAATAGCGTGTGCATATTGTTATGTGAACTATTGTTATAAATAAATGTTTCTGAAATGTTTGGTGCTTTTTCAATGAAAACAGATGTCACCTGACTCTGTCTTTTTTTTATGTAATGTGCTGAAATATGCACTCATGTCATTGTGCTAATGCAATATAGCCCTAGTTAACAAGTTAGTAGTTTTCTAATCAGCTCCACTCTATGGCTACACTCATCAGTGCTGTCATTGTGTGGGAAGCATTTTCCTGGCATACAGTGACAGCAAAGGCGCGGGTGCACGTAGCTGCTGGTCTGCCGATACTACATCCAGTAATCGGTTGCTGTGGAAACAATCAGGAGGATGTTCCCCACGCCTGCACAGAACAACCCTCCGCCCATGAAGCTGTACATCCTGCACCTGCAGACACACACAAGGATCACAAGGAGATTTAGCATTGTGATGGGTGGCACAGCACACACACACACACACAAAATTCAATTTAAGGAGAAAAGCTGTAAGTATCAGTAATTGTGTTGCAATGAACATATCCTATCTACTGGAGTGAGCTGTGGGGTCACCTTTCTGTGTACTCCACTTTGTTCTCTAGGAGACCAGTCCCTAAGGATGGGCTTTGCGTAAACCCTCCAGCCCCCACCCCTTCCTACAATACATGATGCAACCATACACACGTGCACTTCCACTCTCTAATAAGACCAGCAATGCTTTGATACTTGATACATCTATTGCTCATTGTTCCACCTGGATGCAATATGCTGCGACCAATACTCTCTGTCTCATGAGGAGTCATCCTGGATGTTTCTTAGGGGTGAGGATGATAGATAAAGCCTATATATCGTTAGGTCTGAAAGTTGAACAGGATGCTCACTGAAGAGCCCTGTTCATTAAAGAATGCAGTATTTTCACTGGATCACATTTTCCCCCAGAATATCTTCTGTTAAGTTTTGGCAGCTGTCTCAATCTAAAACAAAGCACATTTTGGTTTCATCTTCACCATAGGAAACTAACGAAATGTTTTTAGAAACTCAACATCATGATAATATTTATTTATTGCTCCTTTTATGAAGCTGCTTAAGACAGAGCTGCTTGACAAAACACAAGATCCGATAATGCCAGCAGGCTAACTGCTGCTGCATGAAGCTTCAACAATCACAGCACAATAAGCCATGTTGTCCTCTGGCCAATCAGCAGCCTCCAGTTTTGTGGTTTGGGAATCTGCTGAAATGACAGAAATTTGAAGTAACACGCCAACATGACAAATGTAAGTCAGAACTGGTGTTAGTGGGAGCAACCTTTAGCTGGTTGCTCTTGTTGCAAAAGCAAATATTGTGGCAATTAAAAAAACGACAATAATGTTTTTTTTTAGATTTTTATATAAGAAGTACTGTCTACTGTAAATAACCTACACTGACCTCAAATGTAATGGCAGTGGTTTTTATTCAAACCTTTTTGACCATAGTTTAAAAAAATCTAACTGAGCTGAAGTTTTTGAAATCCAAACAGCTAAGTTGACAACTGAAGACATAAAATAAAAATTAAATTTGTAATCAAAAAATGAAAATTTCTAGGAGAAAGTCACCATGTATAAGATATATAAAAACATATGTGAGTTGCAATAGATAAAATGAGTATGAGTATGGGAAGTTAGACTGACTTGGACTTGGACACACAAAGAGTAGCTTGTGAATTGTGGCAATACAGTTTGTGTAGGAAAGAGCAGTGCAGAAGTGAGATTGATCAAATTGCACATTTGCAACATGTCTAAAGTGGTTACCAGGCAACCTAGATAACACAGTCAGTTTAAACTTGAAGCGAAATGCTAACATGCCGCAAGTACATACAATGTGAAAATGAGGAGTAGACGTGGGTAACGTGGAAGTAGAGAGCATTCATATGTTAACAATACCATTATCAATAAGAATATCAATGATAGCAATACTATTTCTGTACAATATTGCAATATTTCAGAAATCTGTAAAATTCCATGTGTGGAATTGGTAACAGAAGATAAATGGAAGTCGCAGATGTTTGAAAAAGCAGCTCACACCAGTACAGATCCCTTCAATCTGCTGTGACTTGATATTTTTCTCATTCTAGCCATCATTTGGCTATATTTACTCCTGTTGTGCCTTCTTCTCACATCCAGCTAGACCTTCTTTTGCGCCGGTGCACACGCGCACAAACACCAAAGATGAAAGGAGAAGAGTAGCTCCATTACCTGCATTACAGCAAGTTGCTCAGACCAATTGACAACAACAAATGCCCCAGAAAAAAGCATTTTTCTCCCCAAGATTTGAGTGCTGTACTTACATCTAAGTTCATTTTTATAGACCACAGCCTATTTTCTTCCATCTGGAGTGTGGCAGCCAGGAGAGTATTTGATATACTTCCATGCACCATCAAACTGGACAATATGCCTCTGTGACAGAAGAGCAAATCCATGTTTTCTTGAAACCAATCTGCTTTTCAGAGATTAATTTTGTTATGGAAAGTCTACATTTTTGTGGCATCATTGGTCGGTAAGGAGCTCATTCATTCAAGGTAATGTGACAACACTAATTACACACAGTGTGTGGCTAGTGTGTGACAACAGAACTATAATGTTTGCTTAACAGAATGTTTACTGGACTGAGGAAAAGAGCATGATTTCCTCAGGGATATGGGGAGTCAACCAGAACAATTAATTTCTAGCTTGCAGATTAAGATAAGTAATGAACTTAACTAAACCTATGTTAAACAATAAAAAATGTGTGGTTATGGTAATGTACAGTATTTGCAATTAAACACATTTTAAATACAGTAGCAGTTCGAAACCTGTATAAAAAAATTCCGAATTTTTCAGGCTTATCATGTATTTTTCAACTCCCCCTCACAAAACAAAATCAAACACTTATTTTCAAGTTTGAATTTTCTTATATCAACTTAGCACAACAGATCCACTTTGGTGCTCAGATAAATGTCAGAGGTCATAATTCAAACACAGTCAAGACTTTAATTCTTTTTAATGACCACTGTATAAACAGTCCATAAGCACTTTTTTGAGATGCTCTTCCAGACAGCTGGATTCCAGCAGCAGAAGCCCGGGAGCCGGACAGGTCCAGGCACCAGGCACCAGGCACCAGGCACCAGCTGTTTCCAGAAGTAAGGAGTAGAAAAGGGCTGTGGCTCCTGAACCATCTTCATATTCTTCAGGGAGGAGCAAACAGATCCAATGCAGCAGTGGCTTTAAAATTACTACGTATGCAGTGATAACAAACAAGGTTAGTTGAACAAGAAAAAACTAAACTGGACAAATACCAGTAACTACAAGTTGCAGATTTCAAGTCTCAAACTAAAATAAATGAAAATAAGAGCACAAATCAAAAATGGCTGCGAATGAATAACCACACAAACAAACAAGCAAAGTCTGTTCCTATATACTGAGAAGGCCGGTGTACGTGATTAGTCCATGGTATAGGTAACAGGGAAGTTGAAAAATGACGGGTGAGTGGACACCTGTGCGGGGCAGAGTGTAGAATAGTCACTGAATGTTTCATATCTACCTTGCATTGGTCAAGGTGGTGATATGTTATGCACAGTTTTTCTGTTTAGGACAGGTGCACATTCGCGTAATCAGACCGTGTGGCCAAGAGGTTTGACGCTGGACTCTGTTACCCATTGTAGCTGGCCACTCATGCTATGGGAGGTGGCACCACCCACTCTAGGAGTCCCGATGTTAACTACTGTAATGTAAAAGCTGAAAATCCACCAAAATGTCAAGGTTCAAATGATGTCTGTAGCTTGAAGTATGCTTAATTTATTCAAACTGAAAACAGATTACGTAAAAAGGGTCTCTCCATTATATTTTTAAAGAAAAAAAGAGGAAGTTAGTTTTTACAATAATAAATTTATATATTATACTTCCCAGATGAAGGCACGGTAGTGTAGAGGTTAGCACTCTTGTTTTACAGCAACGTTAACAGGCAGTCAGTTGATTGAACATTCTAAATTGGCCATAGGCGTGAGAGTGGACCCTGTGATGGACTAGTGACCTGACCAGTGTGTGTCTCGTATCCAACCTGAATGACAGTGGAGCCAAGAAATGAACTAATGATTGACGGGCAACTGCTCTACCTCTTGCTCCTACTTTGAAGTTAGAACCTTGACTCCAGATTTTCTAGGCACAGCAAAGGCCTGGAGCACATCTGGTCTGCGAACCACCAAAGGAGAAAGTGTGTCCAGGCTTTTCACTTAGAGGATATCATGAACATTACAATGTAGTAACATTGTCAAGTATTTTAATCCAGTGGCTGAATGTTGAGTAGAAATATCTATCCATTCAAAAATGTAAAATATTTATAGTAGAAAAGCATACTGCAGAGTGTACATTTTATATGAATCAATAAATGAGTATTTTTGGATGAACACATGACAGAACATGCAAAGAAGTACAGTAGTAACTCAATTTCAAATTGGAAAGCTTTAATGGACTGCTGCTTTAGGTAGTAAGTAAAATATCAAAACATACAGTATATTCAAGGGCTCCGTTGTAACTTTGCTCAGTCTCTCATTTTTAAAAACATTACTTTTCTAATTTGATCAGTTTTAAAAGGGTGTAGATTTAAGCAAATGTTACAATACCCTTTACACATGCTACCAAGGTAAATAGTTAATAAGGTAATAAACTGAGTTACAACCATTATGTCTGGCAACAAATATTTTTAGAGTTTTGTAATACAATATATGTAATACTATAGACTCACAATGGTTTTGAGAACAAGCTGTGTTTTTTTGATCACTCTTTTTTCTACATGAAAGGATCATATTTAGTTTTGAATTTTTTTTAAGACAACGTTAAACCGTAAGCACATGTAAATTGATCTTGCATACTAAATACATGACTGAAAGCTTGTCATTAAATGTGTTTTGATTATTGTGTGTCCCTTGGTCTCAGTCCAGATTTGTTCATTAATTTTAGATGTTTAGATTTTTTATAGTAGCTTCTTTGCATGATTTGCAGTACTGTATAACACACAGATTCACAAATTAGCGAAACTCCAACTCACGTAATATTTTAAGAAAAAAATGTTGAATGCTACCAACAACTGTTTGGTCTTTGTGCACATGGACCCTGAGGTTGAGCAGGTCACTGTCCCAAAACAACAATGCAGTTTAACATGAAAACATTCTACATGTACACATAATGTGAAAACAGAGGCATAGACAACAAGCTAAAAAGTGACAAATGCTGATAGTTCTGCTGTGTCGTTCACTACACACAAGGCCACAAAACCTACGGTAGAATGGCCCCTCAATTTATTGACAATCGAAAGAAAAATCCTTACGTTCCATGCACGCTTTGCCTAAATGCTTAAATCAACTGCTTGGAACTGAATATTTGAGCTTTCAAATGACTAATTTGTGCAAAAGTGCTTTCAGTGTTTTTTCAGCAAATGAGCGGCAGCTCTAATCATAAGAGCATGTGGATGGCGCTGCCTCTCTGCACCCACCCATGAGACAGCCACATGGATGGGAAGAGAAACCTTTCCACTTAACCACTTAAATGAATATATCAAGAAACTAATTTGCCATTTTAATTGCGTGATTTAGGAAGACGCTACTTCACTTGTCCCCCTTCCATCTTGGTTGATTTCCAATGTGTGCACACATTAGATTGATCTATGAAAGACTGCAGAAATCACAACACTTAAGTCTTTTCATTTTCCCTCCCTAATGAAATAATTGAAATTCCTGTCAGTGGCTGCACTTAAGTTGCACACAAACATTGCAGCCATGCTTTGCAGCTGAGTGAATCATGAAAGACCTGCTTTATGTGTTGTGTTGGTCTTCGCCTACTTCTTTTTTCTTTTTGTGTTCCAGGAGCCACACATTCACTCCATCCGTCAGGTCTAGAAATAGATCAGTACATCCATTTTGTTGAGATTTGCCCGTCCCATTAAGTGATTGCTTGCAGAAATGGCAGGGGACATTTCTTCTGATATGTTCCCTGAAACAGCGCTGGCAGACATTAAGGACACATTATTGAGTCCCATTTTCTCCCAGCCACAAGGATATCCATTAGAGTGGCACACAGCCCTAAATTTTTCCATTTTCTCCCTCACCAAACTTGACTTTACACATTATTTCTGCCTCTGTTTTGTAATTTGCAGCCACAAATTATGTCAGGGAAAAGCCATCTCGTAGCATGTGGCTCCTCTTCCCAGGGCTGTTTGCAGAGACTTGATTCAGAAGTGTCAAAATGGGCCTGTCGTTACGGCTAATCATGACTGACAGCAGGATACTTAAAGTCCATACAAGGTGGCCATACAGAAAACTTTTGTCTGTATTTGTGTGTCTGTCTCACACATGAGGGTTTTGTTTTCATTTGTGCGCTCACAAATAGTGGTATTCTTTCTTTTACTGTACACACTCATGCCTTTTGCTCATGTTTATTTTCATCTAAACCAACCAATTTTCTTCTAAACCAATGCCCAATAGATTAAGCGACAACAAAGCTCTTTCTGTCAAGAGTGTACTGTACATAATATTTTCTTTTTTAATGAAGTTTATAGTTACAAATGGCTCAGGTCACAACCCCTAACTTAACCTATTTATCTTCCTACCTCATAAAAATTGCATATTATTAATTTTGCTTTTCCCTCTGTATGTTTCTAAAGGTATCGCTGGACTCAGAGAGGTCTGTTTCCAGTGTGCAGTTGCTGTGGGGTGACCCAGCTCACCTGCCTGTGTTGTCATTGCTGCCAGTGGTTTTGTCACTTGTTGTACTATGTCATCTTTTCTGTCCCTTCACATATATTTTCAGCCGAGGCAGATGCCTGCCCAGAGTCTAGGCGACCCTAGGTGTTATGTTATCGGGGGCATGTTGTCATCTGTTGTGGAGCTGCCCACAGTCCAATGTGTTTGGGCCAGGGTTGGTCTGCAGCTTAGCTGTCATGCATTGTTTTTTTTTTCCATTGTAAACGAGAGGGTTGCTTTGAGTAAGGGATAGGTCTCTTACTGATGTGCTTATAGGCCAAACAGCAGTGCAGAGTACTCATCTCATATAAATTTACTGGTGCGCTTCAAATAATTGTCCTTTTGTGTGACCCACTGTTAATGAAGCTTTAGCTGTACAGTGGGTAATTTGCCTGTAGAGTACTTTTATATACAGCAGAGGAGATGTCTTGCGTTTGTTTTAATGTCATCTGCATATACAATAGGCTTTAGATGTTTTTATTAATTATTTTATAAGGCTCTTAAGTATAATAACATTCTCAAAACATAACAGACACAGGAAATGCTGCTGTAAAAGTTGAGCGTGTTGAGAATGTTGAGACTTTGCAAAGGAATAAATAATGGTATCATTTCCATTCTAGCACGTTGTACAGTTATCATACATTGATAAAAGCCTTCATGGATCCATTCAACACAGCTTTGAGCTAACATAGTATGTTGCCTTGTTTATCATCACTGCAGTGTGCTTGAGCTTATGCTTATCTCAGCTCATCTTCTGAGAACTGGGTGAGTTTGCATTAGCAATATTATGTCCACTTGATCCTGACCTTGTTGCATTCCTTGCTCATTCATCGAAACAACTCCAGGGAACTGCTCTATGGTGAGCACAATAGCTTGTAAAAATGCATTCAAGACCAGATCCACCAACAAGCAGGTCAAGGCTTTTCACAGTGTTGTGGAGAACACAATCACAGAGGCGTCAGAAGGCAGCTCAAAGGCCACAGCAGCACCCTGCTGAACTGACATTCTCATCGTGCCTTGCCCATTAATTCGCTCATTGTTGCTGTCCTGGCCTCCTGGAGTCCTATCAAAGACTCAATATCCACTGCGTAATCAAGGTCCATTGCGAATTTCCTCATCTCTTGCTCCACTCTCTCTGTCAGATGGTTTATAGCAGAGAATGAGTGACAGTATGCAGGTGCTTAGAGCAACTGCTTCTCACTTTGATATGACTTGACTGAAAAGGCCAATATTACTCTGTAATTGTGGAAGTCAAACCCAATTAAGCAAATGTGTATGGGGCAGATGCTGCCCAAGTGCCCCCCCCCCCAGACACACACACACTTCATTTACCCTTTTATCTCACTTGCCGTCACAAGATTGACTAAATCCTTAATGCAGACTGCACATGTGCTTGCTCAGCCCCCCAGCCAGCAGGGACATGTTGCTAACTGAGTTCTTGCTGGTCATTTGCTCCTTCCAAGTGAGCAGGAAGAAAAACAAAAGCACTGCCCCTCTGCTGTGGCCATGGGAAGGAGAGGTAAAATGCCACTTCTGTCGGCAGCAAGCCAAGGATAAACAGTCGAACGAAAGCAATTTAATCCACAGGGGAGGTGATGAAAAAAAGAGGGGCTTAGAAGTGTTCGCCTGCTCCAGCGGGGATCCCTGAAGGGACTGTGCCTCCAAGAGAAAACGCTCCCATTCAAGTGACAGGCCACCCCCGGAGTTTGACACTTCCTGTCTCTGAGTGGATTGGTTCTGAAAAGGAAAGCAGTAAAAGGCAATGTTCATGGTTACATGGATACATCTGAAATCTTTCCTATCTGATCCAAACAGATGTACTGACTATAAAAAGTTATTTGTGTGAAAATGTTCATAATGCTGTATTTGGTGTTAGAGTGCAAGTGTTTGGCACTAGCTAAAGACTTAAAAGCCTGTGATATCCATCCATCCATCCATCTTCCAAACCGCTTAATCCCATATCCGGGGTCACGAGTTTAAGGGCATTTTGACACATTCTAGCACTTGCTAGCTAACTTTTCTCTTAGTTCTGTTTTTGTTCACATCGCATCATATCCAAGTTTACCAAAAGGTGTCGTTCAAACTATGTGAGAATGCTGTCAGTTATGTCTGGAGCAAAAAAGTGAATGCATGTAAAATCGTGTGGACTTGCATGTGGCTGTGTGTGGGTTCTCTTCTTCACAGTCATTTCCTTTTGTCCCACCACCTACTACCAGTATCCTCAATTTATTGATTTATTGCCCCATCATAAGTCACTGTATGTATCACTACCTCACATACGACCAGCGAACAGCCTGATTGTGTTTCACTAGCAGACGTCTGGATAATTTCTGCCTACTTTTTGACCTGACCCATCTGT
This sequence comes from Betta splendens, assembly GCF_900634795.4. Lineage (NCBI taxonomy): Eukaryota > Metazoa > Chordata > Actinopteri > Anabantiformes > Osphronemidae > Betta > Betta splendens. The sequence continues at coordinate 15,965,922 of NC_040894.2, read as the reverse complement.
TGACACTTGTAACTTGCTATTGCCTGTGGATCTCCTGTTGATTGACCTGGACTGGACCTGAAGTAGTGATAAGCAGTTCTTATATACAAGCAAATCTATGTAAATTTACCTACTGGGACTTTTCTGTAGTTAAAGTACCAATCTCCATAGGATGCTCCACCAGTACCAGTGTTTCTCCATGCATTTCATTTAATTTACTGTAGGTTGCTTTTCCTGCTTCCAGTGTGCCAATTAAGGCATTGTAGCTTCTGTTGCTTCACATTGTGGTTCTGTGCCACTTCTTATAACTGGTCATCTGTTTATGATAGATTGCATTTCAAGGTATTTCATTCATTACATTAAACACAATAGAAATAAAAAAGTATTCTTTTAAAAAGTGGACCAGGACACGTTTTTCATCAGTTCAATCAAACAGTAAGTAATTTTAGCTACAGTACACTAGACAACAGGTAATGAACGAATTACACAGTGAGAATGGCCATATTTGAAACATTTCATTTACGCACTGAGCAGTATGGCAGTTCCCGCAACACTTACAGTATTAAGCCTGTCCTGGACTAATATGGAGGTAGCAAACAAGCAGAACATCTGTTTGCCCCAGTGGGAATCACAGCAATAGGAGCACTCATCCGTTTGATTTAAATGTGTGACCTCATGCCTCCATTACTTTCAGCTTTGCTACCCATACAAATGACAGGTCATTGTGGGTCACTAGACACATACACACTTTGTGTTGTGTTTGGTTGTGGCTATTTTTGAGTTTCACCCCTGTTGAATGTATGATGTCAATTTGTTTAGGTTGAAATACACTCTACTGCTTGTTCCTGGATGTGCCTTTTCTTTTTTCTTTTTCTGTCCTGTCCAGCAGTTCAACAAGCAACATGTATTAGGCTGAATGTCATGTTGTGATGGACAGTTTTGCTTTAACTAGGAGTCTATATCCAACCATTCATCTACCTTCTACTGCTTGTTCTGGAGCCTATCCCAGCTAGCTAAAGGGGAGAGGCTGTCATGATCCGCCACGCGAATCGAAGCTATCAAAGTCAGTCTGGGCCGAGTCAGAGTAGCGCGAGGGCCAGGAATTGATGGAAACAGTTTATTTTTAGCTCAACATAAAATACAAAACACAAAACACTCCCTTAACTAAACAAATACACCAGGAGGCTAAACATGATTCAACAATTAAGCAAACAACAGGCACAAAGTAATTCAATTCTTTTATTTATATAGCAACAAATCACAACAAGGTTATCTCAAGGCACTTTACAAAGAAAGGTTTAAGACCTTACACTACTAAAGCCATCAGATCCCACATACAGCAAGCCTTTAATTTGACAGCAACAGTGGAGAGGAAAAACTCCCTCTCTAACGAGGAAGAAACCTCCAGCAGAACCAGGCTGGATGTGGGCGGCCATCTGCCTCGACCGGTTGGGGTGAGAGGATAGAGAGATAGAAAAGCACAGCAACAGCAACAAGCAACAACAGAGCACAGGCAGGATGGTTGGATCCGCAGCTGCCCAGCACAGACACATAGCTCTGAGGCCTATGATACCTTTAGGTGAGGACAGAGTGGGGGAGAGAGAGGGCGGGGAAGAAGCACAACTACTGGAGAGAAAGAGACAAGGTTAGTTGAACATATAACAATGATGGGAGGTTTTTAGACTGAAGACGTAGAAGGAAACAGAGGAGCTCAGTGTATAAATTAAGTCTCCCAGCAGTCTATGTCTATTGCAGCTTAACTAAGAGATGGTTCCTGTGACTAACAATCATTGCCGGTGACCTGAACCAACTCTAACTAAACTAAATAAAGATGTACCTTGGGCAGACACATTTATATCTAAACAACTAGATATAAATGAAGTATGTAGTATATGTTAGAAGTATTTGTCTTTAGTTACAGTTGTACTACTTCTGCACTGACTTGTGTAGAAGAAGTAGTACAACTGTGCTTTGGAATTTAGCAATATCTAACCCAACCGCTGTTTCAGTTGCACAATCTGTTTTGTTTTCATTACCTAGTTTGTTCCATTTGTGACATTGGCCACGCCAACTTCCTGTTTTCTCCCCTGCGCCTCTTACATTAATCATGGATCAATATATCTATTGTTTTAGTTTGTATCCATCTTGGATCTGGTTCACCCCACGTTGCGTCTTTAATCGACTGTGTCCTTTTTGATTTACATTGTCCTGTATGTACAGTGGTACCACTTATTAGGGTCAGGCTCTGCCATGTCCTGGGGACATTTCCACTGCATTTCTTCAACGCTGAGGACGCTGACTTGTATTGTAGGTGGCGATCATCATACACTCATAGCACATCATGTGTAGCTCAACTATCTAACATGCTCTGAATGCATTAAGGAGGTCACATGGGTATTTAGGAAGTTTTGAATAAATTTAATTATTATCAGATGTTATAATGTAGACCTGTTCCCATAATATGAGTGATTACAATGTAGAATAATGGAGTGGTAAATATGATGCATTAAGATTACTTAAAATATCCCAGGTCCTGGAATTCTATGCTGTGGTAGAGAGGAGTTTCTGCAAGACGTGGATTTCTTAGCGATTCACATGCTTATTTGCACTATGTTGCCAGAAAAGTGTGATTGCTGCTGTCTGCCTTTTACATTTTAATGAAAAACAGTGCTTTCTTTGATAACTATATTCAGATCACCACTTTACAGTTATAATAATGACAGTGTTTAAGAAAGACATACTGTACACAACATACATAACTATGTTGTCTTTTTGTCTTCAGCAGAGAAAGAGCGTCTCCTACACACACACACACACACACACACACACACACACACACACACACACACACACACACTACTGTATATCAAGTACAGTATGTTGTCATAAGCCTCCATAAAAAGTAACTACTGCTTAGACAAATCACTTTGCCCACTATATTTACTTCTCAAATCATTTCCTTCTGTGATTAATAAAGTTTTTGGAATCTTGAATCAATTTGGCTGCAATAGGCAAGTTCTGGATGGTTGCCTATTTCTTTTTTTACCACCTTTAAATATAAACACCTTTGAAAGTGTATATTTCCATTAAATAGATTCTAAAATAGATCCAAGTACAGTGACAATGGATCAACAGGTAGAGCAGTTGCCCACAGCTCTGCTGTATATGAATGTATGGTTGCCTGTATGTATGTCTACTTTACCCCCAGCCATTGCCTCCTACACAAGTCATTAAGTTGTTTTTTATGCGTTAAAGCATGTTGACTTCAGAAAATTCAACTTTAAGCTCTCTGAAAATATCAAAGAAATCCTTGTTGCCCAAATATTCCATTGAAATATATTGCAAATCACCGGTTGCATTACCAGATTGTTTTTGGCAGAGGAGAGTGTTTTATTCCATGATTCTTTTATATACATTACATTATGCATTAATGCAGATGCTTCTCTGCACATTTTTACAGTCCTTGTCAACCTGGTTTTATAATTGCCAGTCGATACACCCTCAGATGGCTTGATGTTCTTCCATGGATGCTACCTCTGTCAGTCAGGGCATAAAGGCTACATGGGGCAAATGCAGTACTTGGAGTTGCAATTGACGAGGCAAGCAGTCAGTAATTAAGCAGTTCATAAGGCTATCTCATTAATTATCCCCTTCAATTGTTGCTGCATTCGCAAAATGTCCTGATTACACTCTTATTGACTTGGAATCCTATGACAAAATCTTTCTTGCTCCACTTCCTAATGGAGTCTAAAAGAGGAGTCGTTTACAAACGGCTTTATTAGGCAGAGTGCCTACATGGAGCAGAGGCTTTCAAGCACTTAAGCAGAGGTCATACAAACAGCAATATAATTAGCAATCTCAGTTTTGGCCTGTTTGATTTGAAAAGCGTCTCCTCCGTTCAACATTAATAATTCATTTTCAAAGAGAACTGCCAGGCTCCTGAAAGTAATTTTTTTTCTGGCCTGCTGCTGCATTAGGTAACTACTTAGTCCATATTTGTTATGCATTCATAGGGTGTGTTGAGAAGCTTTGAATCATTAACAACACTTTTACCTAGTTTTTATGTTTGAAGAAACCTGATTTATACAGAAAGTCACAAAGGGCATTCTAATGTTATGGAGAAAATTGTAACAGTAGACAGTTTCTTAATACTGTTTATCTTTGATTACGTCTTGATGTCTATATGTGTGCAGTGCAGTGTAGCAGTCCTGTTAAGTCACAACGTCGCCTAATAACTCACAACACCAAAAACACAAGTGAATTTCTAGTGCAATGGAAAAAAACTCTAAAATGGAAGCAAATGCTGAAATTTACCAAACCTCCTCAAAGCCCATCCAAGCTCACGTCGAGCCTCCCAGCATGGCTCTAAATGCAGATAACGAAGAAATGGAAAATGGAGGCCAAATTGACCCTTTCACAGCATGTTAAGTCAGTTTGTATGGGTACCTGCAGTGGCTGCCCCCCTCCTATCAATAAAATAATTTAAGAACACATTATACTCCTTTAAAAGGGCCCATTTGTCAGACCAGGTGACTCTTAAAAGACCCTGCGGATTAGAGACACCCTGCATCAGGTACTTTTAATTCAGCCACAATCGATATGACTTAGGCTTCCGTTGTGTTGAGAGTGAATATTAAAAAAAGGGTATTTCAGTTCAAATGTCTCTTGTGCATAAAGTCAATAAAAATGAATGGGGGGTAAACAGAGGTGGGGACTATGCACTCTGCACTGCAATTCTATGTGTAAATTGAACAATCTGCATGGCTTTTATTTGAAATTGTTGTATTAGTGAAATCAGAATATGGTTTTATCAATCATGAAACAAAACTAGTTACTGCATTACACTCCTACTGAACGTCCTCATAAAAGATTAAACATGCACATTGGTTACACTGATCTTTAGTTATTAACCAAACATTGGCTATTATTAATTAGAACTAGAATTGTATATGGAATGTTAGTTAAAGAGCAGGAAACATAAACAACAATGACAACAATATTGTAAAATATCTAAATTTGCATAATTAGAAGGAATGAGTTTCACACTAGTCGTATAAAATCAGTCGATATTGCATTATTAGAAAATAATTAGAAAACATCACACTATTGTAAACTAAAATACAACAATAAACAAATAAAAACTGTGATATGATATTTGGAAAGATAACAGAGAAATCATATGCAGATCTGAAAGAATCTGTGAAAACATTTTTCTAAATTATACTGTGAGGAAGATAACAAAAAGGTTTTGCTTTAATAGTAACAAAAAATATACTTTTGTTCTCCGCATATATGCCTTGGAAAATAAAAGCATCTGAGCAAAAATCAAGCTTCATCACACTAATTACTGGTGGTGTTTTTACAGGACGTCCACCTGAAAATAAAGTCTTGCCTCAAATAAAAAGAATGGAGGCTAATGTGGCTAAGGCTAGTATCTGACGTCATGTCATGTATGTCATGGTCACGTCTAGGTGTGCATGTCGGCCACAGTTTTTATGCCTCTTTGTTCTGAGCCTATGTTTAAGCATATGGTCCATTGCCACAACATTAGCATAATCATTCTGATATGCAGCTACAAATCCCCATACACTGCTAACTGTGTTGATTTTTCAACACAGCAATTATATGCTAGATGCTAATTATATGTTAGCTAATTATATATTACATATTAGATATTGTGCAGCAATATCTGCACAATATTAAGCAACAGCCATTCATGACTCTGTACACTACTCACACTGTTCACTTCGTGCCTACTTATGTTAGCCTAGTTACTGTATTCTATTGTATTTACTGTATTGACTGTATACTCTCCTGCATCATGCTCATCATGTGCAATATCTACAACATCATACACATACATGTGCAATATCCACTATCCATTCCATAGATCTGTTTATGGATGAGTGTTTGTATGGTTTCTTTTCTCTTTTTCTTGTTCTCTTACTGTTGTAAGGTGCAGTTTCTCCACTGTGGAACTAATAAAGGCATTTTTATTCTTATTATTCTTATTTTCCAAAATGCAGAAACATTTGTAATGCACATACAGCTCTTTTAAATGAGAAAACACATTGATAAAACCTTAAATTTGATTCATCATGAAGCCAAAAAAATTGTGTTTTAATAATAATAATAATAATAATAATAATAATAATAATAATAATAATAATAATAATAATAATAATAATAACAGAAAAAACTTAATTAGGTTCTTTGCATATAAGTAGGTGCATTCATGATCTACACTGCTGCATGTTTTTATATGTCTGTTTTGCAGTTGCTGTTTTCCCAGTCTATTTGTCAGTGAGCAGAGGTTTGTGGCGGCTGAGTGAAGAAGTGATTTGGCATGTTAGTGAGTGTGTTGGGGCTAATCAGACAGAGGGGCCACTGTAATGGACAGAATCTGGGCAGAATCACAGCTAGACCTGCCGCGGTAGGGAGCGGATAATACAACTAATTTCTCCACTGTCTCAGCTACCGCACAGACGGAAATGGGGTCAACAAAGGTGCAGTCAGCATCAAATGAACAGCTGTTTTCTTTCTCAGTGAAGAGCTGGCAAAGAGGGGAATCTTAACAGAAACCAGCCCGCAGCCCCCCACCTACTTTTTGTATAAATGTAGAAGAATGTATGTACAAATTAAGGCCAGGACCTGTGCATATTACTTTCATCCTTCATTTCTGAAGCCAGGCTATTGCTGATGCTATACTGTAGGAACACTCAGTGCAGCTGTGTGATGAAATGTGCATGGATTCATTTATTGGCCAAGGTTTGTGCATTTGTCATGATGGAGAAACAATTGGCTATTATGAACATGCTAGTGTGTACATTGGAAAGACTACAACTACATGAAGTGTGGCTTTGTGTAACAATAAGCCACGCATATATTAATGTAGATATTAAGTCCAATTGCAGGATGCTTTGAGAAGTTTTTGTCAGTTTTTTCTGTGATTGGACATGTCCAATTCTTATCACAAAGAACAGATGCACAATCTCTGTTTCATCAGGACGCTGGCAGCTATAGTAAAATATCTTCTTTCATTTAAACAGAAAACATCAACCTCATCACTACTCTGTAAAGCCAGATGCTATCACATAGTGTGACAGTTTGTCACACCGGCCTACAGAGGTGCTTTTGGTTTTATTTCTTTCTGTTTCACCTTGGCCACTCACCTTTGACATCACTTCTTGGACTTATTTACAACTGGACTTCATAGAACACATGAAAAGATTCTTCACCAGTCTGTCTTTGCCAGTCTGTCACATCTGTTTGCCATATTTTAGTGTCTTTCTCAAAAACAGACTTGATGCTCTGGAGGGGGTTTAAACCCGCTCCCCAAGCCAACGCTCTGCCACTGAGCCACCAAGATTTTAATCACAGCACTGTTATGCATGCTTGAAAATATGACTGCATTCATAAAAGCCCTTTATTGGTAACCTTGGTAGTATTTAGTGTTATTGTTCCTGCAAATACAATTTTTCTCCTATGGTTCTCCTAATTTCCTATGATTTGTTTTTCATCCTGCACCTGCAGTGTTTTTAGTTCTCCACTGTAAAGAATGTTAAAATTCTATTACATAACGTAAAACACTGGGTCAGTGCATTGGGGTCGTAGTACTGGAGTAGTAGTGTTTTTTTTACACAGTAAATCAGTTAAACTAATCTTCTGTTGTGTTTTTTGAATTTCAGGGATTAGGTAAGTAATACTTACAAATTGTTCTAGACAAATGTTAACATGACAGCACAGCACAGTCAAAGGTAGAAATACATGAACAATTTCAGTTAAAATGTAACATACCACTAGTACTCCACTGACATTGTCCAGGTTATTATTTATTACAAAACACTATTACTTTAATTTTTTTGATAAAGTAAAAATATAATATATAACAACAAACCAAACAAGACATTAAGACTTCATAAAACACACATATGGTTGTAGACAGATTAAATAAAAAAACAAACAGGCAACACCACAAGAGCAACAACAAACACAGGTAGGCTGTTACTTAAAGTTTTTGGTTTGAATAAAAATGGAGAACCATTATCGCAGGAGAGAGAAGACACAACCTACAATAAATAGTAACTTTGTAAACTCAAGAAGGTCCCCAATAGTCTAATTCTATAGCAGCTGAACTAAGATGGTTCACAGAGACCCTTTCTCTAGCTATAAGCTTGGTAGTTGAAGGCTCTGTCTCCCATTCTAATTTAACAACTCTAGGGAAGCACAAGTAGTCTGATAGTGTTCTGTCCAGAAGATATACCTGATCCCACACATTACACACACCTCCACTGGATCTGGGTCAGAGGCATCAGAATTAACTATAGCAGGATGGATACAAATAATGATGATACACTGATGCAGCTATGGAATCACACTTTTTAATGCAGTAGCAGCAATGGATAGATGAAGTAAACTGGATACATGAAAGAAAATTCACAAGATGCAGACTCTTGCTCCTGCTTCAAACACATGTGATCCCCCCACCCACCCACCCACCCACACACACACACACACACACACACACACACACACACACACACACACACACACACACACACACAATAGACACAAATGGGTTAATCTTCAGTTACTTGAGTATTTACTACTTTAATGAGTTACACTCTTCAAATTATGTACCTGATGGTGCTGGAATAAATATTTAAAGACTAGGTGTATGTTACTCATTCAAAAGAACATGAATCCAGATGAATCTACAGTATTCTGTGCTGTGGTTAATATTGTGGAAGTCGCAGAGTGTGTGTGGACTGGGTCAAAATCAATTACAGTATGGGTTATCATGGAAATGAAGGAACATGTCACCAAGTGCAACAGTGGCTCGCTGAATAGTGTTTGGACAACAATGAAGCTCTGTGGCACAGTGCAATATGATGGATCAGGATTTTGATAAACCGCAATTCTTTCTTAGATTAGCAACATCCAATCTATTTGTCTTTTCATGACTTATCAACAATAGGAACCTATCCCCAGATGTACCCTAAGTAGAAGTAATATAAATAAATACTAAATAGCACAGTGTAATTAAACGTGCAATGTTTTAAATCAATCTAATCAGGAATTAAATTAATATAATCAGATGAAAATATAATCTATATCTAATCTATAATTATAATGATGTGATTATAAATCAATTATAACTAACTGCTGGCAGTGTCTTAATGGTCAGATAATTTATGGCCATGACTATAAACTGTGTTAATGTAAATTCAATATGTCAGTGACATCTCTTAATTGCAGAGAGAAACAGCAACATTAATTTGAGATGGAAGTAACTAGAGTAGGTTGCTGTGGAAAACTGCACAAACATACATACAGTATTTACAGTATTGTCTTGGCACTGTGAAAATCACCATAGCCCAGCTGAGAGATGGATGGCACACAGACGGCAGCCACTCCACCCGTTATGATAAAAACACTAATGAGAATGTTTGAATGGCTGGATGATGAGGAGCCTTTGAGAAGGATGCATTACTTAATGATATGTCTGCTACAGACTAACAAAATGTGCTCACTCCTATCTCTGGCAAACTAACTAAACAGATGCCTAAGTCAATTCCACTTGTGGCCAAAACTAACAAGCACCACCCATTAGACATATGTGTACAGTAAACCACTTGATTAAAAAAAAGACAACAATACAGAAACAAATGATTAATGAACTTTAAAAAAACAATAACTACCTAAACATCCCTGCAAAGGCAGGACAAATACTAGACACAAAGCAGTAACCTAAATGCACACAAAGGCTGGACAAAATACAAAATCCTTACTGTAAATACACAAAAAAGAACACCGTGCTAAGCAGGAATAAAACGCTAAGACAAACACATTGAATGTAGGCCTTAAACACTCCGATCTCACTCAGCATCTTCTGTCAACGAAAATATAAAAGCTTTAGAAACACAAAAAAGTAAAAATAATATAAACTTTATTGTGAGCAGTGTGGGATATTTATCTCTGAATTTGATCCATCCCGAGGGAGCAGTGTTAGTGCAATGTTACATTTACTAGCCCCGAAGGATATAAGTCACCACACTGGTGGTTGATTGTTTTTATGAATGTATGTAAGCCACATACTCTATTTTTTAAATCAAGCTGAGAACTAAATACATTTTCCATGCTTTTTCATTTATAGGGCTAGCTTTATCATGTATTGCTTGTTTGTTTCAGTGATTGGAGGAGTTTACAGATATTTTATTGTTTAATTTCTCAGCAGGATAACGTAATAGTCATAGTTTGGGACATCAATTACATCACATTGGTGGTGTCATTAGAAATCCACAACTAACAGGCAGTTATGAATGTTGAGTAAGATGAGACTCTTGATTTGTTACAACAGGTATTTGTAGACTGCTGAGAACTGGCTTATTATCACACACTGTGGCAAATCAATGCGGTTATTCCTGATATTGATTGATTGAACGATGACATTGATGCAGTCTAGATCAATAGCAATAGCAATGTTTTGGACTTCAGCCATAAGGTAAAATGTGTCACCATTTATAAGAATTTAATCTTTTTCTCACAGATTGGAGAAAGATGAAAATTGAATTTGTTGCTTGTATAAACATTAGTAAAGGCTACTCTTTTCACTATACAGTAGTAATGCCAAATACGAGAAGTGAAGATATGACATATATGTCATATATTATAAAAAATCGCTTTTCTTCTTGGTCTTAATGTCACAAATAGTAATTAACAATTTTTCTTTATATTGTTTGTCACGTTTATATAATATAATATTGCAGTGGATAAAACTTCTGCACTATGGCTCTATAAAACTTTATACTCAAAAGAGTAAAAGAATATTCAGTTAACAATCACCACCACTTGCAATGGGTTGATTGTTAACTGAACAGTATGGGTTGAAACCCTTGGGTTCACTCTACATTTCTGCGACCTCAAGCATAGTCTTCCTTGACTGATTTGCAAGGAGCACATCCGCAAATAAATCAGTAAATATCTGATTAATTATCTTTGTATCTACCTCCGCTGATTTGTTATCTCCGTTCCCAATATATTCAATTATCCTTGAATAGACCTACTAATTGTTTCAAATTGTAGTATTATCTTTTGATTTCTTTGATTAATAACAACATATTTCTATAGGGTTAGACATTTCCATGCTTCCCCAAAACAAATCAAGTGAACGTAACAAGAAGGACGTAAGAACATTTAACCTGAAATCTACACATAAGGCCCACAATTCTCAGTAACATACAGCTCTGCCACAGAGAGCAGGAGTTACAAAAGCAACATGCCATCTACAGTTGAGATGTATTTAACCTTCCCCATCAGGAGAAGTAATGGATTAAAGGGTGCTGTGGCTCTGCAGTTTGCCAGTCAATGTTGCTTCACTCAACTCCAAAACCCCCACCCACCCCCACCCAGTCTTCTTCCTGCTGTAAGAAGTTGATTTGCCACCAATTGCCATCTCGAATAGCACCATTAATGCACGCCCACAAAAGGATGACACATCGCATTATCACCTCACTCCCTTTCAAATTAGAGCTGAGCGATGCCTCAGCGCAGCTTGTGACTGGTTAAAACTATCAGCTATTTGTAGGGATTGTTCCCTAATACGCAGCGTCTAAAGATTTCATCAGGCATTTGATGACAGAAATAAACTACTGCCCACAGGGAAATTGGACTGATTAATGGAATTATGCGATGGACAGGAGTCGATACAGGCAGCACACACTCGCATGGTGATGGGCAGAGCTGTCTGTCATAGACAAGACTGGAGTGACTTATCGAAGGAGCCTCATCCAGCAACACACCACCTCAAGCAGTGCCTGGGGATGTGTGTCCATGAAAACGCTAGGCCAGATTAAAACCTTGCTCAGTCTGCCTGTGTTTAAATGCACACAACTGCTGATACACTTACAGATTTACATTTCCCTGTCACAGAAAAAGCACTATAAATCTATGTAGGACAGGTAAAGCACTGAAATCCCACTTCTTCTGCTTTTGTGAGTTTTTATTATCAAGACAGTTTTGCACCCTCACTCAGACTGGCCCCCCTCAGCATTGTTAAGTGCTCTCTTAGTCCTCCTAATGCACCTCTACCACCACCAAAACTGCAGACGACCCCCTTCCACCTTCATAGCCAGTCTGCTTAGACTTCACAAAAAATGGTTTTGCAATTGTTTCTACCTCGAAGAGGATGCAACTTTTGCTCAGGGGCCTTAACAACCAGACATACAGTACAGGCAGCAGAAAAGTAATAGGACTAGTAGGATGGTTTTCATCTGCTTTCAGGAATATGGAAGATCTACTATATTAATGTATACTATAAACACTCCCAGTTGTCAGAAAGTGTGTGCATGCTGTCTATCTTTAACAAACAATAAAGATAAACCTTATGTACTGTAGATCATGTATTCCGCACAGATGATATAGAGAGACTTTCAGGGTTATAGAATGAATACAAAATGACATGTTCTGAATATGATGCTGTCTGAATCTATTAACTAATATAAATAGCTACACCTGTCTGTTTGCATGGTATATTGAAACAGATATCAGGTTTAAGTATTGCACTAAAGATGTTTTATACTAATCAAGGAACCTGCCTATTGTATAGTATGTTGACTAACTTAATGCAAACACAAATCCTTCCTTACACTTATCTTCTGCTTGTGAAAACATACAATACATCTATATTAATGATATGAGGACATATAGAACATCATAATAAAATAATCTTTATAATTAAAGAAATTAAAGGTGATTTAACTTACGTGGGATATGTTACATACAAAACAACTTGAATCAATAAAACAAAAAGTGTTTTTATTGAGAAAGTAGTGTGCGGCCATAGCATAGTGCTGGGGATGATGAAACCATGATATATAGTAAGCCTCTCAAATCTGTCTTCAAAGCTTTAGCAGGAGCGCCCTCTACTGTACTATACTGTGAAATTAGAGCAACTCAAACATCATAACTCAGTTGAATTGTGGCACACATATGAAATGTAATTTATTGAACATGCATTGACCGTGATTAAAGAGTTGATTACAAATTACATATTGAATCAAAATTTAGTTTTCTTCAATTATGCCCCAAAACCTCTACTGTTTTGCCAATCCAATTTACCATATACAATCATTTTGAGTTGGTAATGTTTCAACTCTGTAGGTTTACAGTATTTGTATCCTTTGTGTTAGTTTCTTTGTTCCTCATTCCTGCTATCAAGTGGTTTTGTGTCTATCCATTCCATTTGACCATATATCCTTTCCAAGAAGTCCCTGTTCCTGCATTCCTCCTGCTTTAGGCAACTCAATTGCTAGTGGTAGCACTAAATTAATATGTCTGCGGTTAGTTTGTGAGAATCTTTTGACCATTTGTAACAGAAACATGCTTTGTATAGCTGATTTAATTCACTATTATTTAATTTAATTGTTTTATTTACGCTGTGACGCTTTAATATCTGTTAATAATAATGTTAATAATAAAACCTGTTACTTATAAAACATTCATAGAACACATCTGTCATGTCTTTTAAACAATTCTTCTGGCTTTCAGAAAACAGAATTCACAATTACATGTTTCAAAGCATAAATGGCCAATCAGGCATCCAGTTTAAAAGGTGAAAAGTTATCTCTACACTGCCTCTCTGCAGGGAACCATGTCTAAGTGGATTTGCCAGTGATCTGCTTTGCCACTGATCCGGCTGAAACTGGAGCGTGACACTCGTGTCAGACCTTTCACCTATTTAACCCCCCCAACCCTAACCCAACCTAATAATACTAGACAGTCCAACTAAGAAGATTTCTGCTACTATTACTTATTGACATTCTTTAAAATTTAGAAATGAGAAATTCTAATTAATTTACATGATGATACAGATCAGACAGTTAACTAATCATTGCTTATTTTCAAAATAATAATTACAGCAACGTAATAATTAAAGAACTATTTTAGGGCCACAGGTGAGTAAACTGCAAAAGAGTCACAACTGGTGAGGAAGGTACTATGGTATTACCACAGAGCAATATCTGGTGTGGCAGGATCCAAACTCCAATTATGTGAAGCCCACATAACCCACAGTAGAGCAGGTGAGTCTATATGGCCGTTGGTCTCAGTGAATTGTGATATCAAACATTTCAAAAGTACACCATAGTATCAATGCACAAAATTCTCACACTGAATACCAAGACATGGAGCACAAAGCAAATAATCCGATGGGGACTTTGGGGTATAAATACAGAGAAAGAGATGGACGCAGGTGCAAACACACCTGATCAAGGTAATCAGCAGGCTCTGGGGAATGGAGAGTTAAAAAAGCAGCAAGGAACTGGTTTAAGTCTGACACCTCTGCTCTTTTTAACTACACTATACCTGCTACTGCCACTACACACCCTTACCAGGAGGGGGCTCTGGCGTCACAACCTACGACACAGAATAGCAGAAGGCTGCATCTTAGAACTGGCAAAAGTCCAGAAAAGTGCAGTCCTAGGAACAGCAAGGATACTGCGCAGAACCCTCAAGCTCCCTGGCCTCTGGTAGAGGACCCGAGCTTGGAAAGTGGAGACCACCCGCGGAGGGTGAGAATAGAGTGGTATATATATATTTTATTTTGACCAGTTCCTGTTTGTGTAGTTATGTCTTGCTTTACGTTTCAGTCATGTGATTCACAACCAGCATCTCATTAATAAATCAGTTTGTTACCTCATGTTACCTGACCACACACCTGTGTTGATTCTCCAGCTTTTCATACCCATAAGTCCTTCTCGTGTGCCAGTACCGGATTGCGTCTTGACCGTGTGTTTGCTTGCTCCCTGTCTGTACCATTGCCATTAACCTGTGTACCAACCTTTGCCTGGCTGACCACGGAGCCTTATTAAAACATCTGAATTCCAAGCTTTGTCTGAGCTGTGCATTTGGGTCTCTCACCTTGCTTCCTGTGACATTATATCAATTAAATTGGTTATATTTGTCTGTGTATGTTTGTGTTGTCTGCACAGATCATTGAACAGCTGCAGTTGTTGAAAATGAAAAGCAAATGCTAATAAAAGTAGATTAATCTGGATGTTCTACTTATAACAACACAATAGGATGTTCTCAAAACTGATTTAATGCTCAATCACTTACTCAGCGCATAATGTTATCTACAGTAACTTTATTCATTGTACAGGATAGCCAATGTTCATCTCGATCTAAAAACAACAGGTGAGAAAAAATATTAGCCGTGTAAAGATAAATTCTTTAGTAGTATTTAGTAGTATAAAATTATGTGCCTTTTTTGACAAGCATAGAGTAAGAAAACCTTGATGTCTGAGTTAGCTTGCAATGTTTTTTTAGACCCAATCTCTGTTTTCTGATCCTTCTTTAAAACCTCTGGTGGTTGATTGGAAAACCGGCTTCAGTGATGCAGATAGAAAATGGTTTAAGCACACGCCACGAGATGTGAGTCGGTGGTCATAGCAGACCGAAAACAGAACCATATCTTATTGAGACGGTCAGGACTGTCAGTCAGCAAGTTTCATGCTGTGAACAGAAAATGAGCCCTTCATCATAAAACAATAAAGCAGGAAATCAAGCTGCCAACATTACACTCTGAGAATGCTGTTGTGCTATATAGTTGATTGTTGAAGATTGTTTTTAAGAAAAACCTTTAATAGTCCCACAGTGGGGAAATTTTGTCTCACAACAGCACAATATGATACAGAAGAAGAAAAAAAAATACAGTAGCAAGTAAAAATACAGAAACAGATCAGTGAGACTGGCAGAGTTGGCACAGTATAACACTAGACAGTGGCAAATTGTCCTGAAGTTTGTGTGGAGGTTTTGTGTTATCTGTAGGCTTTAAAACTCAGGACAGGAGGAGATGTTTTCAGAGAATCTTGGTGTGCACTTTGTGTGAGCATCACACAACTTGTTCTCTCCACCCGGGTGCCTTTCTTCTTTCTTTCTACTGATTTCCTTTCTTTTTTAATTTTTCCTATATGCATATGCAAAAATAAATTCACAAAGACAACTTTTTGAATTCTTCTTTTCATTGAGTTGTCAGAAGCTCAACAATTTGGCGTTGTTGGCAGGATCCCACGGGTGAGGTGAGTTGAGCAAGGTGAGCAGTTGACGACGATCCTGACTGAAACAAATTATTCAGGTCAGCCCTAACATCCTGTCTTAGAGAAAAGGGGACTGACTGCTTCGCTCAGGGACGTTCACCGCTGGGATCCAAAGAACAACACTTCTGATGCTTGGTGAGAGAAATTCCAAAAAAGAAAACTCAAGTTACTTTTTCAAATTAAGGGGTTTTGATTCAATTAGGAAAGGACCAGGAGGAAGATTTGTGAGGTCGCAAATCTAGGGAGTGGGGCTTCCTAGTCTGGGGTGGATGGTGGTCCCCCAGCAAGCTTCTCTGAGCCAGGCCAGAGCCAGGCCAGAGCGAAGCTAGTAGAGTGAGGCAGGTTAAGGCAATCGTACCGGGGTGGAGAACGATTCCCTTCTTGAAGACGTTCTTGAAGCAAATTGGGTTAGAAAGTGTACACTTCATGTGGAACCTTCAGGTGGTTTGAGAGTAACCACCAGAGAGGATGGGGTCCGGTCAGACTAAGAAATTCTTCCGGATGATCCAATAATAAAAGTCATAATAAGAAAATATGGCCAAGCCAGAGTAAAATGGGTAAATGATTGGGTTTCTAAATACGGCTTGTCTCTTCCTGTACTGCTGTCCCTTTGCCATGGGAGTCCCCTGAAGGCATGAAGTTTAAGCATTTTTTCACCAGGTCAGACATCTGTCCATTAAACATACCTCATGGGAAAGTTGAATACCCACATTCACAGGAGTTCAGTACTCCCTTATATGCATATCAGTGGCGACTGCAGGGTCAAGGTTTTTCTGAGTCTGTAATGAATACCGTGCATCAGCAGATATCTTCATCTGAAACTACATTTATGCAAGCAGCAGATTTGCATTGTATTTATTACGAGTCCTATGGCCCAGATCCTGAGTATGAGAAACCATGGTTTCGTGTACCATACGAGAAACTGGCTTTTAGCACATTGTATTGGAACAAATATAAAGCTGTTCTGTGTGTTGTTCTTTCCCCTGAACAGAAATCTTTTTACTCTAAAACAAAAACAGTCCCATATGTGCCACACTGAAAACATGAGAAAGACACATAGGGAGATTTATCCACATTCATGGCAAGCTGTGAGTACAAAGCTAATCAGTGGGCAGCCACATCAGAACCTACGGTGTTGTACAATTTAGGGCATCACATTTATTGCAAACCTTTTCAGTCAGTTTGTCATGCACAGTGTTACTGGCGAGGGTCAAACTAGACTGAACGGTTAAAACGAGCGTCGAACTGAACTGAGAGGTATTCTAAACCACGCTCCTTGAGCGGGGAGACAGACTACAATGACCTACAAACTGAACTGGTAGGACCCAAATGCACGACCCATAGACAAGACTGACAAATAATGATTTAATATATTAAACATGTAGACAGAGGACAACACGAACTAAGGACGCTGCGTATGCAGGATAAACCAGAAAACAAAACATGCAAACTAACACAAAACTCACAGGTAAACTAAAGGTCGCTGCAGAGCAGGAAACTAAATAACTATCCTAAAACACAAAACATGCAAACAACAGTATCTAACGTAATCAGCAAACAAACACACAAACCTGGACAGAGCACGATGGCACAGTAACAAGTAACAAGTAATGCACCAACAAAGACTGTGCACAAACTGAGACCTTAAATACCAGACAAGACAGGTGAACCCAATCAAACTAATACAGGAAACACAAGACAGGAAACAAGGACACAAAACCAAAAGGGTGAAACCAGGCTGCCCCTGGTGGCGTGGAAGCCGAGTCACAACACACAGTGCACTGTGCATTTGGTAGATGACGTCCTCACCACGCTTGCGACTCTTTTTCTTTCCACAGATGTACTGCAGCAACATCCTGAGCTCCAACAAGTCCCTTCTGCTCTATGGGCAGCACATAAGTATGATGTTGGGTTAATAGCAGATTGTGAACCAGTGGTCATCACACCAAAACTATCGCCCATGCAAACCACAGTATCCACTAAAATCAGAGGAAATTGAAGGTATCACTCCTGTTTTTAACTGTCTTCTCGCAGCAGGTGTCATTGTCCCCTGTGAGAACTCACCCGTTCGCAGGCCGATTTTTCGGGTAAAGAAAATTGGGAATAAGGGACAGCTGGCTGAATGGAGGAAACGCCAGGGCAGATGCTTGGTTAGACGCATGGGTTAGACCATACAGTATGTCAAAAGGGGGATGTCAGAGGTCTTAACACAACACTGGTACACAAAGGGTTTTGCTATTTATGCACAAAAACACTGTGAGTCTTGTGTAATATGTGCTCAGCACAATCCAGGGAAAAAGGTCATAAAACCAGCAGCAGCACATCCTCTACCAGAATGGGGATTCGAACATCTAATGATGGATTTAATAGAACTAACCACTAACAGTGGTTCCGCTGGCACCACTCCACAAAGTTCTGAGTGAGTCCTCTGTACTCTGCATCGTCATCATCAATGATGAGTCTGACAATCGCAGAGTCATCAGACAACTTCTGCAGAACACAGCTGTCCGTCTTGTGTGAAGTCTGACATGTAGAGGGTGAAGAGGAAGGGGGCCAGTACAGTCCCCTGTGGGGCCCCAACACTGCAGGTCAGAGTGTCAGACACACAGTCCCTGGCTCTCACAAACTGGGGCCTGTTTGTCCACAATCCACTCCGTCAGATGGAGGTCCACACCAGCCTTCTCCAGTTTGTGTTTCAGAAGCACCGGCTGGATGGTGTTGAAGGCACTGTGCTGCCGGGCTTCTCTAGATGGGAAAGAGCTCGATGTAGGAGGAAGACGTTGTCCACTCCTATGCTCCACACAGTTCGCCTGCGCAGGACTTTAGAGTCTGGAGCTGATGCCATCTGGTCCAGCTGCTTTCCTGGCTTTGATTTTCTTAAGCTCTTGTTGTGTATTTTGATGTTCCGACCTTGTCAGAGATTTCACACGGACTCAAACTTTTATGCTCAAATTAACAAATGAATTTATTACACATAATGAAACAGTACAACTACAGAATAATCATGAGAGAGGTGATGGCCGAATTCACCTGGAGGTTCGTCTGCAAAACAAACTGAGAGGTCGAAAAAGGTCAGCTGGCTGTCTACAGCAGACCCTCTGCGAAGCACTCTAAGAAACATCTCCCAATGACCACTTTTTAAAGCTGTGTTGTTTATGCAACCAGCAATGCCTACGTGTCCATCGAAAGTCCATGTTTACACAGCTGCAGCAGCGTATTTGTTTTAGTGGCAAATCTGACACCACGGTCAACTTGACCTTCGTTGCAGTGGACAGAAATAACCCCATAAGAGAAACAGAATATACTACACTCTTTTCTCACCTGGGTGCTGGAGAAGGACAGGGGTTGAAGGAGTGTCTCAGTGTGGTGTGACGTGAGGGGGTATTGTTAGGATGAGTCGCCGGTCTGCAGGGCTGACGGAGCCGGGCTTTGTATAAAGGTGTGAAGGACTGTGGGGGAAAGCAATCCAATGGTATGAGGTGACAAAAGGTTTGGAGGCAGCTGCTGGGAGGTGTGAGTGGGTGCTTGGTCAAACCTATTAAAGTATGAGTTCAGCTCGTTGACCCAGCTCAGGTCCCCCTCAGCCTGTGGGTGTGGAGCTGTGAAGCCTGAGATGGTTTTCAGGCTCCTCCACACCTCACTGACATTGTTCTGTGTGGGGAACAGCTAATAGCGATGGGCCTTTGCACTTCAGAGCTACAGCTGATTGATCGCTACAATAAGAAACTGCAGATGAACGTGGTTATGTTTGTTATTACCCCGTCCTGTGTCACAGCCTAAATCAACTTGTGATTTAGGGTTTTGTCATTGTTCTATTAAATTCTAACAAGATTAGTTGAAATGAGTACTGTGTTGTGTTGCAAGCTTAGTTGCTAATTAGTCACATCTCTACAAGAACTGCTGCTTATCTGGTCAGTAACCTATAGCTTGTACCATAGCCATTATATTTGTAGGACCAATACAATTTACAGTAAATTTAACATTGTCTTTTCTATACTGTGGGGGGACACATTCCAGTTACCCACATGCAAGGAGGCTGTCAAACAGAGAAATCACTGCAGACTGTTGGTACACGGACATCTGCTGCCCAGCTCAGGAGTAAAGGTATGTAAGTTTGTATGTACCAACAGTAAGATAGGTAATAGAAGATTTTAATTGGTATATACTGTTTAGATTTTATATTTGAATTGTACCCTACTTCCATCAAGCATTTAATATTCAAGGCCCTGCAAAAGCTTCTGTCTTTATACCCCCAGACTTCTTAATTAACCCAGTAACCTATACATTGCACATTGGAGTGTGAAGGTAGCAGTTTGTTCCAGCTTTGGAGTAGTGGTGCATTTCTTTGGTTGACCATAAAGTTGGCTTTAACTATTAGGTATTTCACTGAACTCTGTTCTGTGGGAAAGGGAAACAGTTTTATTCAGGAAATCATAGTATTGATATTACATGTTTTTCTCCTTCTAATATGGTAAGCTATAAAAGGTGAACCGGCCAAAAATAAAATGCATATAAATTATATATTAATTAAAAAAAAATTCTTAATGAGTATTGCACTCACAAAAACACATTTTTATTCAAATAGTAAAGGAGGATATTCCACAGGTGGTCTACATCCATCATGCAATGAGTGTTTTATCCATCAATAAACTCTGCCTTCATCTACAACCCAAGCATGAAGAGATGGCAGCTCAGATTCTTCACCCCAGGAATCCCCAGCACCAGCCCACTAGCCTCTGTAGACTAGATTCCTGTAACAACTTTGGATGCAGAGGCATATTACTGTCAGATTTATCAAGAATGATCAAAAAACATAATTAAAAGCAGTAAAAATACATCAGGTAAATATAAATTGAACCAATGCTTCTTGTTCCCAGGAAGGTCATGCAGTGATTGCTCTAAATATTAATGCACATTTTTTAAATAAAATTATGTCAGAGCAGCAGCACAAGTAAGACAAAAACAGTGAAATGTCTAAATGTATAATGTATTTATATTATTTCAGCTATGCTCTCTTTTATTTATTTGTATAATGTAAGCTAAAGTAGTGTTATCTATTAACGAGAGTTTTCCAGGTAAGTTGTGTTGTGAATATTGAAGCTGCACACGCCATTTAGCATAAGCATTAGCAACCGCTAGTCGCTTTGCAAATTACATAAATCAATTAAATTGAAGTAAATGCGACATTACCAATGAGACACATCTTGCATCAGCCGAAATGTGGTGACTTCAACAGCCTCCTCTTCAGCTTCAGGGTCAGATTCGGGATCGTAGACGTATGGTTCTACTACGCTCCTGTAATGGGTCTTCTTCTGTGGAGGATTGCATTCTCAATGTCGCACTACTGACACCTATTGTATCCTAACCGTGCCGTGGCTCGTATCCATGGAGCCAAATTACAAAAAAAAAAAAAAAAAACCACAACAACAAAAAAGGTATGCGCTTCCACATAGAGGTGTGGCGAGCAGCTTCACTTGCGACACGCCCAGAAAAAATCGTTTGCTGATGGGGAGTGAAAACCACATAGACAGGGGCAGTGTGGACGATCTAAAGGGTTTTATGGGATGAAAATTTACAGAGACCTTACTGAGACATTGAAGTCCAATATTCTTTAGAGTGAAAAGCTGTATGATCAGGGAGCTTTAAATGATAACTGATTCAACACAGCTGGTACATTACATGAAAATAAAGCTGGTAGGAACAGAAACAGGAAGCATAACAGGAAGTTACAAAGTAAAACCGGATGCTAGCAAAAACAAGACTTTGAAGCTAAACCCTTGATGGAAAGCATGAATTACTAGGCGAAAACAGGAACTAAAGGTCAGGCTTTACTAGACGGTGGACCCACATGCACGGCTAACGACCATCACGGGTGACATTAAGTGCATTTACTTAGACAAAAAAAAGGGCAGGATCAAGTTCAGGCAAGGTCATTCACAGGTAAGCAATGGTTTACAGTACAGTGGATGAGGCAGTCTCGGTTCAATGGACAGGCGGATTTCGATAACGTGTAGGCTCAGATAGCAGTACAGATCAGGATGAAGCAATCTTGTGATCACAATAACAGGCAGAATCGTTACCAGGTAAGCTTGGTTGACAAGGCAGACAAGGAGTAGGCAGGAATCAATAATGATGGTCAAAACAAGGTTCAGGCTCACGAAGCACGACAGGAACAAGGATGCTGGAGAGTGGTCAAATGCACGCAACAATCTGGCAACTGACTGATGTGTGAGGTGGGAGCTAAATACTGAGGCTGATTGCTGATTATTGTCAGGTGTGTGTAATGAGAACCGATGGTGACAGGGAAAACAGCTGTGACGTGAACAAAACAGGACGTCCTTTAAAATAACACAGGAAGCTGGAGCAAAACATGGGTGGAAACAAAGTCCATCCATCCATCCATCCATTTTCATCCGCTTATCCGGGGCCGGGTCGCGGGGGCAGCAGTCTAAGCAGAGAGTTCCAGACTTCCCTCTCCCCGGACACTTCCTCCAGCTCTTCCGGTGGGACCCCAAGACGTTCCCAGGCCAGCCGAGAGACGTAGTCTCTCCAGCGAGTCCTAGGTCTTCCTCGGGGCCTCCTACCGGTGGGACATGCCCGGAACACCTCCCCAGGGAGGCGTCCAGGAGGCATCTGAACTAGATGCCCGAGCCACCTCAGCTGGTTCCTCTCGATGTGGAGGAGCAGCGACTCTACTCCGAGCTCCTCCCGGGTGACAGAGCTCCTCACCTTATCTCTAAGGGAGCACCCAGCCACCCTACGGAGGAAGCTCATTTCAGCCGCTTGTATCCGTGACCTTGCCCTTTCGGTCATGACCCAAAGCTCATGACCATAGGTGAGGGTAGGAACGTAGATTGACCGGTAAATTGAGAGCTTTGCCTCAGCTCTCTCCACCACGACGGACCGATACACCGACCGCATTACTGCAGCCGCCGCACCGATCCGTCTGTCAAACTCACGCTCCTTCCTTCCCTCACTCGTGAACAAGACCCCAAGATACTTAAACTCCTCCACTTGGGGCAGGAACTCTTCTCCAACCTGGAGAGAGCAAACCACCTTTTTCCGGTCGAGAACCATGGCCTCAGATTTGGAGGAACTGATTCTCATCCCAGCCGCTTCACACTCAGCTGCAAACCGCACCAGCGCACGCTGGAGGTCCTGGCCTGATGAAGCCAACAGGACAACATCATCTGCAAAAAGCAGAGATGCTATCCTGTGGTCCCCAAACCAGACCCCCTCAGGCCCCTGGCTGCGCCTAGAAATTCTGTCCATAAAAATAATGAACAGAACCGGTGACAAAGGGCAGCCCTGCCGAAGTCCAACATGCACCGGGAACAGGTCTGACTTATTGCTGGCAATGCGAACCAAGCTCCTGCTCCGGTTGTACAGAGACCGAACAGCCCTTAGCAAAGAGCCCTGGACTCCATACTCCCGGAGCACCCCCCACAGGATGTCACGAGGGACGCGGTCGAATGCCTTCTCCAGATCCACAAAGCACATGTAGACTGGTTGGGCAAACTCCCACAAACCCTCAAGCACCCTGCTGAGGGTATAAAGCTGGTCCAGCATTCCACGACCAGGCCGAAAACCACATTGTTCCTCCTGTATCCGAGGTTCGACTATCGGCCTAATTCTCCTCTCCAGTACCCTGGCATAGACTTTCCCAAGGAGGCTGAGAAGTGTGATCCCCCTATAGTTGGAACACACTCTCCTGTCCCCCTTTTTGTAAAGAGGGACAACCACCCCGGTTGTCCAGTCCAGAGGAACTGTCCCCCTCCTCCACGCGATGTTGCAGAGGCGTGTCACCTAAGACAGCCCCACAACATCCAGAGACTTGAGGTACTCAGGACGGATCTCATCTACCCCCGCTGCTCTGCCACCGAGGAGCTTACTAACTACCTCGGTGACCTCAGCCTGGGTGATGGGCGAGTCCGCCTCTGAGTCCCCTGCCTCTGCTTCCTCAGCAGAAGGCATGTCAGAGGGGTTGAGGAGATCCTCAAAGTACTCCTTCCACCGTCCGATAACATCCCCAGTTGAGGTCAACAGCTCCCCACCTCCACTGAAAACAGAGTTGGTAAAGAGCTGCTTCCCCCTTCTGAGGCGCCGGACGGTTTGCCAGAATCTCTTTGAGGCCGAGCGATAGTCCTCCTCCATGGCCTCCCCGAACTCCTCCCAAGCCTGAGTTTTTGCCTCCGCAACGGCACGGGCCGCAGCACGCTTGGCCTGCCGGTACCCATCAGCTGCCTCAGGAGTCATACAGGTCAATCATACCTGGTAGGACTCCTTCTTCAGCTTGATGGCGTCCCTTACCTCCGGCGTCCACCACCGGGTTCGGGGATTACCACCACGACAGCTCCGAGCGGCCGCGTTGACAATGGAGACGGAGAACATGGTCCACTCGGACTCTATGTCTCCCACCTCCCTCGGAATCTGGTCGAAGCTTTCCCGGAGGTGTGAGTTAAAGGTCCGTCTGACAGAGGGTTCAGCCAGGCGTTCCCAACAGACCCTCACAATACGTTTGGGCCTGCCAAGTCGTTCCAGCCTCCTTCTCTGCCAGCGGATCCTACTCACCACCAGGTGGTGATCAGTTGACAGCTCAGCCCCTCTCTTCACCCGAGTGTCCAAAACATATGGCCGAAGGTCAGGTGAAACGACTACAAAGTCTATCATCGACCTCCGGCCTAGGGTGTCCTGGTGCCACGTGCACCGATGGACACCCTTATGTTCGAACATGGTGTTAGTTATGGCCAAACTGTGCCTAGCACAGAAGTCCAATAACATAACACCATTCGGGTTCAGATCAGGGAGGCCGTTCCTCCCAATCACGCCTCTCCAGGTATCACTGTCGTTATGTCGTGGGCATTGAAATCTCCCAGAAGAACGATGGGGTCCCCAGTTGGAGCGCTTTCCAACACTCCCTCCAGGGACCCCAAGAAGGCCGGGTACTCCACAATGCCATTTGGCCCGTAAGCACAAATGACGGTGAGTGACCTATCCCCCACCCGAAGGCGCAGGGAAGCAACCCTCTCGTCCACCGGGGAAAACTCCAACACATGGTGACTAAGCTGGGGAGCTATGAGCAAGCCCACACCAGCCCGCCGCCTCTCACCGCAGGCAACTCCAGAGTAGAAAAGGGTCCAGCCCCTCTCAAGGAGTTGGGTTCCAGAGCCCAGGCTGTGTGTGGAGGTGAGCCCGACTATTTCTAGCCGGTACCGCTCGACCTCCTGCACAAGCTCGGGCTCCTTTCCCCCCAGTGACGTGACATTCCATGTCCCAATAACCAGATTGGTTATCCAGGGATTGGGGCGCCCAGGCTCCCGCCTTCGACTGCCGCCCAATCCACTCTGCACCGGCCCCCTACGGTTCCTCCCGCGGATGGTGGGTTCACTTGAGGACGGCCCCACGTCGCTCTTTCGGGCTGTGCCCGGCCGGGCCCCGTGGCCACCAGGCGCTCGCATGCGAGCCCCAACCCCGGGCCTGGCTCCAGGGTGGGGCCCCGGCTGCGCCATACCGGGCGACGTCTCTGGCCTTGGTGGTTTGTCTTTCATAGGGGGGTTGTGAACCGCTCTTAGTCTGGCCCGTCGCCCAGGACCTGTTTGCCTTGGGAGACCCTACCAGGGGCATTTAGCCCCCGACAACATAGCTCCCGGGGTCATTCGGGCACACAAACTCCTCCACCACGGTAAGGCGGCGGTTCAGGGAGGAGGAAACAAAGTCCTTTCAAAATAAAACCCGGGACATGACAAGAACCAGACTGAAACTGTCACAATAAACAGAAAGTTGAAAAAATAAAACAGGAAACCAGGCAGAAACCAGACAATGATGCTGAAACTATGACATTATCCGATGACGCCGGGTGGGTTTCACCATCCGTCCACCGGGCATCACCATCACCTTGGAACTGTTTAGGCGTTAGGCTTGTTTTGGTTTGGGTACTGTGGGGAGTGCTGGGGGTTATTCTCCACCCCTTTTAGGTGGGGCTTGGAGTACCATTCAGATCAGGTGTAGCATATTATGGAATTAAAATTAATAAATTAATTAATATTATTATTTTTTCACAATAAATAGTGAATGATATTTAGATTGTGTCACGATCGCACGGATGAGGACCCACATGCACAGCACAACACAGCGTTTACGATGTTAAATGTGGGTTTATTCCAAAAGCGAAGTCACAAGGCAGTCCGGGTCATACACAGGTTAACAAAGGCTCAGATCTCGGGGGCAGAATCAACAGGCGTAGACAGGTTCAAAAACAGGCAGAGTTCGGCAACAGAATCAACTTACAAAAGTGGTCAGGATCAGGCAAGAAGCAATGGTCAGAAAAAACGTAACTGGGTCGACAACGGAATATGCTGAACTGGAGAATCTGCTGGAACGTGAGAACAATGAATCAGCGATCTGGCGAGGTACTGGTGTGAAAAGGGGTGCTTAAATGCAAGGTGAGTGATTACTGATGAAGTGCCGGTGTGTACAATGACCGGGTGAAGCAGGAACAGCTGTGACGTGACGTAAACCGGAAGTGAAGCTAGAACAAAAACAGAAACCGGGAGACTACCAAAATAAAACAGGAAATGTAAACCCAAAACGTGAATATGTGGCTGATGAACAGAGTCCTTACAAAATAAAACCGAAAACAGAACCAGAACCTGACAGTACCCCTCCCCCTAGGGCGTCTTCCACGGCGCCCACGGAAGCCCCCCTCCCCAGACCAGGGCGGGCGGAGGGTGGACTCAGGAGGAGGGACCGAATCCCCCTCCCGCAAGGCAAACAAGCAGGGTGGGCGGAGGGAGGACCGGAGGAGGGTCAAATTGAAAGTCCACAAAACCGAAACAGAAAGTCCATGACCGGGAAACAGAGTCCAGGGATTCCCTCACGAGGGTGGTGGCAGGAGAGTCCGCCACGATGGCTGGCGGGGTCCGGGAGGGCAGAGCCGAGTCCAGCCCCCCCCCCCGACGGAGATGCTCTGGGGATCCCAGGATCGCGGTGGACGACGACGGCAGAAGCCGTGCCATCGTCACGGCAGGAGGGGACGTACCCCAGGCGAGCGGCCATGACGATGGCGGAGCCGAGGCGCACGGCGCCGCAGAAGCCAGCGCCACCCAAACGGCAGGAGGCGCCGAGGGCGAGACTCCCCATGGGACCAGAGACGAGGACGGACACGGAGCCGGGACCAGAGACGAAGACAGACGCGGAGCCGGGACCAGAGACGAACACAGACGTGGAGCCGAGCCGCCAGGAACCGATGCAGGTGCGGCCGGAGCCGAGCCGCCAGGAACCGATGCAGGTGCGGCCGGGGCCGAGCCGCCAGGAACCGATGCAGGTGCGGCCGGGGCCGAGCCGCCAGGAACCGATGCAGGTGCGGCCGGGGCCGAGCCGCCAGTAACCGATGCAGGTGCAGCCGGGGCCGAGCCGCCAGTAACCGATGCAGGTGCGGCCGGGGCCGAGCCGCCAGTAACCGATGCAGGTGCGGCCGGGGCCGAGCCGCCAGGATCCGATGCAGGTGCGGCCGGAGCCGAGCCGCCAGGAACCGCAGCGGGAGTTGCAACAGGCGCGGCCCCCTCCTGGGGGTCCGCAGGAGCCGCAGCTGGAGCTGCAGCAGGCACGACCTCCTCCTGGGGGTCCGCAGGAGCCGCAGCTGGAGCTGCAGCAGGCGCAACCTCCTCCTGGAGGTCTGCGGGGACCGCGGCAGCAACTCCAGCTGGCGCGACCTGCTCCTGGAGGTCGGCAGGGACCGCAGCAGCAACTCCAGCTGGCGCGACCTCCTCCTGGAGGTCGGTGGGGACCGCGGCGGCAACTCCAGCTGGAACTGCCACTCCAAAACTGACAGGAACGGGGGCTAGAATGACCTCTACGTGGCCGACAGGACCAGGGACTGGAACGGCCGCTACCGGGCTGACAGAAACAGGGACTGGAACGGCCGCTACCGGGCCGACAGAAACAGGGACTGGAATGGCCGCTACAGGGCCAACAGAAACAGGGACTGGAACGGCCGCTACAGGGCCGACAAGAACAGGGACTGGAACGGCCTCTTCCGGACCGACAGGAACGGGAACGGCCTCTACATGGCCGACAGGAACGGGAATTGGAACGGCCTCTACGTGGCCGACAGGAACGGGGACTGGAACGGCCGCTACCGGGCCGACAGAAACAGGAACGGCCTCTACATGGCCGACAGGAACAGGAACGGCCTCTACGTGGCCGACAGGAACAGGAACGGCCTCTACATGGCCGACAGGAACAGGAACGGCCTCTACATGGCCGACAGGAACGGCATCTACATGGCCGACAGGAACGGCATCTACATGGCCGACAGGAACGGCATCTACATGGCCAACAGGAACGGCATCTACATGGCCGACAGGAACAGGAACGGCATCTACATGGCCGACAGGAACAGGAACGGCATCTACATGGCCGACAGGAACAGGAACGGCATCTACATGGCCGACAGGAACAGGAACGGCATCTGTATCGGAGTATCGCTCTCTGGCTCCTCACTGGAGCCGGCAGCGACTGAGACGGCATCTACTCTGGAGCCGGCTTGGCTGCTTGCAGCCGCCGAGCCCGATGGAGCAGACGTCGGGCCTGATCGGGTGTGCATAGCACTTGTTCGACAGGTGGTGACCTCTGGCTGGGACAAGACCTGAGCGTGACTGGACTCGACTGAACTGGGACGTGACTCGACTGAACTGGGACGTGACTCGACTGAACTGGGGCCTGGACGTGACTAGACTGAACTGGGGCCTGGACGTGACTCGACTGAACTGGGGCATGGACGTGACTCGACTGAACTGGGGCCTGGACGTGACTCGACTGAACTGGAACGTGACTCGAACAGTCTAAAAGCTGCTAAACAACTTAGAAATGATATCTTTCTTCAAACACAGTCTTAAAATATAACCTTTTGTTGTTTGGAAAAATGTAAAGCAACGTCTGAATGATTGTCTTTAAAGCAGAGGAGTAACACGTCCCGCAATTGGGGGATCAGGTAGGTCCAATCACAGCAGGTCGGGAGATTCATCAGAGCGCAATGCACATTGTAGCTAATGAAATGTCCAATGTTTATAACACAACTTTCTAAGGCTAAGTGAAACATTCTAGCTTGATATATTCCTTCCATCCAAGGAAGCAGCTAAGTCAAGGTGGTGCAGCGGATTCTGCCTGGGACCACATGGGCAGCAGGCCAGAGACCTACCCTCCCCATGAATGAGAAGAGGCGAGTGGTGTGGGTGTGAGTATATATTGGAGAGTGCATGGGTTCACGTATGATTG
Source organism: Betta splendens (assembly GCF_900634795.4). Lineage (NCBI taxonomy): Eukaryota > Metazoa > Chordata > Actinopteri > Anabantiformes > Osphronemidae > Betta > Betta splendens. Next base: position 15,936,571 of record NC_040894.2, on the reverse strand, counting down.
AGTAGATGTTTAAGGGACGGTTTGTGGTATTGTGTGTTGATGTGTGTGTCTGTGTGTATATGCGTATGGTGTGGTTGGTGTGTGGGGGGTCCATTTTCCCTTGGGGTACGTGGATCCGCTGCCTGGGTGGTCTCTTTTCTACCAACCCTGGTGGGCTCCCTACGGACTGGGGGTCCTCGGGCTCCACTCTCTCAGGCTGACCCTCTTACTGGGGGGAGTGTTCGCCCCTGGTTCCTTTGGGGGCGGACAACTGAAGGTGCGTGGGCTCCCTGGCTACTGGGTTTCTTCCCTCCACTCGTTCGGCTGGGCGTAGTGGCCGAGCTCCTCCCATCACCCTGGCTTTAACAAGTGGCATTGTTCATGCAACAACGTCTTCCTCACCCTTTGGGGGAACAATGTTAAGCTACAGCTTTACTAACTTTGAAGTGGGACACTCAACACCTGATCTTAGTATTACTGTTACTTATCACTATCAATATCAATAATGTGTGATTATGGTAGGTGCGATGTTGTATGTCATTGCCATTATTAGGTATTGAGATTATGTATAATAATGCATATGTGTTTTTTTATGATATATGTATATGTTTGTATGAGTGTGTGCACATACCTTAACACTATTATTAGTATTAATATTGTGAACAGTTGTTGTGGCCATAATAAAAACTTTGGTGTGACAATTGGCCCTTTGCGCCACTAGAGGCGCTCAAGTATTGTTTTCTCCACGTCCTCCTTGATTCATCATTTACCATTTCCTGGGTCCTGGTTACTGAAGGATGGAGGATCTGTCCTGGAACCTGTTTAATGCCTGAATGCCTGTCTGTCACTAGGACACTGATAAAATAAACTAGTACAGTAAATAAACCTTTGCATTTGGCTGTAAATACTAGACTCAATAAGATAAGATAAGTATACCTTTATTAGTCCCGCAGCAGGGAAATTGCACCTCACAACAGCAACAGGACAGAAAACGGAGAGAAACCATACAAACACACATCCTTAAACAGAGCAAATGCAGTTTTGATTGTAGAGTCTGACAGCAGCAGGTAGAAAAGATCTGGGATATCTCTCCTTCACACAGCGAGGGTGGATTAGAGACCCTCACACAAACTTGACTGAAACTGCCTTTAATAAATCACCATAAATACCATAAATAAACCGGCTATCAATAAAAATGACATTAAATATTAAACATGAACCAAATAAAATAAATTCCATACAGACTGACTGCTCAAAACAATAATCTCTAATAGAACACTAGACTACTGTAACTTCAGCCTGCCCTGGACCTGGCTAAACTATTTATATATATATATATATATATATATATATATATATATATATATATATATATATATATATATATATATATATATATATATATATATATATATATAAATAGTTTATATAAATGGTAGGTTTGGAGGGTTAATGCCTCCAAAAACGTGTCTGGTTTGTAGGGGTCGGCCAGAAACTGTGCCCTGGTTTAATAAACCTTAATATTTACCAAATTGAAATTAAAAAAATTACCAAAAACTAGGCCATATTGAAGCCTATCAAACACAAATTAGTGTTTTTTTGCTGATTTCATTTTTTTTTAACATTTTAGCAAGTTGATTCATATGGAATGAAATTATACTTAACAAAAACTTTAAAATGTATGAAGTTCTAGTAGTAGTAGGAAAAGTCTAGTAAAATAGATAAAATATCTGACTCACGCAATGAACAAGATGGAAGGGTAGTGCCCTCATACTAGTTTCCATCATTAATTAATAGGCAAAGTTAGAATGAATAAATTTGTTTCATGAACGGGACTGAGGCAAATCAAAGAAAACTAATAAATGAAATTCCAATATGTATTAATTTTGTAGCATTTTCGGATGTTGACGCACAGGACGCGATAACCCGCATCTAATAGTGGCTTTAAGCTTGCTACATAGAACTGGATCACGGCAGGAAGTGATTTACTTTGTTCGCTAAAATAAAAACTCTGCCACCCCAGAGTATAAGTGGTTTGAAAAGCCAAACCGGAAATGGAGGCTCTCATTGCCGCTACCTTGCTACCGGCCGCGCTGCCAATAACCTTACAGTACTCGAGAGAGAGCTCCGTTAGTGGATGCTTTACAGACAGAGAGGAGCAGCGGGGACTTGAAGAGAAGCACTTTACGGAATTTTCTGAGATTTCCAGGCTAATATTCCCCGGGCGACCTCACACGGCGGAAACAACTGATCCATGAACATGAGAAACCCACTGTACTGGGCTGCGCTGGCTGTGATGACGGTCCTGCTGATGGAGCAAGGTAGGTGATACGTCTTCTTTCCTTGGGGCAATCTTTGTTATTCCCGGGTTTGACTGCGTTTCGAATTCGTCAATTGACGTGAGCTGCAGCTAAAATGAAGCGACGTTTAGCGAAGTGCATTGAATCTGTCTGGGTGTCGGTGACTTCGCTGTGTGCGAGTGTGCTTTGATTACGATCTTACAGCAGTTATATTCTGTGAAACTTTAATCCTGACGAGGTAACTCTGCGCTGCCGGTTGTTTGCAGTTTTTAGCGCAATACAAATACACGACATTTGTAGTTCATATTATGAACGCGCGCTATAGCTTCAGTCATTTAAATGCACCTGCACTGCAGATGGAGCACAAATTGTACTTTTTGGCGCTTGTAGCTCCGCGATTCATCTTGACGCATGCTAAACCTCTTGGACTGGAGGTCCTCCGTGAAGTTAATTAAGCATTAGTTCTTAATCCACAGTGACTTCGTGGGCAGGTCATCCAAGTTAAGCCATATATTCTCCGGGCAGACAAGAGGCTTTGCTGTTGGAAGAGAGCACTGTGACACTTTGACCTTGTTTGCGCCTGGACACAAATCCAGATTGTAGCTCGATATGGACGCGCATTTGACAACGTGCAAATACAGTTTTTACAGGGAAGCTTAAAAGGTTCACTTATCAAATCCAAACCACTTATTGTGTTGTTAAGTTTTGATTATTGCTTTTAAATTCTCCTTTGAAAATGCCCCACAAGTAAAACAATTGAGCGAACAGACCAATTAACAATTTAATAGCAGCGAGTTACAAGAATGCTAACTTTACAGTCTAACTTTTACACAAAAACGTGTAGCAGCCAAAAATTTGTGGTTTGTGTTTGACCTAAACAACCATTTGCATTATAGATTGCATGGCTACTCAGTATCTCATAATTAGTTTCTAAATTTAACTTGAGGTTAGGCACATGCTAACCAAGAGAGAAGACGTTTAGCATTTTGTTTAAAACTGTGTGGAAAAAAACAAATTCTTGCAACTACAACAGCTTAGAAATTAGCATAATGTCCAACTCCATTCCGTGAGGGCCACTGTTCCTGCTGGTTGTCCAACTCTGCTGATTACCTGAGCAGGTGTGTCAGTTGGCTTTTCCATATCTGGTCAAGGTAATTAGCTGGGGCAGGTAGATTTGGAAAACAAGCAGGACAGTGACCCTCAATGACCTCAACTTGACACCCCTTAAATAGTTTTTGTTAAAAATTTAAAACCAAAAATCCAAATTAAGATTAGGTAAAGTACTCATAATAAAGTTAAATAAAGCTAACAGTTTTTGTTATTATTACCACCAATAGACAGACTACTCTAAATTCAATCGGAGAGTAAGGATGGAGAATAAGAAAGTCCTGGGGTCTGAACTTTTAGGCCAAATCATTCTGATCTTTGTATTCAATTGGAGAAAATGACTGTAAATAGTCTTACAAGAGTGATGCGATATATTACCTGCTGCAAAGAATGTTCTCGCACCGGTTGGATGTTACATGAAGATCAGATCATGGAATGGGCCAAGTCACAGTGAGCTGTTTTTTTTTTTGCAAGAGAATCATATTATATCAAATTATGACACTTTGCTTTAGTCAAGGGGTATAAAAATTCTCTTCCCTAATTAATTAATTAATTAATTAATTATTTATTGTTCACCTCATACATAAGCAAATTCATTTAAAGAGATAAGGTCACATACATGTCTCATTGATGATCTTTTTTTTTTTAAATTACAATCACATTTATCTTAAGTTATTTGTGCTACTGGTTTCACGTTTATGCTACCATATTTGATTTGGTTTGCCAACATAAGCTGCATAGTATATACTGAAAGACAGTTGAATAGAATAAGAAATAAGAGACCAATTATGCTGATAATAAAATATCACATATTTGGGTCTAAACAATTATCAATAATAATTGTTTATAGTAAAATTTATTTTATTGGTAGTCTAAAAAATGGTATTAATGGATATAATATTCTTATGATGATTATAATAATAATAATAAAAAATAATAATAATCATAATAATAATATCTCTAAATTAGTAAGAATTGAGGCAATGAGTACATACAGTAGCTGCCTGTACATCAGCTGATGAAATTATCCCAAGCAGTGGACAGTTAAAATATAACACACTTTATTCTACTGTATACATTATGTATTATAGTAATAAATAATAGCAATCAGTCAGCGAAGCTTGCAGCATGTCTGAATGCCTTGTTATGATGGACAGTTTGGCTTTTTCAGGAAGCGTATGCATGTAAGGTGCAACATACTCCTCTTGACCTTTCTTATTTATAATGTGGTCGAGTATGCACACCAGTATACTGTCAACCTCACAGCTTGAGTGGCTCTTTCTGTCACTGTCAGGTTTATAAGAAGCAGACTTTGAAGTTATTTGCATATTAGCAGATCTTTTGCAGAACCAGAGATGTGTTCGATTAGATTAAATCAAAGTTAAATGTGCCCTGTGGGGAAACTGGGTCATTGTTACTGAATAGATAAAGATAGATCAGTTTTGCTAAAATGATAAATAAGGTAGGAAGTTATTATGTAAACAAATAAATTCAGTCCAGAGTCCTCATGTTCAAACATCCAAACTCATGTAAAAACTAAACCACTGTTGACTATTACTACAGCAGTAAAAAAAACAAAACAAGTTTTGCTAATGTACTGTACACATGGTCTAAAACTATAAATAATTTTAAAGAATGTGCGTCAAAGTAAAGTAGTTTCAATTTAGATTTCTACTGACTGCTCAAACAGCTACTTTTACAGCTCTACAGTGGAATGTTAAGAGTTTGTCAATTCATAATTCCTATTAAAAAACATTGGGTAACTAGCAAATGTTATTCTGGTTCCAGTTATTCTATCTTTTATGTCACATCAATAATTAAAACTGTAAAAAATGATGTTTGGTCTTCAGTATTGGCATAAAGTGTTTTGAAGATTACACTTATTTTATTTCCTATGGATGTCACTGTGGTGTCTCAGACAGCAATAAGAGACTGAGGAAATTCAATTTGACTTCTGTACAGTCAAGCAGCACACTTTATTTAGCTTAAACATGGAGTATCTCCATCTTCTCTTCAGATGGTTTTATGAGGTGTCATTTGACCTGAAGCCCTCCCAGGCCCAGGCTCATGCATGAAGCCATTTTTTTCTGGTTTTAGTCAAAGACAAGAATAATGGTTGGTCACAATTTGAGGCACTAGCCGTTAATTGATGACTAACTGAGACAGCAATGGTGGATGGGGGCAGCAATAAAGGATCTGTGGTACATGATGATTGTGTTATAGATACTCAAATCATGTTAATCTGTTCCTATGGCAGGACTGAAGGTACTCAGGAAGGATCTGAAAAAAGAGTAAAACCAGTGGTTGTGAAAAAGACTTTCTTTTGGTGCAGTCCACACAGAAACCATATAGCAGTGTGTACAAGGAGAGCAGGTAGATGGCGCTTAGTAATGTCCAAATATTTCAAGAATTTAGGAGATGTTCATTTTTACTTATGCACACAGTACCACATTAAAAAACCTGTTGTGTTGCCTTGTGATTTTACAGGTGAAGGAGTAATAACATACTGTACCTACATACAATTCCATGATCTGAATGCTGCCAGTGAAACCACGGGTAGGACATAGCTGCCATCCATTTCTAGGTATGAAAGAGGGTAATAGGATACCCAGCAGCCAGGGGCAGGGGTCATCGTAGTAGTAACTACAGGGAAAACACCTAGGGGCTGGGTCAGTCTTCCAGCAGGCCAGAGCAGGTAAAAAGTGGTAAAGCCTCAAGTTAGAGGCCCAAGCCCATGAGGCCACTATCCCCTGTGGTTAATCTATGTACTCTTGTACAAAAGCCACTTGGAGCCACTTGGAAATCAGAATGTCTCTGACAGCCTGATGATTTAATGGATACCTAAACTGGATTGTAAGGCTTCAAACCCGTTACCAGGTATAGCTGATATATTCAGTGATACAGTATAGTGAGATCGGTAAAAAAGAAAGGGGGACACCAGCGTTACCCTCTTCATATCTGCTTAGTTCCTAACTATAAACCAGTAGGACATTTTTTGAAAGAAAGGAAAAAAAATTGAATTAGGTAAAATTACTGCAAAAGCTATTTGTATAATAACTTCCAGGGTAATTTAGACAAGCCATCAACACTGATAAACCTGTCTGGAAGTGTCGTTTCACACATAAAAGGAGCAGAGCTGTTCGGGTGAGGGAAGAGGGGAAAAGGAACACTTGGAGACAGACAGCAAGAGGTGCTGGTGGTAGTAGTTATTTGAAGAATGTTGCCTGTTCAGCTGCTCGGTGATTACATTTATTTGGATAGTAGCCAATAATTTATCTACCTGCACATGTACTGTGCAGGTTTATGTCGTTCATATCACGAGGAGGCTGAGCTACTGACTGGAAGTGTGCATGGCAATGGCCACCTGTAGCTACTGTACAGTAGAGAGCAGCAGGTGTCTACTGCGTTAAAATTTGTGAGGCGTTTCATTTCTGCCAGGACTGGTAGGTCAGTCTTATCTATGTCATGTGGGGGTGTCCATGCTCCTCTTCACTGTATCACTATAAGATTTCACTTGAGTACATTTGATACTTGGACTACTTGTCTTTGTAGTTGTGAAAACATTCTATATGAAACTGACAATTGAGCAAAGTAAGGAAGTATTCTCATTCTGAGAACATGGACAGTATTATAAAAACAAAGTAAAAAATTCAGTAAAGCTTACTGGAAAGTTTTTTTTTTTTTTTTTTTTTTTTTTTTTGTCTACATAACTTTCCAGTCACATTTATTGTGACTGGGACTCACTACAACACCCTTTGACACCTGAATGTGTCCAATCAGGTTGTTATGTCTAGGAATGTCTAGGAATGCAGCAGCTCACACTGCACTGTTAGCTTCTTTATAAGCATCTCTATGCATTGTTGTATATATGTACTGTTTTTTTTTTTTTGGGAACAGGATGCCCGAGGCTGTTAAGCGCAGTTCCGTGAAAGGCTGAAAGTTTCAAATTTCTTTTGTCTGACTTTTGAAAAACTAAAGCAAAGAGAAATTTTTACTGATGGGAAAAATTGAGAACTGCACCCTCCATGCATGGCGAGGAGCTTTTGTGTCTTAACATCTGTGGTCTGTATCTCTTCCTTTGGCCACCTTATTATTCCTGCAGGGTATCTGATCACTGGCAGGGCGTAGGTGTTTATTGCCCGGGATTTGTTCTTGCCATTGAGCTGGCTTCTTAGGACTTGCCTTACTCGTTGGAGGTATTTGGCTGTTGCTGCATTCCTTGTTGCCTGTTCAAGGTTGCCGTTCGCCTGTGGTATTCCAAGGTACTTGTAATTGTCCTCAATGTCTGCTATTGTTCCTTCTGGGAGTGAGACCCCTTCTGTGTGGATTACCTTGCCTCTCTTTGTCACCATCCTCCCACATTTCTCGAGTCCGAATGACATCCCGATGTCCGAGCTGTAGATCCTGGTGGTGTGGATCAGTGAGTCGATGTCTCGCTCATTCTTAGCGTACAGCTTGATGTCATCCATGTAGAAGAGGTGACTTATGGTGGCCCCGTTCCGTAGCCAGTCTTGTTTATTATTTGGCTGAGGGGGTACAGACCTATGCAGAACAGCAGTGGGGACAGTGCATCTCCTTGGTATATGCCACATTTGATGGATACTTGGGCAAGTGGCTTCCCATTGGCTTCAAGGGTGGTTCTCCACAACCTCATTGAGTTTGCAATGAAGGACCTTTGAATGCTTGGAGCTGTACAACATCAATAGAACTCTGTGATCCATGTGTGTGGCATTGAGTCATAGGCTTTCTTGTAGTCTATCCAGACTGTGCACAGGTTGGTGTGTCACACTCTGCAGTCTTGGGCAACTGTTCTGTCTACCAGGAGTTGGTGTTTGGCTCCTCTGGTATCCTTACCTTGTGTGCTTCGCTCATGTATTGACCTATGTGCCCACTTATCTTAGCTAGGATGATGCCTGACATGAGCTTCCATGTTGTGGAGAGACTTATCTATTATCTATAGAGACTTGTCTATTTAGCTATATATGAAAAATTTTGTAAGGTAATGGTTATGCTCTGCATACAACTTTCAGAGCAGCAAAGGTTAATCGCATTGGACGCGGGAGAAAAGGCACGGGGGGCATCGGGTAAAGTGGAGAGGATAGAGAGAGAGAGAGAGAGAGATAGAGAGAGAGAGAAGAGAGAGATAGAGAGATATAGAGATATATATATAGATATATATATAATAGATATATATATATATATATATATATATATATTTCATCAATTTAGGGCACACAGTCATGCCAGGTCACTTCTTGTAAAATGGTATAATATAGTGTTTGGCTGCATCCTACTCGTGTCAGAAGTAGATCTAATGCATTGCTGTTAAATTCAGAGTATGTGAGTGAGTGACCGTGGGGGTGGGTGGTGCTATATTTGCCAACTTCCAAATTTTGTCTAAATCATGAAGTTGAGACTTGAAAATGTAAACAACTTTTTGTTCCAAGCTGTCAGTTGTGATGTTAGTCGAAATGTTCCTTCAGGCAAAGCAAATGCTTTTAAGCATGTACATTAAGCATGTAGCTCTACTCACTAGTAACTGGTGGTACTATTGCTCGGCGATAATGATCATTTATTTGCAGTCTTATTTTTAGGTATAGTTTAACGGTAATGCTGTTTGTCTATGTAGTGTTTATCTGCAGTAATGACAGTCCTTGATGAATCTGGCAGCATGCAGAAGGCAGCATTAGTCCAGGATGTCACGGACGGCATATAAAGGACCCAAATGCACAGCGCCAAGACACGATACGGGTGATGAAAAGATGGGTTTATTCCAGAAACGAAACAAAAACAAAACAAACAAACAAAAACCCCAGATCGTGACACAGGATCTCAAAGGGAAGCTGTTGATGCCGTAGTTTATTCTCTTCAACTCTTTGCCCAGACTCTTGACCAGTTCCACCTGTTTTAAGTTATCAGCACGATGTGTCGTGGATGCAGCACATCTTTTTTCCGCCCAGATGTTTGGTGTGGTGGAAAGCAAAAAACATTTGCATTTTCAATCCATATTTTTGTTTTCTATCTTTGTGAAATCAGGATTTGATGAAGGGTCAACCTGGGTTAATCCAGGTGCACATGCTGACATCTGACTTCTCTTTTTAGCACAATTGACCCATGGGTTAAATTCATGTGTCAAAAGGGAGGAGATCTAAATATTGGTTTGTGAATTTTAGAGAAGAATTTTTAGAGAAGAAATTTGTTCTTTGAAAGCGGTTCTGATTTCTCATGCAATATTAAAAGTTGAAAAAGATGATTGTTTTGGTTTCTAGATTAAAATAAATTTCAATCAAATTATATCTTCGAATTTGTGACAAATCAAACAAATGCAAGTTTTACTTTGAAAAAGCCACATTTTCAGTCAAAAAAAACACAAATCTCTAAAACACCAGAAACTATTAACAGTAACAGCCATGACCTCCAGAGAATGATTAGGGAAGGATAAGACCCTTTAAAATGATTGAAATGGTAAGCAAACATGAATCATTTGTTTATTGATGTTCATTTTATTACAGTTGAAGACTTCCAGTAATGCATCTGCTATTCTTTTATTATTTTCATAAACCCAAATCTTATTTTATTTTATTTTAAATTAAATTAAATTTTTATAATGTTTGACTACAGCAACATTATGGTTACTAAAACTATTCACAATAGGTTTTAGAACAGTTTGTTTTTACTTTGAACATGTTTTAAATTTGTTGATAACTCTGACCTAGACAGGTTCAAATATGACATTTAATTTTGCTGTGATGAGAAACACAACTGACACACAACTGCAATTATCTGTTGCGGATAACCGGGCAGAAATGAATTTAATGTCATCAAGCCATTTGTATTCTCCCCAGTAGGTTGCAGCTCAAGTCTGTTAAAAATCATTCTCAAAGTAGTTTTGAAAAAAAATGCCTATAGAGGTCTCTCAACATCTGCTTTGTCTCGTTTTCTATGGCTGTGCACCCTTTATTAGTTTAAAGATAACACATGGGAACTTCACTAATCTTTTTCAAAGCTTGCAAGAGCATGCCCTCTTTGTTTTGTGTAGTTGTGCGTATTAATTCTGGTTATAAACTGAAATAGTAATAATCATTGTCAAACGTTTGACAAAAACTTAAAATTTTGTCTAGCCTTGGCTGCAGATTTTGACAAAGCAGCTTAGAGTTTCCTCTTTACTAATGACATTGAAATTGGTCTTTTTCAGGCATTGCTTAATAAAGGTGCCTGTTGACGCCCTGTCTGGCCAGCATCTCTTTTAGTACTCTTCTTTTTATTCCATTCTGATTATTTTCTGTTTGTAATCAACATTACAAATACTGAAGCTCCAGATGCTACACCAGTTTCATTGCTGAGCCACAGTTGTGCAAATCGAACTGCAAAATAGGGTTTCAAATAATTAGCTAGCCTTTACAATTGACCAGTAATGCACCAAAATAAACCTGCCATTGTAACACAGAAACAATGTTTACTGATGATTTGTACCAAAAAAAATTATTCATAAACCAGAAAAAAATGAAGTTCTGTGTCTGAGGTGCATGTTTGTTGATTTTATATTTTGTTAATGAACAAAATCATTTATTTATTCTTCTTTAAATTAATATGAGGACATACTGTACCCAGTACCAGTCCCATTTTGGTTAATATGTTTGGAAAGACATACAGAGCCATAAATGTATATTTTTGTTTTATTTTTTTAATTGTAAGGTTGTCAACACCTGTACAGTATGTATATGTTGACAATGTGTAAATCCAATGGGTGTAATTAAGGAGTTTCTTTCACCCAGGGTTTTTTTGTTTTATGCCCAAAAGCCCAACTTGCAACTGAGCTGTAAATAATAGGGGAGGGGGGGGCTTATTTGCCAGTGGGCCTCAACAAGGCCATGTACTGTACAGTAAGGGGTGGTTGGTGTGCGGCTTGTGAGGTGAAGCTCTTTTTGTGTAGTATAAGAAGGCTTTGTGGAATCCATGTATGGCGGGAAAGAAGGAAAATTCATCAGAAAAAGCAGGTTTTTATCCTTTAGTTCCCCAGTTGTCCAGTTAAAATAAACAATTCTACAACAAGGTACTGACATCCACGATTAAATATAAAGTAACTTTACCTGATATTGAATTTCCTATTGCATCTCACTGCAACCATGATGTTATTATTATTTATTATTAAATTAATGATTTGTTAGAAATCTGAATATCATTTGTTTATTGATGTTCATTTTATTACAGTTTAAGACTTCCAGTAATGCATCTACTATTCTTTTATTATTTTCATAAACCAAAATCTTAATCTATTTTATATAATTATCATGCCATGGCAAGGCCTCGTCAGAGTGATACCTATGATATGTTCTGCTTTACATTTTTATAATGTTTGACTACAGCAACATTATGGTTACTAAAACTATTCACAATAGGTTTTAGAACAGTTTTCTTTTTACTTTGATTTTAAATTTGTTAGAAATCTTACTAAAATGTCAAATGTACACCAAAAATTATATTTCCACCAAGAAGACTGTTTAGGCTTGTGCTATAAACTAACCAAACCAACCAAAATTGCGTTTATTAAAAAATATAAGCTTAATTCACAATGTTCCCTCTGAGACTGAACTCAGAACTGAATTTCATGTAATATAAAAGATTCTTGTAGGACAAATATATCAGTGATGCAGTTGCATAATTTATGATATATATGGTGATGATGATGAAAACACAAAGCAATGAATCTCTAGCTTCACCCGACACTTTTTGATCTTAACTGTTCTGCTCTAATTATGTCAGGGACAACAAACTTACAACTCTGCTTGCTTCTTGCCTGTACTTTGGAATGTCAAGATTCTGGTCACAGAAAAGCCTAAAGTAGAGCTATAGTCTTTGAGTGTCAGTGAAATGCGTCATTTCTCAATCTAGTGCATACAAGTACAGAACTACAGTGCTAGTGATCTTAAGTTTTTGTTGAGAGTGGGGTGTGGAATAAATCTTAATGTACCATCCACTGAGAGACAGCTCTCAGTAGATGAGATGCATTCTGCTGTGACCTGGACAACTGAGGAGCCTGGGCAGCAACCAATAATTTCCACAATGTCAACAGTTAAAGAAATAACTAGGACAAGCAACACCAAGAACAGCAGGAAGAACACTCAACATTCAGGCACTTATCTGCCCAAATACTAAATGGCCTGTCAATCACTAGTGTGTCTTTCATTGCATTTTTCAATTGTCAGTGACAGGAGGGAGGAAGCAAAAAGACAAGATATGACCTCCAGAGAGTTGTTTGAAGCAGGCTCGTGATGGAGAAAGCTAATGATAAGAGAATTCAAAACCACAGTGGCTTTTACATGGAAGTGGAGAACACAGCATGTTATCTGCTGCAGTTTTTTTTCTTAGATGATGCTATTGCTGAAGCTATAGCTGTGCGAACAGGAACACCATGACTGATGATTCGTAGCGTGTGTCAGTGGTGCACTTCAAAAAAGAAGTTGCATTCTTTGAAGCTAATCTACCTACCTAGAACTGCATGATGGCTTTATGTTGCACCATTGTACAAATTTACAGTATGTACACGATCTGAAAACTTATGCTCACCGAGATTCATGAGCGGAAGCACTGAAAAGGAGGTTCAGAGTGCTGAAGTGCTACTGATCTCAGCACAGCAGTGATGTGAAAGGAGGAGCTACTGCATGAAGGATAATGATGCATTACCCACATTGCATTGTTTAAAGAAGGCATTTGTGTTTTGACTGTGTGTATTAATGATGAGTGTGTCTGTGTTGATCTTTTGAATCAGTTGTTATCGCATGTCAAGACACGACATCAAGTGCGATATGACATGGGTCTCAAACCGGTTCCATTGAGGGCCGCTGTCCCTGCTGGTTTTCCAGCTCTTTCTGCTGATTACCTTGATCAGGTGTGTTAGTTGGCTTTCCAAGCTTGTCATTGACTGAACACACCTGGTCAAGGTGATTAGCAGGAGTTGGGGCAGAGAGTTTGAAAACCAGCAGGGACAGTGGCCCTTGATGGAATAGGTTTGAGACCCATAGACTCTAGGGCAGTGGTTCTTATGTGGTTCTGGTTTTTATTAACAATAAGTGGTGCTATCCTGGACATGTGACGGTCAAAGAGCGGATCTGTAGCCCTGACATCAAACTGCTGGCTGTGGGCCTCCGTCCATATTATTTACCCAAAAAGTTTCCACACGTTATCTTCATCGCTGTTTACGGCCCTCCCTTGGTGAACGCTGCCGCGGCGTGTGGCGTCATACAGACGGCCGTCTCCAACCTGCAGTCCAGACATCCTGGCGCTTTCCTTATGATCTCAGGTGACTTTAATCACACCAGCTTCGACAAGTCACTTCCTACATTCACCCAGTTTGTGAGCTGGATCTGATGTATGCTAATGTTAAGGATGCCTACTCTTCCACTGCCCTCCCCCCTCTGGGAAAGTCGGATTACAATTTGATTCATCTCCTGCCTCAATACACGCCTCCGGTTGAAGGCTGCCTGCTACCATTAAAACTGTTAAAAGGTGGACAGATGAAGACCGCTTTGCTCTGCAGAGCTACTTTGAAAACACTGACTGGGAGGCTCTCTGTGAACCTCATGGTGAGGACATTGATGGACTGACAGACTGCATCACAGATTATATTAATTTCTGCGTGGACACCTATGTACCTGACAAAACCTTTCACTGCTTTACTAACAACAAACCATGGGTCAGTCGTGACATCAAAGCCACCCTGAATGAAAAGAAGAAAGCGTCCGGGGACAGGGAGGCAGCTAGGAGTGTCCAGAGAGAGCTGTCAGTCAAAATCAGGGAGGGGACGGAGACTTACAGGAGGAAACTGAACCACAGACTTTAGAACAACAACACCAGGGAAGTGTGCATGAGGACCATCACCGACTACAAGTGCAGCAGCCAGTGACTGAGGGGTCTGTGGACAGGGCCAATGAACTTAATAACTTCTTTAACAGATTCCAGGTTGGGCCTCTAAACCCCCCTCTGCCCACGATAGGCCCTCCTTCACATCACCCACAGGCCTCATCCACCCCCACCTCACAATCACAGTTGATCAGGTGAGAAAGGAGCTAAACAAGCTTCATTCAACAAAGACTGCAGGATGTGATGGAATCAGCCCAAGGGTGCTGAAAGTCTGTGCTCCCCAGCGTTGTGGTGTCCTTCAACACATCTTCAGCCTTAGCCTGCAGCTGGAGAGTGTTCCTCTTTGGTGGAAAAAGTCATGCATCGTGCCAGTGAATAAGACTCCACGTCCCAGAGTCTTCAACAACTACAGACCCGTGGCTCTGACCTCTCACATCATGAAGGCTTTTGAGAGGCTGATCCTGGAGTCCCTGCGTTCTCTAGTCAAACCCTCAGTCGACCCCCTCCAGTTTGCATATCAACCCAAACTAGTGGATGACGCCATCATACATCTGCTCCATCACACCTACAACTACCTGGACAAGCCTGGCGTCTTAGTGAGGATTGTGTTCTTTGATTTCTCCAGTCCATTTAACACCATCCAGCCTGCGCTGCTGTGATAGAAACTGAAGTACATGCAGGTGGATCTCATGGATCATGGACTTCCTCACCAACCGCCCCCAGTACGTCTGCCTGCAAAACTGTCTGTCTTACACCGTCTGCAGCACAGGAGCTCCACAGGGGACAGTCCTGTCTCCCTTCCTCTTTACCCTGTGCACCTCTGACTTCAGGTACAACTGAGATTCCTGTCATCTCCAGAAGCTCTCTGCTATTGTAGGACGTATCCAGGGTGGTGATGTCACAGAGTCATCAGAGTATCAGGGTGTGGTGGACAGCTTTGTGGACTGGTGTGGACAGAACCACCTCCAACTGAACATCAGTAAAACTAAGGAGCTGGTGGTTGATTTTAGGAAATTTGTGAGTGCCGTCACCCCTCTGACTATTAAAAATTAAGAGAAGGAGGTTGTGACTGAGTACAAATACCTGGGAGTGTACTTGGACAATAAACTGGACTGGAAAAAAAACTCTTCACCTGTGTACAAGAAGGCCCAAAGCAGAATGTACTTCCTGAGGAGGCTCAGGTCCTTTAACGTGTGCAGCTCCATGCTGAGGATGTTCTGAGTCTGTGGTGGCCAGTTTTGTGTTATGATGTGGTCTGCTGGGGCAGCAACATGAATGTAGCAGACAGTAACAGACTGGACAAAGTGATCAGGAGGGCTGGTTCTGTTCTGGGGGTGGAGCTGGATCCCCTACATGCTGTAGCTGAGAGGAGGATGCTGGTCCAACTCCTCTCTATCCTAGACAACACCTCCCACCCCCTACACAGTGTGTGGCTGGACAGAGGATCACCTTCAGCCAGAGGCTGATCAGTATTAGGTGCTCCACAGAATGCCACCGGATAATGAATATTTACCATTTTCTTTTACATGTTTTTTTTAACACTGTAATGTCTGACACAACTCAAAAACAACAGCAACAGAAAAAGGATTCAGCCCCATTCAACAGGTTGAATCCCTCCCTGAAAGATAGCGTCTAACTCACAGACAGGCAAATAAAGCTGCTTTATTTATTCACCAGTGTCTACACCACCGGAGTCTTTTCTTTCACTAATTTGCTTTGGTTCTGAACTCACGTTTGCTCATTTTCGCTCTTGTCATGATGCTGGATGAACGGTGCAACTGGGCATGAGTAGATTATCAAACCAATCACCAGCGGTGCTGATGTGATTGGTTGCTGTTCATCATGTTTTGATTTTGTTTTGATTGACACGCAGTGTCAAAATTATCGTTTATTGGCTCTAAGATATCGTAGATTGTAAAGCCCTATATTTTTCTAAGACTGTATTTGATTTATTTTATAAATTGGTTATTGGCCCCTGCAACAAGCTGAGCTCACACTCCTTTATAGTAGTGTGACCCTGTGTAAAGAGAAGAAGCATTTGATGGTGTGTGGTGTGACGGTGGCATACATGTGTTGTGTAACAAAGTAATGCACTAGGGACTCTTAAAGGTCCATGATCATACAGCTTTTTACTCTGAAGAATATTGGACTTCAATTTCTCAGTAAGGTCTCTGTAAATTTTCATTCCATAAAACCCTTTCCCTTTTGTGTGGTTTACACTCCCTATCAGTAAAAGCTCTGTTTTATGGGCTTGTCGCAAGCGAAGCTACTTGCCACACCTCTGTGCAGAAGTGCATACCTTTTTGTTGTTTTTTGTTTAAGTTGGCTTCATGGATACGAGCCACTGCACGTTTAGGATACAATAGGTGGCAGTAGCGCGACATTGAGAATGCAATCCAACGCAATCCTCCACAGAAGAAGACGACCCACTACAGGATTCACGGCACGGCAATGGCCTGAAGCTGAAGAGGTGCTGTTGAAGTCCCCACATTTCGGCTGATGCAAGATGTGTCATTGGTAATGACAATGTCAATTTATTTAATTTACGTAATTTGTAAAGCAACTAACAGTTGCTAACGCTAACACTTATTTTACTCATTTTACATTGTTTTTGTCTTGCTTGTGCTGCTGCTCTGACATCATTTTATTAAAAAATGTGCATTAATATTCAGAGCAATCACTGCATGACCTACCTGGGAACAAAAAGCATTGGTTCAAATTATATACTTACCTAACGTATTTTTACTGGTTTTAGTTATGTTTTTTTAGAGTGATGTTTTTTGATCATTCTTGATAAATCTGACAGTAATATGGCTCTGTATCTGAAGTTGTTACAGGTATCTCGTCTAGAGGCTAGTGAGCTGGTGCTGGGGATTCCTGGGGTGAAGAATCTAAATTGCCATCTTTTCATGCGTGGGTTGTAGATCAAAGCAGCGTTTCCTGATGGATAAAACACTTACTGTATGTTGGATGTAGACCACCTGTAGAATAACTCCTTTACCATTTGAGTAGAAATGTGTTATTTTGTGTGTGCAATACTCATTAAGAATCTTTTTAAACAATTGAATTTTTTATTCATATTTACACATGCTTGAAAAACATGTAATTGTGATACTATCATTTAAGTACTATCAAGTACTATCAATAAGTGTTATACCCTCATAAAAAAGAGTTCAGTGGAATATGTAATAGTTACATTCAACTTTATTGTCAACCAAAAAATGCACCACTACTCCAAAGCTAGAACAAACTGTTATCTTGTATTGGTTACTGAGGGAATTAAGAAGTCTAGGGTTTTAAGGACAGAAGCTTTTGCAGGGCCTTGCATATTAAATGCTTGATAGAAGTAGGGTAAACAGACAATGTCCTGGGTAGGTGGTAAACTTGGTTATGTTGGAGATTTGTTTCTGCAGCAGGACAGGTATAGATGACCAATGCATGATTGTGTTAAATTATTCACATTGCGGCAACATCCAGGACTGAAACAGTCCTAGACTGATTGGAACAAGAGTTAAGCTATGCTTAACTATAGGTGTTTGTCTTGTTCAACCGCAGAATTTAAGATTATTCCCTTTAGTAGAAAGCAAATCCCAAATTTATTTTTCACACACCAAACAAATCATTGCTCGTTGATGGTCACTGCCACACACTCACCTGAGGACACATTACAACCATAAATTAACAAGATGCTAAATTAATTTCACCAAAGTTATAACATCTTTTGAATCCTAACTTTAATTATAACACTACAAACACAAGAACGGTGGTTTTACCCACTGTTACTGTTTATGACTAGTTAATGAGACAATTTTACAATTCAACAATTACCCACACAAGCTTCCTGTTAATCATAATCATCAGAGGACTAAACGTTAAGTGCTACTAACTAAGCTCTAAACCTTTTTGATTTCTGCTTTTCTACTTAAATGACCGCTTTTTCCAGTTTAGCAATTTAGAACACACACTTTCTCAAATTCCTTTCCAAATAAAAGCACCAATCTAACTCTTTAGCCTAAATACCACTTTTCTGCATTTTACTCGTTAATTATGACTAGTTAATGAAACAATTTTACTGTTCAGCAATTACCTGCACACACTTCCTTCAAAGGTTCAACTTTACTCAATTTAAATTCAACTACTTGTTCTGCAGCAAATTTCAGCTGTATTAAATATTTCCAAAACGTTGAGCTACTCATTTATCTCTTGAAATCAAACCTATTTAATTACAATATTTAGCCATTTTGATACATTTGGCTATATTTCAACAAATTAAACAAACCTTTACACACAGTTCTTTAATTTCAGCAAATCTTTTTCAAGTTTACTTCATTTGAAATTCAAGTACTTCAGCTTCTTCTGCAAATATTCAGCCCTGTTTAAACAATTCCTAATTCTCTTCAGATACATTCATCTATGTTTTACAGCTGTTTTCAGCTCAAGCATGCAGTAGAAAAGGGATGGATGTCAAATGTTTTGTATATGTAAAGATACTGTAGTATTACTGTATTAGCATGCAGATATAAATGAAATAGTTTTAATATCATGTTACTCCCTTCTTAAAACAAAGCAGAAGCAAAAATACATCTGCTTGGCTCAAAGAATGAATGAATAATAAAAGAATAACCATGATCTGTTTTTAGCAGCTAAAAAACAGATTAACAGACTAACTTACCGTAAATCACTAAAAAACACTGCAATGTCTTCGGCAAGACAGTAAAGTGTCTCTCCAGGTCACGAGACAGGATAATCAGGAACTTCTGTACTGCTTTTGAAGGGCATCTGTTTTCTGCTAAGCGAGCAGCAACCATTACTGAAAGGTCAATATGGCCTGTTAGCGAAAGAGCTGCCAAGATATCTCTATCACTCAGGTGTCCTCCCCAAAGATTGGTTTTTCAGATATCATAAGTCATAAAGCGCAGCACAGTATGATCTTGCTGAAGACGTCCTTGTCTGTTAAAGTTGTGATCCAGTAGATAAAATGTTCACCAACTTTGGAAAGGTTATTGCCATCAGGATGTCCTTAATCGACGTTGATGAACAGCACACTTAAGCTGAAAATCCAGGCTGGGTCCATCATTTTCTCAAACACAGTTTTTAGATATAGTTGTGCAAGGCAGCTAAACTTTCAGCATGATGAATAGACATCATAATCAGCTGCCAGACACGGACATACAATTAGAACAACCTGCAAACATGCATGGCAGTTTATTTCAAACCCTCTGATTGGGTTGCAGCTAATCATCTGCATGCCCAAGAATTTAGCACATTTCACCCCATGATGATGGCAGCAATTATGAAGTCTTTTGTTAACGTGTATGGCTGCCATATTGTTGTCCAGTAAGATGGCTGTATATCTTGAGTCAAAATGCATACACAGCTGTATTTCTTTTATGATGACATTGGTGAGTGGCGGCAAGCTCCATCAGCTGTATTCTCTTCTGTGCTTTTTGTGTGTTTTCTGTGTAGAGCTGTGCAGCGGGGGAACTAAATGCACTGTAAATATTTGACTTTGAAGGTGCCTGACAACACACAGTAATGTACAGTGTACGAGATACTTATTGTATGATTTATATAAATATATATTATTAAAATATTGCTGACATTGCAGTGAATAGTATTGCACTAATTGAAAATGGAGAATAATTGTAAGTGGTGACATGAATAACAGTATAACAGAGTAAATGTTCACCATGAACTACATGGTCGTCTAAGACGCAGGTGTATGCAGTAGGGTCCAAAGTACAGTCTTATTGTTTGTGATTAAATCCTTAACAGACCACAAGGGCTGCCAGATCTTTGCTCTCTGGTCTTATCAACACAATGCATTAAATTAGTTTGTATTACTTGTTATTTGTATCTACTGTATAAAACTCAAATTATTACACAATTACTCACAAAATTACATACAAATGTCAAGTGTATCACTTTTTAGATATTATACAGGTACTCCTTATCTTTTGAATTTAAAAATTTACTACATTACAACACTAATTGTGGGATGAATTAAATCCTATCTTGGTTGCTTGACCACAAAATTTAATTTTGTGTTCCTCCGGTAATAGCTCTAGTACACAGTGGATATTCCCCCAAGCATGTTGTAGAGGAATAAGTACTGTTCATTCATTAGGTTTGTTGTTAACGTAAATGCAGATAATACCTCTACTGAGGTACTGATTTTGCTAAGCATGTATGTACACAATGTGAGTCAAGTGAGCTCTAACAGCGCTGCTCTTGGCATGGTTTTAATGTAAATGCTCATATTGCTGACAATGAAACACATACTTGCACTTTGTATGTCAGCAACAGAATAGCACTAATACAGTCTCAGAACTAAAACAAAACAATCAAAAATCTATGCTTTAAATTTTATTTAAAACGTTATAATCATCTGTACTCTTTAAACTTTTAATGCTTAATGTTTGTAGTGTTTATATAAATGATCATTTATGGTTTTGCTAGCCAGTCCAATCAACATGATGTTTAAAAATATTTAGTGGCACAGATTTTTGTATTTAAAGGCACACTTCAAATGCAAGTTGTGTTTACAAATTGGACATATTAGTCGAAATGTGCAAAAATGTTTAACATGATGCTCTGTGTCTAAAGAAAACAGAAAATGGCCAAATCCTACAACAAACAGACTGCTCTGATGAACCTCCCGAGCAATTGGCCCTATCTGATCCTGTGGTACTCTGGTTTATTGGAGACAATTGTTCGGGCTTTGCTTTAGCGTGGAACAAAAGTTTATTTTGAGTGTTTATTTTTAGTATGTTTGAATAAAGACATCATGTCTAAGTTGTTTAGCAGGCTTTTATTTTGGACCAAAGCAGATAGTTGTTAGAAAAAAACTGATTCTTTAATTAGCCACAATCCTTGTTTTCTTCATCTGCTGTTGGTGGCTGGAAAATCAAGATGGTTGTCCCGTCCAACAGTCTGTGAGGATACGCGGCCGGCTCATAACTTTACTAAACTTCACAAAGCAAGCTAAAACAAACGTCATTCAAGAGAATTCAGCAGCGGTAGATTCTGTTACTAACTCGGAACGACAGCACGCGCTCCGAGCCAGGGAAGCTACAGTCGTAGCACTTCAAAGCAACCACCTTTTTTTACTGCAGTACGTTCGCGTTGCCAGCGTGCCACGGGTGCGTCCCCAACTAAGGATTTTTAATCCTGCAGCAAGCTGAAAAAAATCAGGGTGCTAGTCTTGTTTTAACCACCAGGTGGCGCAAAGATGGGAGGTCCAACTGTTCATTTCTATCTGTGTCTGCACATTAAGCACAAAAAACGATGTCATGGTATTGTATCATTAAATGTAGAGTAGTTCATTTTTAAATATTATAGATTATTATGCGTCTTTGCTCGCTAGTGCGCTAGTGTTTGTTGTCAATTGCCGAAGCTGCTGATGGTTTTACACAGTTCACAGTACACATGTCTCACTGCCGAAAGCGGCTGGTGAACCTCTTGGGAACATGGCTGTAGCTCTGCTAAATAATACAGGCAGCCAGCCCTATTAATCATTTGTTATTTTCTTACATGCCAAAATATAAAAATGTTCAGTAATTACAACTTCTGCTTCCACCGAGATTTGAACCCGGGACAAAAAATTGACACATCAACAATACATAAACCATTACACCACGGAGGCGTTGATACGTAACTCTACATGGGTCTACATAACATGAGTATAGGTCAGCATCATAAAGGCAAGTGTGGGAGCTGATCGCCTCCTATAGGCCAAAAAGACGTAACACAGCTCCAACGTGCTAAAAAACAGGTGATACCGCGCTGCAAATGAAAGCTGATTGCCGTAAAGGCTGACACCTTTTAAATGCTACGACTGTACGGCTCTCACGGACCCGGGAGGAGAAACGCACTCACTGAGCGGAGGAGTTTGGCACCGCAGCCAACGTGCATCCAGCACTACGCGGCGGACACGCCGCGCTAATAAAACACTCAGAGTAACCGTTCACGCTCACCTGGCCGCAGTCCGTTGACAAAGTCGCAGGGAAACAGGAAGAGGGAAGACACCAAATGCACGACCCACACAGAGAATCTAAAATTTAACACAACTGATTTATTAAACACAAACGCAAACTCACTGCACAGCAAGATTAAGTTCAAACACAAAAACGTGACCTGCTATGCAGGTAAACACTATCACTCATATAAATGTAAAATGCTCCGTAACACTACGGACAAAATTCCAATATGAAACACAAAACAATCACTGGAGACGACTAGGAACAAAACCACTGCACTGTCTAACACAGGCTAACGAAAAACGCTTCGTTACAACGGGCAAAAAAACTAAACATGGAAACAAGACACTCACAAACCTTGACAGCGAACAAGACATCCAAAGAAACCAAAAACTTCACTGCATCAAAGACTCTCTTTCAAATGTAACACTAGCGTAGCTTTCAGGCTTACGACGGGGTACACACCAACAAAGGATGACATGAACCATAGCTTAACACCAGGTGGGTCAACTAATTACATAGACTGTGCTGCCAGATGGAGGCTGCTGTCCTCCTCCATGTGGGGTAATTTGCCTGCACTGCAGTGTGGCCCATACAAGTAACCACAAATATCAGACTGTACTAATACACGGTAGAACTTGCTGTATCATAAATAATCCAGAGCAGGTCCTCTGGCCATTGATTGATTGATGATGGATTGATTGATTAGTTCTGTACGCATATGGGAGGAAAAACAATGGCGGGCAGAGCAGCCCTGCCCCCTTTCAGCCTGCCCATTGCTGGGACAGGTACAGAGAATACCAGGAAGCACTAGCAGTTTTATGGCTCCATGGCTTGTTTTACATCATCTTCAGCTGCCCTGGAGGATTGATACAGAGAAATAAATGATAATTTCTTTGCATAGAAAATATGGAGGTATCTGAGTGTCCCTACATTTTTTATTACTATTCAACTTGTTTTTGGTCAACCCCCTGTCACGATCCGCCACACGAGATGGCGGACCGAGGCTGTGGAATTCCATTTGGACCAAGTCAGAGCCAGGGAAACCAAAATAACAGAAAAAAACAGTCTCTTTTAATCAAAACGTTAGCACAAAACACTCCTTCAAAGAAATAAGATGAACCAGAAGGACAAAAAACACTCAATGAACCGAAAAATAAATAAACAAAGCAACCTAGGAAGAACTAGCAAAACGAGAGCTAGCGACATGGCGTGAGCAAAACGAGAGCTGGCGACATGGCATGAACAAACATGGCTATGGCATGAACAAAAAGAAGCTACTACAAAGCATAAACAATAGACAGGTGCCTTTGCACATCCTATATGCCGTGCAACGAGTGAATAACCGGCAACAGTACCCCCATAGATAGTCCATGTCCGTAGTGGTGAGAAATGGTGGCAGCAATGAAGGCAGTGGAGACAGTGGGGACAGTACCATGGCTTGAGCAACATGGAGTGGTGACAGTGACCCAGCACATAGTGAAGGGCTGGGGAGGTATATGAAGGGAGCAGAGGGCAAGCACATTGAACTGATAACAAAGAGTCTTCTGAGGGAGAAACGGAGTGGGCGTGGTCCAAACCAGAGGCGTGGCATGGTGAGGGAGAAGGTGTGGTCCAGAGTAAGACAACAGAATGCCATTTGAAAATTGGTGAAGTAGTCCTTCAAATGCAGTATAACTTGTTACCACCTCTCACCCTGTTATTTGTGATTTATTATTATTATTATTATTATTATTATTATTAATTAGTTAAACTTGTATTATTATTTATAATGTGTTTTATATCCAGTGCAGCACCAAGATATTTGTATTAATTTATGCCTTTACCAACGAATGAGAATGATTTACAGAAAAGCAACATATTCGTATAATCCACTTCTCTCTCTAATCTTAGAAGGTGACTAGTGCACATATATTGACAGAAAACTTGATGCACTTAATGTATATCCACCTGCGAAGCACAATTTTGCTGGAAAAAACATATGGACAAAGCTGTTGCGCAATCACTGTAATAGTTACTGACAAATGAGGGGGAAACATTTGTTCCTGTAATATGTTGCAACTGAAACACCTTGACATGAACAGCTCCGCATCGAACTAAGAACCTGCCACCCCCGTGTCACGCCTTCAACATTCAGTTAGCTGAGACTACTGAGATCAAAGCAGAGAATTCCACTTCACCAGTCAAAGCCAAACATAATGGAAAAGTCTTATAGTGATAAAATCTTACCCACAGGGTTCAGAGACACAGACACTTATGATTAACCTTGTCGAGCCTGAGAGGGCTGAGAGAGTAAGAAATGAAGTTCTACAAAGAAAGATAATTTTTTGCAGGAAGGATGTTTACAAAGGAAGGACATAACTCGCAAAGGTTTATGTTGCTTTAACAGAAACAACCCTGCCTATTGATGCTCTCTCGCTCTCTGTGTAAGCAATTTAGAATGTCCATGTCTGTGAATTTGAAAACCCAGAGAAAACCAACACAGACGCGGGGAAAGGAGTTACTGTAAACTCCACACAGAAGGGCACCTGGACAACCATGGCATCACACCCAGGCAACAGTAACCACTGCCTTATATGAGAACACACTAATAAATGACAACAGGCTTAACAAGTTGTGCTGATTAATCACCAGATGACTGGTACCCACTGTTACCCTCTAACCTATTAACAACACAGATTTATTATTATTCACTGTTTTTCATACAATTATTGTTATTGTTTGGCGCAATTTCAGCTGCTTTTTTTTCCCACGTCGTTATCCTATTCTCTCATTTTCTGCAAAAGTCAGTATGCCTTTAGTGAATCAGTGAATCATTAACATATCAAATTAATTACTGTAGACAGAAATATTTCAGTTTCATATTCCATCCATTCATTTTCTTCGGGGCCACGGAGGGCTGGAGCCTATCCCAGCTTGCTGAGGCTGAGAGGCGGGGTACACCCTGAACAGGTCGCCAGTCCATTGCAGGGCCAGAGAGAGAGAGAGAGACAAACAACTATTCACGCACCCTCACACCTACGGGCAATGGAGAGTAGCCAATGAACCTAATTGCATGTCTTTGGACTGTGGGAGGAAGCCAAAGAAGACACGGGGAGGACATGCAAACTCCACAGTTTTATATTTTCAGAGAAAAAAATATGGAAATCTTTATTGTTTCATGTAGAATACCTGCTGAACCTGTAGTTTATTTTTTGAAGTTCAAGTATATTAAGCAGTAATAAAGATTCACAAGAACTTGACCATTTATTCTTGTTAGCGCAAATGAGAACATGAACACAATAGTCATGATAGTAAACATCTGACAAAAAACAAAAACAGTCATTGTTGTTGCTCGGGAAAATGAGCACCGTTCATCTTATGGGCATCGTTTAATTCCAGGCTGCATGAGTACAGAACGTGAGTACAGATGTGCCCATCACAATGAATGGCAGTTGAAAAGGTTGTTAAAATGCTGCTATGTTAAAAAATGTATCTCCTTGAAATGGCATTAAGACCATATTGAGCAAAAAACTGACAGTATCTTCTTGCAAGTATCTAACCACCCACCCTGCTTTGACCTTTTATGTTAATAATAGGTTTTCAGTAAGGGCTTGCACTATGCAATCTTGGAGGCTTTTACAAATGGTGTACAGCAAAGGACTTTGGCCAATGCTTCAGATAGAGTGGCTGGAGTGGGAAAAATGGCTTCCTCTTGCATAAAACCACCAAAGTCCAGCAATCCTCAACGCAGACATCAAGGTTACAGGTGACTGAGAAACCCTGGAATATTAAATATGACAGGCAGTCCGATAAGAATGAAGGCACTTTGCCTTTAGGAATCCTCTCAATAATAAGAAAATATTAGATAATGACAGAAGAGCTCATCACTTCATCTGAATAATACATAATTGTTTTGTGGATTGTAATTATATGGTGGAAAAAATATTACCTTGGTGTAATTGCAGGTGAAGAGTGGTGAATTATACACCTGTAAAATTTGAATTTTCTAGGGATGATTATTATGCGAGGTAACCAGCCAGAGTGGTTACAAGCTCAATTTAAATTTAAGCAGTAACATTCCCTTTAAACTGCCCATTGAGTAAAGCACATCTCACCTTTAATTAACTCTTTCAGTGAGATACAATTAAATTCTTTAGATATAGTGCCAGCTAATCTGTTAATAAGGAAAGCATCTTTGTGGGCATTTTAATGTATTCCTCAACCCCTTGTTCCAGTGCTTAGAAACATTCCTCTATTCAGGACTGTCCAGGAATTAACCTCTATTCTAGTAAGGGTCTATTATTACGTACCGGGAAAACTAGGTCTGGGGTGGGCTTTCTGTGAGTGGGAGGAAGGGCTTCTAAGGCCCACAAACAAGAAACCCAAATGCATAACCCGTAAACTAATAATCAATGGTTTAATAACTTTGACCTGTTTTGCATGAGTAGGTTTCACTTATTTTTATCATCACTATTACAGCAGTGGATCAGACAAATGTACAATGTGTTCTCATTGGATTGACACATTTTCTCCTCCCTTTTGCCAAACAGTCAACACTGACATCATTCAAAGAGTCCAAATTCCATTGTTTTAGTTTTGGTGACCAAAGAGAAACCATCTGTTCCTAGCTATTAGAAACCAGTAAAACCAGTATGAAGTCACCATATCCCCTTTTTGACACTTCTCCACAGAAATCAGTCTTTAGACCTTAAATTGGTACCAGGTCTGTGTTGTTCTTTACCAGCATGCATGGAGGAAGTCTAAAGCAGAGACTGAGTATCAACAGTGGCTGTGTCTTAGCCTCCAATAGAATTGACTGTATTTTCTGTAATATTTACAATATTTCAGTGTTCTGCCACGGTTTGAATGTCATGTCATGGATTCAGTGAATTAAAGCATTTCTTCATCTGGATCCATTTTTTTGCATAAAAGGTAAATTTGACAAACTACAATAAGACAAAACATAAGATATTAATTACAGAACACAAGTCATAAATCATATAATAATTGCATGGATGGCTGCGTCAAAGCGACATATAAAAACTGTAAAACTGCATAAAGGCACCATGTAGCCATAAACTTCAAAAATCACCACACCAACAAAGTTGATATAAACAGTAAGTAGCAGCATGAAGCATAGTACTATCTATCTATCGAGCTAGTCGCTATCTAGCGAGCGAGCGAGTAGCTAGCGAGCTAGCTATCGATCGAGCTAGCGAGCGAGCGAGCTGAGCGAGCTAGCGAGCGAGCGATCTAGCGATAGATAGATATATATATAGAGAGATATATATATAGATAGATATATATATATATATATATATATATATATATATATATATATATAATAATATATATATATATATATATATATATATATATATATATATATATATATATCATCATTCTGTTGATGTTGTACAGCTCCGAGCATTCAGTGATCCGTGTGTGGCATTGAGTCATAGGCTTTCTTGTAGTCGATCCAGGCTGTGCACAGGTTGGTGTCGCACTCTGCAGTCTTGGGCAACTGTTCTGTCAACCAGGAGTTGGTGTTTGGCTCCTCTGGTATCCTTACCAATGCCCTTCTGTGCTTCGCTCATGTATTGACCCATGTGCCCACTTATCTTAGCCGCGATGATGCCTGACATGAGCTTCCATGTTGTGGAGAGACAGGTTATTGGTTGGTAGTTGGATGGGACTGCATCCTTTGAGAGATCCTTCATTATCAGGATCGTTCGCCCTTCGGTTAGCCATTCAGGGTGAGTCCCATCCCTTAGCAGCTGGTTCATTTGTGCTGCCAGGCGCTCATGGATTGCAGTGAGCTTCTTTAGCCAGTAGGCGTGGATCATGTCAGGGCCGGGTGCTGTCCAGTTTTTCATACCTGAGACTCTGTGTTGGATGTCTGCCACCGTGATAGTCACTGGATTCTGTTCAGGGAGGTTGCTGTGGTCTTCCCTCAGATCCACCAGCCACTGTGCATCACTGTTGTGTGATGCCTCCCTTTCCCATATACCCTTCCAGTACTGTTCAGTTGGTGGGTCTGCTCTGTTGTTATTACCTTGCCATTGAGAGTACACTTTCGCAGGTTGTGTTGCGAACAGCCGGTTTATTCGTCTGGCTTCGTTATCTCTGGTGTATCTCTTTAGGCGGCTGGCCAAGGCTTGTAGCCTTTGCTTGGCAGTTTCGAGTGCTTCAGGTATGGTCATCTGGCTGTACCTCTTGGGCATTGGTCTTTCATTGCACCTCTCTGGGCCTCTGTCATTTGGCTCACTTCCCTCCGAGCTGCCTTGATTTTTGCCTCCAACCTTCGTTTCCATGGTGGGTATTGTTTCTCATGGCTCCCATGGTTGCTCTTATAGCCAAGCACCTCTAGGATCACTGATGCTGAAGCGTATATCAGCTCATTGGTTTCTTTGATTGTTGTGGTAGGGATCGCTCTCAATGCTGCATTCACATCTTCCATGAGACTTTCTGATGGTACTTCACTTAGCCGTTGTAGTGGGGTTGCCTGTTCAATCTCGCCATGATCTTATCTTTCAGGTCAGTTGCTGCCTCGCTCAGCGTATCTGTGCTCATTGGAGCTTCGTACCCAATTTCCGGTTGGGGAGATGGTGAAACCTCCTCTCTGACCTGGCGGCCTGGCTCCCCCTTGCTGTAGCATTTGTGTTGTATCTCGTCAATCTCAAGTTGTGATAGCAGTTGCCGTTTGTGGATGACTAGTAGTTGCTTCGCCGTCAGCCTTGAATGTGGGTTTCTCCGTTCCCATTCATCGCATGTAACCCCTCTGACTAGGGTTACTTGAGTAGTAGCATTCCAACAGAGCCTTGTTCTCGCATCTCAGCCATTTCTTTCTTGTTCCAGTAGCCCACTTCTCGCCAAGGTGCTCTGGTTCCCCAACACCTGACGCAGACCTTGTTAGACCGGGCGACGTCTGAGCCGGTATCTCATGTGGTTCATTGTCTCTCATGATATGAGGTAGGCGGTAGCTTGAAGGGTCTTGCCCAAGGACCCACACTGAATGCCTATTCACCGGAAACCCCCTGCATGCAAGTTCTGTGACTTTACCGATTGAGCTATCCAGCGAGCTATATATATATATATATATATATATATATGCCATCGCTTGGTATTGCCACATCCACCACTACGGCTTTCCTCTGCTCTTTATCCACCACCACAATGTCTGGTTGGTTCGCCTTTACCATTCTGTCTGTCTGTATCTGGAAGTCCCACAGAATCTTGGCTCGCTCGTTCTCTACCACATTGGGAGGTGTTCCCCACTTTGATCTTGGGGTTTCCAGTCCATACTCTGCACAGATGTTCCTGTATACTATGTCAGCCACTTGGTTATGGCGTTCCATGTATGCTTTTCCTGCCAGCATGTTACACCCTGCAGTTATGTGCTGGACCGTCTCAGGGGCTGGACCGTCTCAAGGGCCTCTTTGCACAGTCTACACCTTGGGTCTTGTCTGGTGTGTTAGATCTGGGCCTCTATGGCTCTGGTGCTCAGGGCCTGCTACTGTGCAGCCAGGATGAGTGCCTCTGTGCTGTCCTTCAGCCCAGCCCTTTCAAGCCATTGGTAGGATTTGTTGAGATCAGCCACTTCAGTTATGTTCCGGTGGTACATCCCATGCAAGGGCTTGTCCTCCCATGATGGTCCCTCTTCCAGCATCTCATCCTCTGTTCTCCTGTTCTCCACACTGCCTGAGACATTCACTCAGCACGTAATCTGTCGGGGCCTTATATATATATATATATAAATATTATAATATATATATATATATATATATATATATATATATATATATATATATATATATACACGCATATATATACGCAGGTGGTCTCATACGTTTTTCAAGCTTGGGTCCTCTACCAGAGGCCAGGGAGCTTGAGGGTTCTGCGCAGTATCCTTGCTGTTCCTAGGACTGCACTTTTCTGGACTGAGATGTCTGATGTTTTTCAACATGAGAAACTAGAGAAATACCAAGGGCTCAGAGAAGAACTGGAGAAGGCTTGGAAGGTGAAGGCCACAGTGGTGCCTGTGGTGACCGGAGCACTGGGGGCAGTGACCCCCAAACTGGAGGAGTGGCTACAACAGATCCCTGGAAAAACATCTTACATCTCAGTCCAGAAAAGTGCAGTCCTAGGATTGGTTGAGCTCTCTTGCCTGGGAGCCTATCTTCTTACAGGAAATTGTTTGAAACGTTACAACCTAAGAATTCCAATGCTAGATTGACAGCTCTGGTAGCCAATGAGAATGAGCCAAACAACGACAGAACGTTAAAGTTTGGAAATTACCGGACATGACTTCCTACTAATAAAACGCTTTAGACTGGCACTGAGGATGGCCAGTGATGTGTGGAATGATTGGTTTATGAATCAGGAAGTATTCTAAAAGGAAAATATTGCTGCCTGTATTACTATCATTGCAAGTTGCACATCTTTAGATTAATTAGAGTCTTAGCTTTCGTTTGAGCTGTAGGTGCTACGGGTAGCGTCACTGATGCTACCCTTAGCCCCAAGAATAAACAAAAAACATCTATTGTTGCTGTGTTTGATGCATGTGAATGAAATTTACTGTATACTGCTTTATAGCCAAGACTTTGTTCATGACGTAAATCTGACCACAAAAAAATCCCTAAATTTGGGGACCTTACAGAAAGCGCCAACTCCATGCAAGTAGTTACATTTTGTCCTGAAGTAGAAAAGCCTGTAAAGCCTTGGAATATAACCATACTGCCTAAACTAACTCTCCAAAATCAAATAAGATTCATTATTATTTTACCACCTAGGGTTCAAATCTGGCCCTTAGTTCGCCAGTTTAGAATTCATCTGATTTACTGTATAGGGTATAGAGCTCTATGCCTAGAGGAAAGCCCATTAATCCCATTAATAAGTTCAGTCCATTACTACAGTACCAGCAGCATAATGATGTAAATGCCAAAAGAAAATACTGTCGGTTTAAAGCTTGTTTTCCAGTGCTGTTGTTTAAGTAGACCCGCTGAAGAGGTGAATGACAAAACTCCTGGATTGTGGTTTATTGATGTTGTCCTAGATGCTAGTGAAACAGATGATAGATAGCCTCCTACATCCAAAAGTATCTGTTATAGACAGATTTGTACTTTGGGACTGGTATAATTTAACACTGGATGATCTGATTTAGGCCATTTTAACTGCTGTCCTGTTGCAGTCCTGAAGAGGGGTTCAGAACATTAATTTACAGTTTAATCTCTGCAGCAATAAACATTTCAGCATTGTGATGTTGTATTTCCATTTTCATGTCATGAAAGTGACATGAAAATGGAGTGGAGTGTAGTAGGTAAATGTCAAAATGTGTCTGCACCTTTTTAAAAGTATTAGCGACAGGTGATACCGAGGGGTTACGTAGAAGGAAGTGGGTTGGAAAATAGTGAGAGAGCGGGAGAAGTGAACGAGAGGCAGGAAGGCTAAAGCTGGGAACGAGAGTGTGCAGTGTAATCCGGTGATACATGTTCGAGCACTTAATAAAGAAGCGAGTTGAGACCATTCTGAGTTAATGCCTTCCCCACAAGCGCGAGAATCCATGATCAACGCACCAGGAGGAGACAACGACGGAGACGGTAGCATTCATATAAGTGCGTCACACTGGTGGCAGTGGTGCTGGTTGTTTGTTGGAACTCTTGTTTTTTTGTAATGTTAAACAATGTGAATATCGCCACTTTAACCTGTAGAGACGTTTATACATTTTTAGTATATTTTGACGCTCTCTCTGTTTTTGCAAGTTCGGATTACGCACAATATTGACTCACACAATGGCGGACAATGAGCGCGATGTCAACGCTGCCGAACAAGGAGACGGACATGTCGCCGTTGCCACTACCCCCCATTGGCCATTTAGACATTCCTCATCCTTTTTCGGGAGATGGTACGGAGCTGTTTGGTGCATGGATACAGAGGTTTAAAGTTCACCAGATAAAGCCAGACTTCACGCTGCTAAGCTCACTGGTCCAGCTTTTGCTTATTGGCAGTCATTGTCACCAGATGTGAAAGCAGACTATGATTTGACTAAAGCCAGTTTATCTACTGTTTTTGGCCACAGTACATTTTTGGCTACAGTACACTTCAGACGTTTTTGAATGCACGTCCACGTCAACCACAAGAACCGCTGGAAGTCTACGCTGCTGAGCTCACCAATTTAGTAACTGACGCATTCCCTCAATATGACACAACAGCGTGGAATTGTGAAATATTTTGCAGATTTGTGACTGGGTTAGACCCACTGCCTCAACTGAAAAACAATGAGCATGGCGCTGTGAAAGTGGCCACTCAGTGTGAACGTGTTCAACTAGCCATTAGTGTTGCTAACCCTACAGCTATTATGCCTGTGATGGTAAACCAGCATCCACCAGCTAACACCTTGACAGCTGGCACTATTGCCAACCTGACATCAGCCATATCTGAACTCTGGACAGATCTACATGTTTTACGCCAATCTCACCTTTGACGGACGGATGAACGCGTGGATTGACTTTCACAGCAGGTATTCAGTCTTAAGGATCATCTTCATACCCCCATGGCAGACCTGTGCATCCGTGGACTACGACATTTGTACACATCATCATTAGACTGAGCTCGATGGTCCTCATCACCACAGGGGCAGCTGTACTGCACAAAACACACAAAGAGGCCAACAACTGTTTTCCAGCGATTCCTCGCAGGTGGTCTAAAACTTAAACCATCCAAATGCCAGCTGGCACGTCCCTCTGTCACTTTCCTGGGTCATCGTGTTTCCATTGCTGGTGGGGAGCCTGACCCATCGAACGTTGACAAGGTTAAAACATGGCTCGTTCCAACATCGGCCACACAGATCATGGCTTTCCTAGGTCTGTGTTCATACTATCGTATATTTATTAAAAACCTTGCACAGACAGCAGAACCCCTGCACCACCTCACACATAAGGGTGTTTCTTTTGCATGGTCAGCTGAAGCTGATGAAGCTTTTAATGTTTTAAAACATGCACTAACTTCATCCCCCATTATGGCTTTCCTAGACCTTTCAGCTTCTTTCCTACTACACACAGACTGTTCTCTCACAACAGGTGGAAGGGAAGGAACGTGTTCTTGCGTATGCCAGTCACGTCTTGTCGGCAAATGAGAAAATGGTCTACTTTTGACCAGGAACTATTTGCCATTGTGTGGTCGGTTCGTCATTTTCGCCACAATCTGGCATGTCACCCATTCACTGTTGTTACGGACCACAAACCTCTAGTCAGGTTGAAAGAAATCCCACTAGATCACAATCCCCCTGGGAGACATGCTCACTGAGCCATTGAATTAGACCTTTATGATGGGCAGGTCATTCACCGTAATGGGGCGAAACACCTTAACGCAGATGCCATGTCCAGACACCCAGACGCTGATCTTGTACAGTCTGGTAGCCCCACAAGGGACATTGCGTCCACCCTTTCTGTGGCAACGCAGACTACGTCACTACCTTTACAGAAAGAACTGGTTTTGACACACACACAAAACCATCTTTTGGTAACAACTGTTCTAAATCACACAACATCTAATCTCGTTCTAATACAGAGCGATTGGAATGTGATGGAAAAACAAAGGTCAGACCCAGACCTAGCCATTGTGCTCTCTTGGGTAGATGTAAGACATCTACCATTATGGAGGCTATGCAATGCTTTCCCATATCTCAGGAAACTTTGGACACAGTTTAGCCGACTTAGCATTAACAACAATATGCTCTGTAGACACGTAAACAACTCGGGTAATGATTTGCGGCAGGTGATTATCCCCACATCCCTGGTCCCAGACATACCTAAACATGTCCACGGACACCCTTGTGCTGGTCATTATAGCCAGGCTAAGACACTAGACAGAGCTATGCAGTCCTTTTACCGGCCATACATGTCCTCTGACATTGGAAGACACTGCTCACAATGCCTAGCTTGCCAATCACAATGTTCTCCGGTGCCCAGACTACAGGCACCCCTCATCCCGATCTCATCAGAGCGTCCATTACAGATTGTGGCTGCAGACATAACAGTTGCCTATTTCAACCAAGGGTAACCACTATATTCTAGTGATAATGGACCTGTTCACCAAATTTGTCAATCTCTATCCGTTAAAGGATCAGACTGCTGTTTCAGCGGCAGAACGCATCTTTGACCACTACATTCCACTGCATGGTGTTCCTGAGGCCCTTCACTCAGATCAGGGTAGACAGTTTGAGTCCGACCTCATAAAGCAGCTTTGTACCCTGATGTCAGTCAAGAAACTCCGCACGTCCCCTTACCATGCTCCGTGTGATGGTGCTGTTAAACGTTTTAATCAAACGTTAAAAGACAAACTCTCCAAACTCATTTTTGACAGCGGCTCAGAGTGGGACGAGTGCCTCCCACAGATTGCATTGCTTAGAATACCTCAAAACACACTAGTACAGGACATTCACCTTTCTTTTTAGCTCATGGCCGGGAAGCCCGTGTTCCCTTGCACACACTACTGCAGGACAATAACACTTACAGTTCAGCTACTGCTGGCACACCTGCCAAATACGCACGCACATGACACAAGAATCTAGTCTATGCTTATCGTTCTGCAGTCGCTTTTCGAGATAAGGCTCAAGATCACCAATGCCTAAACTACTGTATGATCGCCATTTGAAATATATACAAATGTCATATACATATGACAAGGGTGATTTAGTTCTGGTGAATGACCCTGCCCACCGACACAACAAACTAGACCCCTATTGGGTTGGCCCTTATGAGGTTTTGCGGTCGATATGCCCCTCCGATAGTTCCACCCCTGTCAATTTTGAGTTTTGTGACATAACTAAGCCTCAGGCCAAAGCCAAGATCATACACTACAACCGCATGAAACCAAACATTACTGATTCACAGCACACTCCCACACATATCTCCCCTTCTTCGCCTTCTTAGTCAAACACCTTGAACAGGCCTTCTACTAGCCATCACCACACCAGTTCCACTAGTACCCCCAACACCGCCAGTTCAGTTGGAGGCCCCACCTTTACCTCAGTTGCGGAGTCTGCCCCAGCTACCTTCACCTGAACTCTTGGATTCCTCCTGCCCTGTCTCACCTGAAACACGAACACCTGCTCGACGTGTGCCTTCCAGGACACGTCCAGTTGCGGCCTGGGTACCTCAGTCGGTAGACCATCAGACTTTTAATCTGAGGGTCCAGGGTTCAAGTCCCTGTTCAGGCGAGTTTGTCAGGTTTTGAGGTGCATAATGGTATTCTCAATACTCTAGGAGTCAAATCATGATATCAAGTGGTCCTAGGCAGTAGGTTTTCTAAAAGAGCGCATGTTTTTTATTCTGAGGATCCCGGGATCAAATCATTTTTCAGGTAACTAATCCTATTTTCTAAGTTAAAAACAACCAAGATGTCTTGAAATGCCCGGTGTTCTTGTGATTACTTAGACAATGACACCAAGGTATCAAGCTGGCCCATCCAAAAGTCAGTCACATTCATGTAGTAGACCTTTAAGGCTGGTTACCTCAGATGGTAGTGTCTGTGTTACAAAAATGAGGACATTTCATGTGGGGTAAGGGAGTATTGTCTAGCAGGTAAATGTGTCTGCACCTTTTAAAAGTATTCGCGACAGGTGATACTGCGGGGTTACATAGAAGGAAGTGGGTTGGAAAATAGCGGGAGAGCGGGACAAGTGAACGCAGTGTAATCCGGTGATACATGTTTGAGCGCTTAATAAAGAAGCGAGTTGAGACCACTTACTCTGAGTTATTGTCTCCCCCAAAACGCCAGAGAACCCACGATCGACGCACCAGGAGGAGATAACGACGCTAGCGTTTATATAAGTGCTTCAGTGTATTTTCATATTTAGGCAGTGACTGCAAAATAATATACAGGGGACTTGCCTGTAGGCGATTGTGGGCAGCTGAACGAAAATCTCCTGAAGTGTCCTCAAAAACCAAAAGTTACTTAAACCCGACCCTTTTTGCTAAATATTTTGCCTCCAATGGAGTTGATTTATTTCTAACTTTTGTTAATGTGTTTTTATTTTAATGACTTTTATAAGAAAAGCAAAAGGTCCCGTTTTTTCTGGTACTCTGGACTTCGCTGGACAGAAAAATTATTGCAGAATGTTGTGGCGATGAAGTGATGTCATTGCTCTATTGTTGTTGCGCTAGTCCTGTGATGTCATGTCCTGTTTTGTTACTTGTTCGTAATTAGGTTAATTATGTTCACCTGTGTCTTTAGTTCCTTAATTAAGCTCCAGTTTTTGTCCAGTCATTTGCTGGGTTGTTGAAGTATGTTACATGGTCAATGCTGTTTCGAGTAGAAAATCTCTACAGTAGGTCTTGGTTACATTCCCTAGTTTGTATTGAGTTTTGTTTGTCTTTGTCAACGGTTTAAACTTTTCTAGTGTGTTAGCCTGTCTCCCTGTCAGTCAGTACAACCTGTAAAAAATAATTTCCAGCATGTAGCAATGGTTTTCAGTTCTGGTTTGTTGTAATTTATTTGTCTATTGTGATACTGGTAACAGTATGCATTCTTTACAGTGATCCGCCATTTTCATTCAGTTGTGTTCAGCCTTACCAAAGACAAGAATAGGATAGGGCTTTATTAATCCCACAATAGGGAAATGTTTGTGTTTACAGCAGCAGCATGATGGACAAAAGAAAAGTTTAAAAAAATGTGCAAAAGGAAACAACAGTAATAGTAGTACAGGAAAAGCAACAGTAATACTAGGGAATACTTATATCTGCACAACAAGCCAGGTATTCCTCCTGATGAAAACCTGTAACATGGCTTTTCAAATTCACTGCCAAATATTTCATCATCAACGCTAACATTCACCAACTGAAAATTGGCGCTAGAGAACCTCTGCATAATATAAAGACGATATGACTTTCAAGCTTTACAAGCTTAGAAAAATGTTTCAGTAATGCAGATTTACCTCTGCACAGCGCGATGTTTGATGCAAAGCCAAAATGTAGTGATTCATGTGAGCATGTAGGCAAAAGAGCCACTTAAGAGAAATCCTAATCACAAGCCTCCCCTCTGGCCTGATGCAAGGGGTTTGCGGGGTATTTAAAACCCCAGCCATTGGATATAAAGTTAATTAACAGTAACTGCTAAATTGCTTGGCTTACTTAAGCACCATCCCACACAGCTTACGCAATCTCCACAAAACCTCAATTTAGAATAATAATTAGCAGTAATTAGTAATAATATTTTAAGTGTTGTTACTGTACATGTGTTTAATATTCAATACATGTGAAGCCTACATAAAATGAACTGAAAAACACATGACAAGACTTAATTTAGAACTGTAGCTGCGCAGACTGATCTTGCATACGGTAGATATTTTTGCCACACACAGTATGTTGATTTGTGTTGTAGTCTATGATTCAGTAGGTGCTGATGTTGTAGCTTTATTAGTGTAGGTCCATGTGACACAGTGGATATTGGGAATACATCACAGCGGTGTTGCTTAGAGTATCTACTGTATACACTGCTGTTTAGCCAATTTTGAACTCCGGTCCCTAAATCTGTACGCTATCAAATAACTAATTAGTAATTAGTTTAAGGCAACCACTTTTTCCCTTAGAGCACCTCTTCTACCCCCACATCCATCAAGAAACATTAGATACTTCCACGTATTGCATTTCTCTTTAGGCTGTCAGATCTGCCACCCTTATCCATATGACTCATGGGAAGAATTAATACTACAGAAATGATTGTTCAGCCTAGAGTAACCTACTCTACAGTATCTGTTCTCAATGATTTCATCCTAGGTATTTTTTAAAACATTAGACTGATACTCATTCTTAGGGTTCATCCTGCCTTCGCCGGTTGTTTTTGTTTAGCCAGATGTTATCTCATTCTTTGTCCCCCTTGGTTCTCCAAACCCCTTTTCGTCCACTTTGTCACTGTCCCTTTGCTTTAGATGGACTGATGAACGTGTTCAGCATGACTGAGGCAGTACAATTCGCTTAAATTTGGTCAAATACCAAGTTGCTACTGTGAAACATGCAGCAATTACATTGCCTATGATTTACTGTAGTAAAACTATATCCAGCTCCAAATCCAGTGTTTCCACTAGGATAATGGCTTTGGGGGGGTATGGTGGTCCGGCAAAACACTCTTCACACACTTCTTATGAGTTACTGTGAGTAACTCACATGTGAGTTACCCATTCACTCTGTGACTTTCTAGCCCCCCCCACAGAGCTTGTCTCAAGGGATTTATTGGTCCGCCATCTGGTCAGATCTTTTTTATTGCACCAAAACCATAAAACGTTGGGCCACTCTCAATGGCTGGCAGTCCTGTCAGTCCTAGGTTGGTGTTTTCAGGCAAATTGCATAGCTTTTAATAAGTAAAACAACACCTCACTGGCCACAGTCAGTTGTTGCTAGGTAGAGATATGGCCACACAGACACCTGCCCCCCACCTGCTCTCTGGTGGCCATATATGACAGATGTGGTTATGCTGAACAATGACTGGACACTGTTTATGTTTAGTCAGATAGGTATCTGTTATTTAGATATGTCAAACACTTTTATTGCTCTTTTAGGTGCTATCGTCCGGCTGTTAAAACTGTTTTAATTTTGTCTTGCTTCACTTTATCAAAAGCATCTTTTTGCTGAGTTAATGATCACTAATTGTGCTATGATTACATGGAGGTTAGACATTGCTGAGGCCTCTATTTACAGAGACATTCATCCTGAAAGTGTATTTTTCTTAGAACTGAAGAAATTTAAATTTTCTTTTATTTATAAACATCGCATCAGTATCACTTAGACAAATTTTACACCTCATCACATTTCCCAAGTGTTTCCTACATTATGACACCAAAAGCATTCAAATAGAATAGATGCAGAGATATACCCATCTTTAACATGGCTATGCCATTATCTGGAAGACCCCAGAAAATAGGCTGGGAGTTCAATTCAATTCAATTTTATTTACAGTATATAGCACCAAATCACAATTTGCTGCTGTTCACAGTATGTTAAAGTAACAATAAATTCACCCTGTGTTTTGTCAGTGCTGGACTATGCTATATGCTACATTATCATTTTTTTATATATATTTATTTTTTCATATCTTATTTACCAGTCAACCTAATCCTCACTTATTTTTTAACCTTGCTACTTCTCACATATTGTGCAGAGGTCACTATGCAAGAAGCATATGGATGCATGCTGATGCAGGTCACTGCTCCAGATGTGCATGAATTTCAAATTTGTCCCAGAAGTAAATTAGTGTTGCACTCCAATCCTGTTATTTGATTCAGTCTTTTGGGGAATGTCAGGCAAATGTTCCTATTTTTACAGAGTATGTCATATTGCCTCTTCAACAAAGAGCATTTGGCACTGGTAAGACTGCTTTTGATGCATAGGTTTGTAACAAGCCCACCTAAATAAAAATTATTGTATTTTAATGTATGTTTTACACAAATGTATGTTTTTGAACTTAGAAAACCTGTTAGACGAGTTACAATGTTCTGTCACTGTATTTGAGTTTTAAGCCTTTTATAGATATTTATATACCTCCAGAAGGTATAGGTCTTTCTTTTTAATGTAAGGGTTGCAGGAGATGTGTTTAAACTCCAGAAGTCCCCTATGTGTCCTACCAGCAGAACAGAGGTTTGGAAAGAAGGAAACAATGATAAAAGGCAGCAAACGGACCATACTGTAGGCAGGCCTGTTGAGCCTGTCACTGGAGACAGGGCTCTGACAATACGAGCAAATGTATACTTTCAGCTACAGAAACCATTCAAACATCAAAGTATTCAGCTTTTTAAGAAAAAGTATGCTTCCATTTTTCTTATTCATATCTTTCAAGTTATTAAGCTTTATTAATCCAAATTTACCCATTGAAATTAATGGAAAACCATTTTCAAATACTCTTCAGCTTAGCTTTTTCAGCTTTAACTACTTCAGCATACTTTAAGCTACAGACACTGTTCAAACTTTAAAACTGTCTTCAGCTATTCAACTATTAATCTTCCGTTCAGCTTTTTAACATCTTTAATACTTTCTGTTCTATAGCAGTTTAAATATTGGGGGGTTTTCGCTGAATTCTCAGCTTTTCCATTATTGTGTATTGCGTGAACTAGAGCGCGTGTTGTCAAAGCTAGAGTGTGAAGGAAGGTTTTTTTAAGACAGAACTTCTTTCTGTAACTCATCACTACAGCCACAGTTTTTACTTTATGAACAAATATTTTTCACTCGTTCTTAGCCATACTTGTCTTCTTTCTAATGATGTGTGCGGTCAATCCCTCAGACCTACACTTTAGTCTATAGAGTTCCAGAAATCCTCCCATAGACTCTAATGCATTTGACTGTGAGAAGAGTTTGAAATTGTGACTGTGGCCACAATGTTTAGTCTTCAAGAAAAACTCACACCAGTTGCTTGTTAAAGCCTTGGAATTCAAAAAATAAAACTATTTTTTATTAGCTATTATGGTTGTGTTGTAACAAGCCTGTTTAGCAGGGGTACAACTTTGCTTTCACAGCGCAGAATAGAGCTGATTGTCCCGCCTTTCGTCTCCATGACAACGGTGCAGCTGCTGCTGTGACTGACAGGTCAAACTCCTGATGCTTAGTGTAGCAAATCTATGCATATTACTGATTAGTTCATTACACTGTTAGAATGTTTATTAATTAATCAGACACTTCCTCTGAATCCTTTCAAAATAAAAGCACCAATCAAAGTCATTAGCTTTAATAGCATTATTTTTGGCTTTTGAATGGGTAATCGGGACTAGTTAGACTATTTTACAGTTAAGCTATTAAGCACACACTTCTCCTCAAAATCCTTTAAAAATTAAAGCACCAATCCAGATTTTTAGCTAAAAATAGGAATTTTCTACCTTCAAATGGTTTATTATGACCAGTTAATGAGACTATTTTGCTGTTTAGCAATTATCTGCTCCGGCTTCCTTTATATCCTTTCAAAATAAAATCACCACTCCAGATCTTTAGCTAAAAATACAATACTTCTGCTTTCAACTGGTTTAATATTATGAGGAGTTAATAAGACTATTTTACAATTTACAGTAACAATTACTTGCACATACTTCTTTCATATCCTTCTGTTTAAAGAACTCATTCTCTTCAAATACATTCATCTGTGCTTTACATGCTTCAGCTATTTTCAGCTGTCTTAAGTGTTTTCAGTACAGTAATACTGTAGGAACTAGAACTGCTAACCGGAACAAATCTTTCCAAAACATTAATTGCAGGAATTTGAGCAGAATCTCATCTACTCAGTTTTGAAAGGGTTTAAATCTATTTATTTATTACATGTTTCATTTATGAAGTCACATGGATGTTCTTGGAATCTCATATCAAAACAACAATAAAAAGGTCTTGATTTCTGGTAAATATCAAGATCAAAATGCTTTAAAAATAGGATTGATGAACATGTCTCCTTCTCCTGTCCCTACTTGGTCACAAAGGCTGACGTGAAAAGATGTTAATGTACATATACTATAATGTGCAGTATAGTATACTGTATATACAGTAATAGGTACGTGTTACAGCAACCAAAAATAGATGAGTAAAAGAGCACATGGAAAACAATTCAAAGAATGAGTCACTTCCAAAGCTGCAGATATTTCTATTTTTTTATTTTTTCTACTTGGGTAACAAGTGTTGCAAATTAACAAATTAACAGTGAATAACGAAGTCTCAGGAGAGGAGATGGGAAGGGTCACAGCGTGGGTGGCAGATCTCTTGCTCTCAAGAATGAATGATTAGAGGAAATTGTAAATATTGTGCTTCCGACACCGCCACAGGGACTTGGTAATTTACTGTCAACAGTAAATATAGATCAATGCACAGAAGAAAATAGAGATTTGGTGTAATCACAGTAAGCTTTCTGCAATGACTGCCTGATTTGTTGCAGAAAGACACAACACTTAGCTTTGTGGTGAAACTTACATATTAAATAAATTTAATAGAATAAAGAAATAAGAATTTTGAATTTTGCCTGTAACTAAAGGGATTTTCCCAAAGCTATCTTTAAAGATTGTCACCCACCAATCATCTGAACTATCTGCCACTGTAAAGGAGACAAAAGGGTGAGTAAAAGCTTGTTTTAATTCAAGACGAGGTCCAAGATACAGGCGATGGTCATACACAGGTAAGTCTCAGGTGACAGTACAGGCAAGGAGCAGGCAGACTCAGGTACGAAGCAGGCAATGGTAGCAAAATCAGCTCAGCAATGTACGACAGGTACTAGACAGGCACTAGGTCAAATACAAGGCAGGATCAAGAACCAAACGCTGGAAAGTGATGTGAACAAATGAGTTGGGCAAGTGCTGGAGGTGTTAAATGGAGAGACTAATGACAAATGGGCTGCAGCTGAAGTGGAAAATATACACGGGTGAACCAGAACCCAGAAGTAAATACAAAATTAAACAGGAAGTGGCTAAGAAAAGCAGTTCATGCATGTAGAGCCGTGACACAATGTGCTAAAATTAATTTCATAAATATGTGATTGTGATCATGCTCAATAAAACAATTGTTTGTCAAGCTTATGTCTGTAAATCAGGACCATCTTTTACAAAGAAACAGCCGCATACAGTACAATGGTTAAACATTCGATAAACAGACATACATGTCAGACGGAGTCAGTCAGCACAGCTCCATGTATGATACTGCAAAATAACATACAATAAAAATAACAACAACATATCCCCATACACACAATGCAAAGAAAATGGTCCAGTAGTGTTTTTTTCTTGATCCTGCTCTCTCTTTTGTGTCTTGTTAAATCGTGACTGCTCCTACAGTGGCAGCGGTTCAAAGTGACTAGGGTTTTTACTGCAGTACCGACGCGTCGCCACGGCGCAGCGAGTGCGTCGCTGACTAAAGATTTTTAATCCTGCAGCCGTCTGAAAAAAATCAGGACGCTAGTCTCGTTTTAACCACCAGGTGGCGCAGCATTGATTAGAAGCCTCCAAAGCACTACAGCGTAACTGAGGTCCGACTGTTCATTTCTACCTGTAACACACATATATTACACCAGACCTATTTTACTATTAAGTCTTTACTATTAAGTATCTGTTGTGTGCTAAAACATGGGGAGTGTGAAGGGCAACAACTTGTTGATGGCTTAGCTGTTTTCTGTTCACTGTGAAGTTATAATTGTTCTGTGTGGTTTAAAACAGGCAGCGCCACAGCAGCAACACATTCTTGTTTTCATTCTCCTCAGCTTTTTCGTGTCTTTAAATAGAAGGCGTCTCTTAAAAATATGTACACACCCACCGCTCTATTATCCGATACAACATATTGACTTCACATAATACCATGGTTATGCGTCGCAGTTTAATTAATATAATTTGAATGCGCAAGTAAAGACGTAGAGCGCAGTCCATCTGCGACTACAGCCGCTTATTTAGGTTTTAAACTTCCACGACTTGTTAATGAATGTTTTCCAATAGTCGTAGATTTTACGTAAATAACCGTAATAATCATAGGAATTTGTTTTACAGCAGTTGTCGATCGTAATTTTGACAGGACGCCAGAAATCAGCAGATCTACAGCGACGCATTACAGCAACATGTTTGTTTCTACGCGTTTACTCTGTGTCTGCAGAACTGCAGTTTGACTTGTTTTGACTGTGCGTGTCATTGTAACTGAGTGGCTGAGATCACTTATTCGACCCGTGTACGTTTCAACATTTTCATTTCCCATCCGTCCATCCAGCCACTTTCACCTGCGTTTTCGTTTCTCTTTCGTTGAGCTGCAAACGGATTTTAATCAAAGCACCGCCTTACAAACCAATAAAACAGGCAAAAATATTTGTTTTTTACAAAAAGACACGGAATTGGAGTTAATATGTTTTTATTGTTTAGAGACAAACGGAAAAAAAAAGTCGTTCTCTCGTTACCTCTGCTTATAATTTGGTGGAGACATCAATCTCTTACACAAACACGTGACGTGTTTCGGAGTCACGTGTCCAGACAGAGAGTGACCAATACACAAATGTATGGATGTGCAAATGCGGGCTACGAGAGGAACGGGGCAGTGGTGCACTAGATGTAGCGAGAATTTGTTTTGACTGTGCGTGTCATTGTAACTGAATGAGTGGCTGATGTGACTTATTCGGCCCGTGTATGTTTCAAAACTTTCATTTCCCATCCGTCTATCTATCCTAAATAAAAGCACCGCGTTACAAACCAATAAACCGAACAAAAATATTTTTAACAAAAACACACAGACTTGAATTTAAAGCTGTTTTTTCGTTTAGAGAAAAACGAAAAACAAAAAACCTCTGCTTTTAATTTTTAATGGAAGCTCATCCGTGGACGGGTCGCGGGGCAGCAGTCGTAGCAGAGAGCTCCCGACTGCCGCTCGAATGAAACACGAGATTGAATGATATGTGATGTGTTTCGTACTCAGATGACTTGGATCTGAGTTCGACCAAGCTTTTGTTTGTCTCATGTTTGCTCACAGTCGCAAAGGAAATCTACACACCCCTCCCCCTCCTTCGTAGAGGCGCATAGACATGCTAATGTGTTGCTGCTACTCGATCAGCAGGTGAGAAATACCTCAGCTCCAGACAAAGCTCCGTGGGAGACTGGGCAGCATCGGGCGGCGTGATCAGCTGCAGGTCTAAGACTCATTAATGCAGCAAGTAGTTTGTTCTACATGTTTACTCTGCAAAAATAAACGTATGTATTTATCGTAGCTTTCTGGTCTAAGTTATTTGTAGCACTTCGACATTCGTCTAAAATATGCAGTGCATTTTAAAATGAAAATACTATTATTATTATTTAT
The DNA here is from genome assembly GCF_900634795.4 of Betta splendens. Lineage (NCBI taxonomy): Eukaryota > Metazoa > Chordata > Actinopteri > Anabantiformes > Osphronemidae > Betta > Betta splendens. The sequence continues at coordinate 15,891,589 of NC_040894.2, read as the reverse complement.
TACCTTTATTGTAAACACAGTATTAATTGCACAATTTGGACTGGCGAAGATTTGCGCTTCTTTCATAATAATCATGGATAATCAAGGAAGAAACTGCAGTTCATAGATGTTATTCAGGGACGGTTTAATAAAGATTCAGTGTGGTTTTCAACTGAACTGTCATCCAAGGTCGTGCATTATCAAATGAATGCGCCTGTCAGCGGGGAAGACATCAACTCTATTCAGTCGCTCTTCAGTCGCTGCTGCCGTCTCCTCCCCAGTTCACACACCTTAACACTAGGACTACTGGGTTTTCTAAATATACCAGTTCCTACTACAAGGTGTTCCTACGAAGTTAACCAGCTGTTTATTTCGTTATTACTCCTTTCACCTGTACCACATAAAGTCATTGCAGAGCTACAGCCATGTTCCTACGAAGTTAACCAGCTGTTTATTTCGTTATTCCCTCTTTCATGTCCGTCTGTTGAATGAAAGTGGGCGTTTTATTTACAAAAAAAATTAATACGTTTCCAGATTGACCGGTGATGCCGCACAGGTTGCTCTCAGTTAAAACAGCTGTTTGAAGCAGGGAAAAGCGAGTTAGCTGTCCTTGTCGATGCCTTGACAATGTTTTATCATCGGTTAGATCTCTGAGCCCCGACTTTTATGTCTTCTTTGGATTAAAAAACAAATGTTGAATGTTCTCAAATAATATAATATTGCCGCCCTCCGCGGCTCCCAGTGTTTGTTTTTTTCATTGAAAACGTGGGTGTTACCGGTGGCAGACCTCTGGTCTAGATCATCCTTATTCACTTTTTAAAATTGTAGTAGTGTAACCTTAGTTAGTATTCCTTTTTATTTTTTTTATTTTATGTTTGGGAAACGTGACATTTCAGCTACTGTGATTTTATTTGTCATCAACATTAGTTCCTACTTGTCCTTGTTGACGGGGGACAGGAAAATGTGACGCGTGTTGGGTGAGAGCGGCGTAAAGAAAAAAGTGTACATGTGCCGTACTGTCTTGCCGTGTGGTGCATTAAAGAAGCATTCCACGTAAAGAAAATTGCCCGTACCAACAGCGAGAAATCAGGGTTACAGTAGCTTGTCTGCCATAAATCGAACGCTGCACGCGGGAGGGCGCACCTTTCAGCTTCTTATTTTCGGTTTTAAACTGCCATAATTTGCCATAATTTACTTACGTTCATAACTTCATACTATAACGCGACCAGCGGTTCATGGTCTTGGCGATCCATGCACTAAGTAATACAACATTGTCATCTCGTGATCACATGATGATGATGAGACGCTGTTTTTCCAATAATTAAAATAAAAAAACTGCTTCCACTCAGACTCGAACCCCGGACAAAAAAAAACATTGTGTCCATGCACGTTAACCACTAGGCCACCCAAGACCTGATCATTGGTTGTTCTACAAGAGGCTATATGACGTAAGCAACTACGGTGTTTTAGGACCAAAAGTGGGAGTCAATCGCCACCTACAGACCAGAAGGACGTAACACACTCCTCCCGCAGTACAAACCCGGCACTGACGCGGCAGATTTGAAACCCAAACACGGTGGGAGTAGACACTTTTACCGGCTGCCTCTGTACGTTCAGCTTAATGTCTTCTGAAAGGACTTGTACCACACAAGTGAGGATCTGTGATGGATGTGACTGAACAGGATTCTGTACACTACAGCACAGTGTTGAAGCTGTTAAATGTTGTGGATATTGATTTGTTTTTCAGAATTAGATGGTGTGATTTTATTTGTTTTATTGCATAAAGGACTCTAAAACAAAACTAATATCAGCATCATAGACAACAATAATTTTAATAATAATTTAAAAAAAATGACATTAATGACCTAGATTGAGTCCTTTTTAAAGAACAGGTCACAGTTTTTTTCTTGTGAGTGAGTGTTACAGTGTGTAGCACATTTGTCATCGGTTTATTACTGAAACATTAAGCGTAACCTTAAATAAACGATTACTCCTTTCATTTATTTCTTAATAAAAAGGACTTTTTGGGAATAGGACTGCAAAAAATAATGCAACAAAGCACACAACAAAGAATTTAGTTTTTTTTGGTTCAATTTGGCCATTTTTTGCCATGGTCGATATGTCAAAGGGCAAGACACTGAACACCTGGTTTCTCTTGGTGTTTCAAGCTAGCTGCCTTGAATCACAGCTACTGTCATACTGTGAATGAGAAGCTACTGTAAAGCTGTAGCTTTTCATTCACTGCCTAGAAGGGTGTATAAATGTGGATGATTTGTTGTCAGTAGAAAAAGACTCAGATGACTGTATATACAAATTTTAATTGTTCCATATATCTGGCAAAGCAATTAATGTTTTTTGCAAACTGACCCCAAAATTATTTTTCCATTAACTATTTATTGATTAGACAAGATTAGATTAAATTAGATTAGATTCATGGGCAGAAGTGTCTCAAGAGGTAGATCTGCCGTCCACCAACCATACACTCACAAAATGATTCTTGCCCCTAAACAAAACATAACATATTTATACATTTTAAGGATTATATACATGAAAAATAGGATTTTAAGTGATTGTGGTTTTAAAAATAAACATAACTCAAATATGCTTAAACATATACTGCTCGTAAAAACATCATATAATATATAGCTATGTTGTAGGGGGCTTAATGCCCCTGGTAGGGTCTCCCATGGCAAACAGGTCCTGGGTGATGGGCCAGACTAAGAGCGGTTCACAAACCCCCCTATGAAAGAAAAACTAGCAAGGACCGAGACGTCGCCCGGTATGGCTCACCCGGGGCCCCACCCTGGGCCCCACCCTGGAGCCAGGCCCGGGGTTGGGGCTCGCATGCGAGTGCCTGGTGGCCGGCTCTATTCTCACGGGCCCGGCCGGGCACAGCCCGAAGGAGCAATGTGTGTTACGTCACTGGGGAGGAAGGAGCATGAGCTTGTGCAGGAGGTCGAGCGATACCGGCTAGAAATAGTCGGGCTCCTGCTACCCAGGTAAAAACTGTAACCACTGAGCCACCATATCACTTTTACATTTTACATTTACATCAAGAATACAGTAATTAGTACTAGTAGTCGTGGCTCGGTGGGTAGGTATAGTGTTGGTCTGGGAAGCAGGAAGTTGCCAGTTTGAACCTAGTTGATCCCACCAGGTCCTTGAGTAAGACACTTCACACTAATTCCCTGAGTGTGCCCAGTAAAGCACAGGTCCAAGGCAGAGAATACAATTTCCGAAAGTGAATCAGTTAAGTATGTCTTATTTTATTGAACTTTTAGGCATGATTATTTTTTTTGAGAATACGATCAGTGGTCGATCAAAACGGTCTTTGGGCAAGAGACTGAATGTGTGAGTGTTTGTGAGTGAATGTGAATGCAGGGTTAGGGTTAGGGTTACATCCGCCGACATACTGTTATGTCTATGGGCTAACCCCCCTAACCCGTTTTAGCACTTTGAGTACCACTAGGTAGAAAAAGAACTGTGCAAATGCAGGCTCATTTACCAGAATAATTATGGTTTGTGATGCATTAAATAAACTGTGATATACAGTATCTCATATTACCTCTGGTCCCTTCTTTTCAAATACATCAAATCATCTTATGTATCCTATTTTAACCTTGTATAAATGGTTGTACTGTAGCTGCACAAAGTGCAAAAGCTATTGCAGTCATCCCCATGTTACCCTGATGTCATAGACTTTAGGCTTATGATATAGCGAGGTTCCCTTTAGCCACTAACCATTTTTTAAACAGTAGTTTCAATGAGATTATGCCTTAAAGAACACAATGGAAAACTTGATTTTCTCCCCTCTGTGGTGGAAATTTTCCATAAAGAAGCAGATGAGAGAGTTGTCCTTTTGTGCGATTTATTGAAATAATAAAGAAAATAAAAATAATGGGGAAAGCAAATAAAAAGCATGGATGTTGATCGTGCACATCAACCAAAAACCAGCTGGGGAGATCAGTGCACACACCACGAAGGTGTGATGCAAAGAGCCCACGATCCTCAAGTTGCTTCTGCCTTTTAACCCCTTTCTCTGGCTCTGGTGGAATGTCTCTCTGCAGCAATAGAATTGTTTGTGCCACCTTATCTCGCTGTGAGTGAGAATGTTTGCTTTCTCACTTTTGCATCATCATGTCTTGTTATCCAGAGGAAGGAACACCGAGCTTCCAAGACAAGATGCATTGGCTTTAACAGCCTTGGGTCTGGTGGGGAGTCAGATAGGAAGGAGCCAGAGTCCGGGTGTAAAAGACAAACATATATCATAAATTATTAGTCAGTCAAATGGAACATCAGATGTTTAGACTTGATGTACGTCAGGGCGCAAGAGATTATTTGTTTGTGTAAGAATGTTCAGTATTGCTCCTAACCAGCACATGACGACTGTGTTGGATAAAAAATAGCACAAAGGCAAACTTTTTCCATTACACCTCCTGTGGATTTGTGACATGACATTGATGAAAAACCTTTCAAATTCATGATAGATAGATAGATATAGATATGAGATGTGCATATTGTAATTTCGTTCACATGATGTCAAATACAATGTTTCTTTACAAGACCATCATAGTCCGTAATCTTGTACAGCCCAACCAGTTAAATTAAGTCACAGTACAACTGTTACAGGTTTTCATTTTTGTTCTGACAATAGGCAAACATTAAGCAGTTTAACAATTAATTTTTTAATTAAAAAACACCATTTTTTTCAGTCCTGTGTTGCATGTACGTGTAGCCATATCTAATATTTATCATCCTTACAAGTTTTGGAATTAAACTTAATATTTTTTCATTCAGAATGCATACACTGCCTCCTGCTGGTTTACCAACTCTACCAGCTGATCACCTCGCTCATTGATTGACTGAACACACCTTTGTCACAATCTGGGGTTTTCATGTCTGCATCTCCTGTTTTATTTTGGTAGTATTTCCGGTTTCTGTTTTGTCATGCCTTTTACCTGCTTTATTTCTTAGTCACGTGATTACTCTGTTCACACGCTGTTCACAATCCGATCATTTACTCCAGTACTTAAACACCAGCACTTACATTAGATCGTGAGTTTTTGTAACCCGTTCCTGTGTTCCTTGTTTAGCTTGCCTGTTACCGTCTTGCCTGTTTACCTGACCACGTCTTCAGAGTTTTGGATCATTCTTATTGGTACTGTAGCCTCGCCTGATTGTGTCTAACCTGTTTATGACCATCCGCCTTCCTACTCCCTTTGTACCTCTGCCTGCCTGTACCTTGACTATGCTGTACTGTACATTAAAACTCCTTCTACTCACCTGGACGTCTCGTGGGCTGTGAATGTGGGTTTCTGATTGGTGCTAGATTTCTTCTTGTTTCAGTGCCTAGTTCATTTTGACTATTTAATCTGAGTACAGTGCCACACAAGAAAAAATGCTTTGTAATACAAGTAGAAATATTAAAATGTTGCGGACAGCTGAGTTGTTTACAAACAGGATTTCCTCTAATAATTCATTAAGCCAAATGGGTACAGAGCCCACCAACTCTTAATCACTTAAAGAGACCTGTGTTCCTGGAGAGAAGAATGAGAATTGTTGTGGAGCTATCATACTGGGGCTTTACATATCCAGTCGCTGGAGTGGCCTGACACCTATGGGGAAATCTTCACAAAACATGACATGTAATGATGAATTTAAATGCAAATGGCAACTTGACAGTGGAAACAAATTACACCCATCACTTGGATAAATTCCTCCATCTTGAAGTCCCTGAGTCCCTAAACCTGAGCATATTACGCTGATGCTCTCTGATGAGAAAATACAAAAAGACAGGTAATAGCTAATTTTGTATTGTGTATGTTCTTCATCAAAATGTGGTTTCCCCTCCCCTCCGTTGACCTTCCCTAAACCCATTGCATCTCTCAGACATTAATTTCCTACACCCAATAAAAAAAGGCTAACATTGAAAAGGAATTTTGTCTTTTCCCCATTAGGTCACAGAGGATAAAGCAACAGTTTTCTGTCTCCCCCATCTTCATCCCACCTCTTCACTCACTCCATGAAGGGGAATGCAGGGAGACTTTGAGATCAGTGTTGGAGTCAAACACAGAATACAAATCAGGAGCAGGGAGAACGGATGCCCAGACTATTTAACATGCCTAATTGACCTCTAGCTCTGAAATCCCCACACTGTGACGAACCCCACCTCCTAGCCCCACTACGACAAACTGGAATGCACCATGATATTTTTGTTGTGATCTAGTGCTTACGGTCATTTTTGGTGATGAATGAGCTTAATGAAGGTTTATTTCATTTCATTCATCAGTGTGTTTGTCTGCTGCTCCCCTGCAACATAATGAAAGCTTTGCAATCCTCTGGTTTGTTTTTTTCTTTGTTACCCTCCACCTCACCCCTTTCCTGCTGTCAACCAGATGAAAAACACACTACCTTTCTAATCAATGTTCCCTGATCCTTGACTAGAAAGGCACTTACATTTACTTCAGCTTAAATATTTGCAAGCTACTTCAAAGATTTACCAAAAGCCACAGAAAAACGACTCCTACTGAAGCTTGCATCAACCTTTTAATTTAAACTTTACATATACAGTAATGTGGAGATTAGAAAGTAAGTAAAAGCAGTAGTAAGTAAATAAATATTTAGTAAGTACTAAATAGGCTTCTAAAGGGACAAGCTGCAGGCCCAGTCTCCCCCTCCACCTTGAAGCACTGTGCCAACCAGCTGTCTCCAGACATTTTCAACACCTCACTGGAGACATGTTATGTGCCAGTCTGTTTCAAGTCCTCATCCCTGTCCCCAAAAAGACGAGAATCACAGGACTCAATGAATACAGACCCGTGGCCCGGACTGAAGTTTTTTGAGAGCCTCGTCCTCTCCTACCTCAAAGACATCACGGACCCCCTCCTGGACTCCCTGCAGTTCACATACAGAGCAGAACAGATCTGTAGACGATGCTGTAAATATGGCCCTCAACTTCATTCTCCAGCATCTAGACTCTCCAGGATCCTACGCCAGAATACTGTTTGTAGACTTCAGTTCCATCACCAAGAAGGCTCAGGAGAGGATGAACTTCTTGAGGCAGCTGAAGACGTTCCACCTCCCTGTGAAGATGTTGGCAACTTCTACACTGCCATCATTGAATCCATCCTCACATCCTCCATTACAGTCTGGTTTGCTGGGGCAACGGCCAGAGACAAGGCCAAGCTGCCGCGTGTTATACATGCTGTAGTGATGGTAATAGGCTCTCTTCTCTCCAGGAGCTGCACATCTTGAGGGCCCGGAGACGAAGGGACCCCCCAAAAAACCCACAGCTCCAGACCAGCCACCGCCCACCCCCCTTCTGCCTCCCGGTTCCTGTTCTGAAAGTACCAAGTCCCAAGAAGTGGACCCACTTCAGAGCTCTCGCCTTAACCTCTCATCTGATGAAGGCTATGGAGAGGATCGTCCTTAGTCACCTCTACACACAGGTGACAGCACTGGATCCACTGCAATTCGCATATCGACCTAGCATCAGGGTAGATGACACCCGCATCGGGCCCTGTCTCACCTGGAGTCCCCTGGGAGCACTGTGAGAGTCATGCTTTTTTGATTTCTCCAGTGCTTTTAACACCATCAAGCCATCACTGCTGAGGAGGAAGCTGAAGGTGGCAGGTGTTGACCAACATTTGGCTGCTTGGCCCATCAACTACCTCACAGACAGGCCCCAATTTGTGAGGCTGCGCGACTATTTGTCGGATGTGCCAGGAACACTATAACCAAAGTTCAGTTATTTATGGAAGAATTTCATTTTAACAAGCAAAATTCAGAGAAATGGGAGAGTAAATGAAAGCATTGTCTAGTGCAAGAAAATGTCAGAAGTTGTATAGCTCTACCATATCCAAGCTTTGTGTTGTATCTTTTCTTTAGACTATCTGCATATCAAACATCTGCACACTACGGCTGTAGCACGCTATGCATTTTCCATGAAAATATTCCTGCCTCATACATTCAGTTGCCTCAGAATCAGTTTAAACAATCAAGGAATTGCCAAAATGCTGCTGCGGCTGTGCGTGCTGCCATTCCTGAAGCAAGTTAAGCAAGTTGCAATACAATTTGTACAATATAAAAAACAATACAATGATACAGGAGTAGGCACAGTACAAGTGGAAACTCGCTGGAATTCTTTCATGGACACATCAGGCTGGGGGGGAATGGGGGATAGATAAAGGTCAGAGAGCAGACGGTGAGCCGTCTTGGAGGGGAGGGGGTGTTTCTGCATCAGTATAGTGAATGTTTGACCGAAGCGTCAACCAAGATGTTTACAGATCAGTCCAACAGTTGTCCTTGAAGGGATTCACAATAAGGGAAAGAAGATAGAGGCACAGCTGGTAAGCTAGATTGGACCCGGGAAGGGGAGAGGGACAGAATTAATACAGCCAATGTAATGCATTTGGATCTATGATGTCTTTGTAAGGACCCAGGGCTCCATCGCCTCCTTCGGGTCCATGGAGCACCCGCGACATCTCCTCAAGCCTGACAGACAAGGCTGACACCAATCTCACCAATTGATCAGTATGTCTGTAGATGTTTCCCACCTGTCTTTTTTCCTCACCCAGATGGGCTGAGATGAGATGTCCATCGAGCCGGGCCACTCTAATGATTTTCCAATCTTACAATAAAGCAGGGCACCACCTAAGCCAGGGATGTCAAACTGCAGTCCTCAAGGGCCGGTGTCCCTGCTGGTTTTCCACCTGTCCCTACTGATTACCTTGAACAGGTGTGTCAGTTGGCTGCTGATTGACTTAACACACCTGATCCAGGTAATTAGCAGGCTCTGGAAAAGGGAGAGTTGGAAAACCAGTAAGGGACTGCTTTGAATTTGACACCCCTGACCTAAGCCAATTACGAGTAGCCGTGTTAACAAAGTCCAAAATAGGAATAGATTCTCTGCATCCTCGATGGACAGTGGATCCAGAAGCACATGAGACCAGGAACCTCAAGTACTGTATCTCGCACGTAACCAGAGTGGTTTTCCCGGAGATTATTTTCTTTGTGAAAAAACTGTCCAATGTTCTGAGTGACCAGTTGATTAGCTCCCTGGTGAAAAAGTATTCCAAAATAGCAAATCAGGCTCCTCCGAAGATCAGCAAGCAATTAAAGCAGGGAGCAGAGAGAAAACACGTCTGCACTCCACAAGATCAGAAGTAACTCATAACTCATTCACCTAACACATTTAGATTTTTCTGTGTACTTGTCAGTTTAGGTTTACTTGAGTAGTACAACAAAACAAATTTACCTAATCACTTAAATATACTTCCGTATAATATACTTTTTTCTTTTTAGTTTAAAACAAGTACTGTATACAAATAGTGTGCTTGTACAGGTATGTACTACTTTTTGCCAAGGGATTATCTATTCAATTCAATTCAATTCAATTTTATTTATATAGCGCCAAATCACAACAAAGTTATTTCAAGGCACTTTACAAAGTAAGGTTTAAAACCTCACACAACTAAACCCAACAAATCCCACATACAGCAAGCATTTAATTTGACAGCAACAGTGGAGAGGAAAAACTCCCTCTCTAACGAGGAAGAAACCTCCAGCAGAACCAGACTGGATGTGGGCGGCCATCTGCCTCGACCGGTTGGGGTGAGAGGATAGAGAAATAGAAAAGCACAGCAACAAGCAACAACAAGCAACAACAGAGCACAGGCAGGATGGTAGGACCAGGGACTGGATGCAGGCAGGATGGTTGGATCCGCAGCTGCCCATCACAGACACCAAACTTTGAGTCCAATGATACCTGTGGGTGAGGACAGAGAGGGAGAAAGAGTGGGGGTGGGGGGGAGAGAGGAGAGAAGCACAACTACTGGACAGAAAGAGACAAGGTTAGTTAAACATGGGACAATGATGGGAGGTTATGGGACAGAGGAGGTAGAAGGAAACAGAGGAGCTCAGTGTATAAATTAAGTCCCCCAGCAGTCTATGTCTATTGCAGCTTAACTAAGAGATGGTTCCTGTGACTAACAATAATTGCCAGTGACCTGAACCATCTCTAACTATAAGCTTTATCAAAAAGGAAGGTTTTAAGCCTAATCTTAAAGGTGGAGAGTGTGTCAGCTTCTCGAACCTGAAGAGGGAGCTGGTTCCAGAGGAGAGGAGCTTGGTAGCTAAAAGCTCTGCCCCCTGTTCTACATTTAAACACTCTAGGAACCGCAAGTAGCCCAGCGCTCTGAGAACGAAGTGTTCTGCTGGGAGCATAAGGAACTATAAGGTCTTTAAGATAAGAAGGAGCTTTATCATTGAGTACTTTGTATGTGAGTAGGAGAATTTTAAAATCTATCCTACATTTTACAGGCAGCCAGTGCAGAGAAGCTAATGTAGGAGAAATGTGATCTCTCTTTCTAAGTCCTGTCAGAACTCTGGCTGCAGCATTTTGAATGAGCTGTAGGCTTTTTAAGGAGCTGTTAGGACATCCTATGAGTAAGGAGTTACAGTAGTCCAGCCTAGAGGTAACAAATGCATGGATCAGTTTCTCTGCATCGCTCTGAGAGAGGATGCTTCTGATTTTAACTATATTTCTAAGGTGGAAGTAGGCGGTTCTGGAGATTTGTTTAATGTATGATGTAAAAGAGAGATCCTGGTCAAACATGACACCAAGGTTCCTCACAGTAGAATCTGAAGCTAATGTTATGCCATCCAGGGTGGCTATCTGACTCAATAGTGTCTCTCTCAGATTTTTAGGCCCAACAATAAGAATCTTGGTTTTATCTGAGTTTAGTTGAAGGAAGTTTTGGGACATCCAGGATTTGATGTCTTTTAAACAACCCTGAATTTTGACTAGTTGATCTGTTTCATTTGGTTCCAAGGACATGTATAGCTGAGTATCATCTGCGTAAAAATGAAAATTAATAGAATGCTTTCTAATAATCTCACCTAGAGGAGACATGTATAAGCTAAACAGAATTGGACCCAGCACAGAACCCTGTGGAACTCCATAGCTAATCCTTGTGCGTGTGGAGAATTTATCATTAACATGAACAAACTGGAATCTGTTCAACAAATAGGATTTAAACCATCCCAATGCTGTTCCATTAATCCCGATTCTATGTTCTAGTGTCTGTAATAGAATGTGATGATCAATTGTATCAAATGCAGCACTAAGATCTAACAGGACAAGGACAGAAACTAGACCATTATCCGAAGCTAATAGAAGATCATTAGTGACTCTAACCAGAGCTGTTTCTGTGCTATGATGTTTTCTAAATCCTGACTGAAAATCTTCATACAGGTTATTCCCACTAAGGTGGTCAGATAATTGTTTAGCCACGATTTTTTCCAGAATCTTGGAAATAAAGGGTAAATTTGAAATGGGCCTATAGTTGGCTAGTTGTCCAGGGTAAAGGGTTGGTTTTTTCAATAGAGGTTTGACCACAGCCACCTTAAAAGCCTGTGGTACATAGCCTAGTTGTAAAGATCGGTTGATTTAATTTAATATGGATGAGCTGATTAAAGGTAGAACTTCTTTGAGTAATCTGGTTGGGATTGGATCTAAAAGACAAGTGGACGACTTGGAAGAGTTAATTATTGAGGTTAACTCCATATGAGTTATGGGGGAGAAGCTGTCTAGGTAAGACAGAGGATTTAATAAATTTAAAGTTGATGGATCTAGACAGTGCTTTCTGTCATTTGGAAGAAGTCGCTGCTGAATGTTTTTTCTAATGATGATAATTTTATTAGTAAAGTAGTTCATAAAGTCATTGCTGCTGAGATTTAAGGGGATAGTAGACTCAATACAGCTATGACTCTTTGTCAGCCTGGCTACAGTGCTGAAAAGAAACCTGGGGTTTTATTTTGTTTTCCTCAATTAGGGAGGAATAATATGTTTTTCTAGCAGCACAAAGTGCTTTTTTATATTTCATTAGACTGTCCTTCCATGCAATGCAGTTTACATTTATTTTGTTGGAACGCCACTGTCTTTCTAGTTGTCTAGTCCTTTGCTTTAGACTGCGGATGTCTGAGTTATACCACGGAGCTAACCTCCTCTGATTCACTGTCTTCTTCTTCAGAGGAGCCACTGTGTCTAACATTGTACGTAGAGAAGCTGCAGCATCATCTACAAGACAGTCAACCTGTTCATAAGGATTAAGGTGACTGTTCTCTGTGTATCTGCAAGACATTGAGGCAAAAGATGATGGAATCATCTGCTTGAATCTGGCAACAGCATTGTCAGATAAACATCTGCTATAGTAACATTTCTTTCCAGCTGTTATAGGGTCAGTTGTGCTAAATTCAAAAGTTAATAAGAAATGGTCAGATAACAGAGGGTTTTGGGGAAGAACTATTAAATTATCAATTTCAACCCCATATGTCAGGACAAGATCTAGGGTGTGGTTAAAACGATGAGTGGGTTCATTTACCTGCTGTGTAAAACCAATAGTGTCTATTAAGGAGTTAAAAGCAGTGCTGAGACAGTTGCTGTCAACATCTACATGAATGTTAAAGTCTCCCACTACAATGACTTTATCTGTGCTAAGAACTAAGTCAGATAAGAATTCAGAGAATTCAGTTAAGAACTCTGAATATGGAGCAGGAGGACGGTAAACAATACAAAACACTACTGGTTTCTGAGTTTTAGAGTCTGGGTGAGAAAGGCTCAGAGTGAGGCTCTCAAATGAGTTATAACTATGTTTAGGTTTAGGAGTAATTAATAAATCTGATTTATAAACTGCTGCTACTCCTCCACCTCTACCTGTACTTCTTGGAACATGATAGTTGATGTGACTCATTGGAGTCGACTCATTTAAAGTAACATATTCATCCTGCTGCAGCCAGGTTTCAGTGAGACAGAACAGATCTATGTGATGGTCACTTATCAAGTCATTTATTAAAAAGGATTTAGATGAGAGAGATCTGATATTTAATAAACCACACTTTATTAGCTTACTATTACTTTGTTCCGTAAGAGGAACTGTTTTGATGTTTATTAAATTCTGGTAAGTCACTCCTCTTTGATTTGTTTGTGACTTGTATAGTTTAGGTGGTCGAGAAGCAGACACAGTCTCTATGCGATAACTAAGACTAGGAGTGGGTCGCGGCTGTAGAGAACATGCAGAGAGGCGTGTAAGACTGCGACTCTGCGTCCTGGGCTCCACTCTGAGTTGTCAAGCAGTGGGGGGACTAAGCAACATGGCCATGTTACTAGAGAGCAGAGAGGCTCCGTTCAACGTGGGATGGACGCCGTCTCTTCTAATCAGCCCAGGTTTTCCCCAAAAAGTGCTCCAATTAGCCACAAAGCCCACATCGTTTGCAGGACACCACCTAGACAACCAGCGGTGGAGCGATGACAGCCGGCTATACATGTCATCGCTGGTCACATTGGGGAGGGGTCCAGAGAAAACTACGGAGTCCGACATTGTTTTGGCGAACGAACACACCGACTCAATGTTAGTTTTAGTGACTTCCGATTGGCGTCATTAGCTCCTGCGTGTATTACGATCTTAGCGTACTTACGTTTATCCTTAGACAGGAGCTTAAGATAAGACTCAATGTCGCCCGCTCTGGCCCCAGGCTACTGATGCTTGGGCCATTTTAGCTCTGTGATGGTGCTTTGCCTGTGAATCTATAACCCTATAACATGTACTCATGTGCAGTATAGGCAATGACTGTAATGTGTTTGAAATTAAGACTAATAGATGAAATGTGCTTAATGGCCTTGTCATATGAAAGATATCATACATGCTGCAATCAAGCCAGTATGTTTTAGGAGCTGATTTATTATTGCTGTCATTATTTATGTCAGTTTTGGCCTATTGCCAAGAGATTTGCTAAAAGCTGAAATTCATAAATACCTCTGCTCCATTGCTGCTCTCCAAGGGGACTTTGATTTTGGACATCAAAACACAAGTTAACACAGCTGTTTTCTACATCAATAGGCTGATGTTCCCCTTTGCCTGTACTTTTCACACACTGGACTGGGGATCGCAGGAGATTTTCACAATATGCTACTGAGAGTATATGTGCTGTGATTGTAAATTAGGCTCTTTCAGAGTGTGCTTGATGTTTTTAGCCCAGTGGTGAGTAGCGTCATGTTGTTTGAAGTCCTCCGGTTGTAATTACTGCGCTTTAGGTGTAGTCAGGATTTGGTGTGACACTGGATTGTTTTTGTTTAGTGTGTCTAATATATCTAACTGTTTTCAATGGATATTTAAAACCCAAAGTGGACATTTAAGTAAACAAACACAAACAACATTTGCCTGGTAGCTCAATGGGCAAAGTATTTTTGTGGGAGGCAGAAAGTCGCCGGTTTGATCCTCTCCCCTGACACCAGGTGTATCCTTGATATACCTATATATCAGTTAGGGATTTATTCAGAATACAGTGAAAGTATAGGTCCAGGCACACTTACTAAGTGTGTAGGTGTGTTTTAGAGAGCTACAAAATAAAGTAAAATCAAAAAAGGAAGTCAATATGTACAAAATGATTGTCTCCATCAGTCACAGTTTTGTGTTAAAGAACAGAACAAAGATGATAAGCTGGTGATCACCTCGGCATCGGTTCGCACTGTTCCATTACTGAAGTTTCTTCAATGCCAGTGCTAGCATTACACCAATAATAGCTGGAAGACACAACATCAACAACACTGTGCGTGTGTAATTGCCTTTTAATGTCATTGAATGCAATATAATCAACAAAAAATATGACTTTGCACAGAGGAGGCAGGCAGAATAAAATCTACAGTAGAAACAGTCATACAGTATAGTGTTCAGCTGATCTCCTCTAAACAGATTCATAAAACAGCACTAAACAGTCACCTGTTTAAGGAAGTAACCAAAGCACCTCGTTTCCCACACACTTCAAACAGAAGTCATTGCTACAGTAATTGCAGAGACATCCTTGTAATTTCCTGCAATTTCGAGGTTATTGCTTGCAGAATAAAAAACTAACTACAATAACCCTACAGTATACTTGTGTCACCTTAGGTGGGCGTCTAGTCTGTTATTTATTAATTGCAGAGACAAACCACTATGCTAAACCACCGCCTGTGGTTTAGAAAGCTGTTGGCTTTGAGTGATAACCCTGGTAACCAACCCAGCACACACACCTGCCAGACATCCCAGGGGCTCTGCTCCTCAGCTGATGTAGCTGATGAAGAGGTGTATAAACACCCTACACACACAGTCTGACTGTGACGGTTCAGAAAAAATTAAAAGTAAGTTATTGCTTACCCCTTAACCCCTTGACTTTGTATTTCTCCTCCATACTGTATGAGCATTTAGTTTTTGTTTAGCTGAGAAAATATAAAAAGTTAAAATTAATTATGGCTGACTAAGTTATTAAAATGTTAAAACAGTAAAGGAGATGTATGTATAGATTCTGTACTGTACTTAGGTTAATTGCCAACTCTATCAGGCTTTGGAGTTGTCATTTTAAACCCTACAGTGTTCCCACAGTTACAAAGATTCCAAGAGAAGGTTCCAAGCCTGAGTTGTGTCCTAACAAAAAAAGTGGTGAACACATAAATCTTGCAGTATATAGTATCTATTGCTTTTATATTTGATAGGGTACAGTATGATATAAATTAATGTGAAAACAAAACAAAGCAAAACAAACCAAGGCTGTTTCTAGCTAATCAAAAATGTGGTGGTATAAGTACACCCTTTTTTTTTGTTAAAGCACATGAATTTAAACATAAAATATGTTCTTAAACAAAGTATTAAGAGCAGGCTGTCCCTGAACCTCATTCATAGTCCTGTCCTCGCCACCCACATGCTTATGATGTGCCCACTAATGCTCAAGTAGGCTTGATCCAGTCCATAGCCTGCCCTTCCAAGTGACATTCACAGCTCACTGCATATTGACAAGATATTTTCTATTAACGCTGGCCCAAAGCATTTATTTATAATTAGGAAAGTCTGTTCTAAATTCAGCCAAACTATACATGTGAATAATACCTTTAGTTTCATTATTTCAAAACATACTGAATTGGGGGTTTAAAAAAGTGTATCTTAATGATCAGCAATCCTATTTTGCTTTTCTTCTTTCACTTGCAGCCTGTCTCTAAGATAACTGCTTCCTGCCTCCATACCTCTAATGTATGGTTACTATGGTTACTAAACTACTTGTGTGAAAATAGCTAAAACTGTCTTTATTTTGCAAATAAATTTCCTTTACTGCTTTAAAAAAGTTAGTGAGCCATAAGTAATTTTACTTGTCTTACCCCTCAACCCAGCTCGTCAAGGCAGGCTTACTGTCAGAATCCACCATCAAAGATGGTGGATCGTATCGTGTCCATTGGGACCCAAATCAGAGCCACAGTGAACAGGAGTCAATAATTAAAAAGTTCAAAGAAAACCAGAAAATCACAAGAACCAAAACACTCCTGCAAAAATAAACCCAAATAAACCAGGAGGACAAAATACTAAAATTGGTATTAACTAGGCATAAGCATAGCTAAACAAAAGACTAGGCATTGCATGAGCAAGGCACAGTTGAACATGGCTGAATACAACATGGCTGAACATGAAATGGCTAAGCAGATGAGAAGCACCCATGCATGTGTAAAACGCAGAGCAACGCGTGGCTAACATGGGCAGGGTAAAACAAAGGCAAGCAAACATACTACACAACTATAGTCCAGAATGCTTGTCCATGGGAATGAGTGTCAGCCATGAGCAGCATGCAGTGACTAAGTCAGTGATGAAGATAATTACCCAGCACAGATTGTTGAGCTGGGCAGGTATAAGTAGGGAAAAAATTGTGGGAAATTGACATGATTGCTGCTTGAACTCAGAGGAGGTTGTTCCTCTTCAATATTGCAATTAAGATTAATTCAAAAAATATGAATTAAATGAATGAATGAATTCAAAACCTTACTCAAGTGGGTTTTGTTTTGTTTTCTATGTACTACAGTATATCTATCTAGTAGTTGAAATCAATAGGTATTAACTTTGTAAATTCCTTTGAGATGACTTGTTGTGATTTAGTGCCATGTATAAACAAACATGTGAGTCAAATAAACTGTCAACAACACTGTGATTTGGTGAAAATGTGGTCTCCTATCAGATCATGTCTATGAGTCAAATTTTAATACTTACAGTAATGTTACCCAGCTAGTCCTGTGAAATTGAATGATCAAAGCAACAAAAACATCAGAGATTTGTCCATTTAAAAAAGCCTTTTTGAAGTCTGAGAAAAGAGCACTGCAAACACACTGGGTACCAATAAAATAATTTGGTAACTGGTTAATCAGATAAACAATTAACAGCTCATGAAAATTTTGCAAGCTGTGCAGAGAAAACTAAAACAATAGTCATCCATATCCTCAACACAGCAGGGCATCACAATCCATCATTCAACAAACTTCAACTACCATTTTGATTAACCCAATTCAAAAAGGATGAAAAGGCCAAACTGTGCAAGAAGAAAAAAACCTGCACAGGACCATAAACCAAACAAAGTTATCAGTGAAGCACAGTAGGAAAACTGTAGTTCATGACTTAATCATTTATCAAATATTTAGTCGACTTAAAACTATAACAAAACAACAATAACAAAGGAGGGCTCGATGTGACAGTCTGACAAACTAACAAGATTTTATTTTCAAATAGTGTAAACAGGAAATGTGTGTCCAGCCAAGACTTATGAACACAACTTACAGTCCAAGACTTACAGGTACTTTCATCTTCAGTAGGTGCTGATAACATTCATATACACAGATAAATGAAAACACAGATAAAGCATCAGGTCGGAATTAAGGAGGTTCAGTAACATGAAACAATGAAAGCACGTGACACTTGTTTCACTAAATCAGAATCCTTAAATGTATGACAAGAGCACAGGCAGTGCAAATGCAATTATTAATGATCAGTAGACAGGGCAGCAAGAAGACACAAGGAAGTAGAAGGTTCTGGTGGAAAACCCCCCCGGTTTGCGATTACGCGCCCCCTGCCCGGCTCGCGATCGTGACTTTGCCCCTCCCCGGCTCTCAAATGTGTTTCGGTGCTCTAGGCCAGATCGTTGAGATGTTTTTTCTGAAGGCGATCGCCTAGTTTGCCTATGCCCAGAGCCAGCCCTGCTTAAACCCACTGTAGTCAATGCATTGTAATGTACAGTACATTGGCCATTGTATTGCAATATTCTATAAGTACTGTATTTACACATAGCTGTCAATTTACACCTTTGCACACTTCAAAGCAAATCTAATGATTTCTGGGTACAGACCTGGGAAAAAAATCTAAATGCCAATTAGTGTGCAGGTCCACGTTCACATTAGGACATGTGAAATGTGCTGGCTGGAAGACAGCACAAATCAAGACATGGCCAAACAGACACCTGCGCCCCTCTCCCCAACCACCTGCCCTCTGGTGGTCATATGTGACAGATGTGTACAAGCCGGACAATGGCTGAACACTGTCTATATTTAGTCACATAGGCATAAATAACTATTATTTTTATATATTGATCACTTTGATTGCTTTTTTAGGTGCTATAGTAGTAGAAAAACATCCTTAATCCATAACCTCATCTGACTCTTCGCATTGAAACTTTGTCCTGCTTCACTTCATAAAAATCATCTTTTTGCTGAGTTAATGTTCACTAATTGTGCTGTGATTGTATGGAGGTTAGATGTTGCCGAGGCCTCTACAGATATACACGCTAAAAGTGTATTTTTCATTAGAAAAATTGAACTATTTTTTTACTTATAAACATCCCATCAGTAACACTTACACTAATACGTATCACCTCTCACAAGTTTCCCCTATATTGTGAAATTTTTCGCATTCAAATAGACTTTGTGTTTGCAGAGATTAATTCATTTGCCAT
Organism: Betta splendens; assembly: GCF_900634795.4. NCBI lineage: Eukaryota > Metazoa > Chordata > Actinopteri > Anabantiformes > Osphronemidae > Betta > Betta splendens. The sequence goes on along the minus strand of NC_040894.2, from coordinate 15,872,821 downwards.
ATTCCAGAAAATAAGCCTAGGGTGTAAAAGGCTAGTCTAGGTGGCGCTAGAGAGTATCATTATTCTTTCACATTTTTCTTTATTACTGGAGCTGTGTTTGATACATGTTAAATGTATATAGCATTGTAGACAGGGTCAGAGGCACCCAATTAAATCCCTAGAGTTAGGAATGTCTAATTTTTGAGACAGCATTCAGATTTGAAAGAATTCTCTCTATGATCTTGGCCTGCCATCATATCTGCAGCCATCAATCAGGGTGAGGGGATAGAGAGGAGAGAAAATAAAAGTAGAAAACCAAAGAGCATGGACACCAAACAAATAGAAAGAATAGCAGCTTTTGAGCCTGATGATACACTAGCTGTAACAACTTGCACATGGGAGAGAAACCACAGGCGATGTGTACAGTGAGTAGATAGAAGAGGGAAATGAGGGGAAAACAGAGAGGTTCATTGTATCAAGACCCTCCCTCAACATCTACATCTCTAACAACTTGTCTTGGAAAACCGAAGGTCCTGGGACAAGCCCACCAGACCACCAAGTGTGTCCTTGAATAAGACACTCCTTACTAGCTCCCCGGGGGATGCACTGTGGCTTCCCAATGCTCCCCTCAGCGGACGGGTAATTTCTCCAATGTGGCATCAATGAAGTTCAATCATACAATCATTATTATGTTATCTAAGAGACAGTTTACATGGACCATGGACATCTTTACTAGGTGCTTTATCTACTGCATGTCATGTTTTGACCTGTTGTCGTAGCCATTTGTATAATTTCCGGTTTTACTTTGTAATACATCAGTTTCTGTTCACCATGTCTAGTGCAAGCCTTACTGTACCTGTGCCTGGAAACCTCTGTGAACATTAAAGACCGTATACATACCTGCTGTTCTCAGTCGCTGTGCACGTGGGTCCGCTTGGTTAAAACACCTGCCAGTTCTGACACTGTAAAAGAAATGTCTTAAGCCTAGTCTTTAAAATAGAGAAGCTGTCCTTAACCTGAACTGGAAGCCAATTACAGCAGAGCTAAAACCCATGCCTCCCTTTCTACATTTAGAATCTCTAGGAGCCACCAATTCTTTTTAAAACATACTGCTGGGACAGTTCTTTGCAACAGCTCAGCTTTATAATTAAAATTATTTTATTAATGCAACCATTGCAACCTCATCTGTCAGAACTGACTGACTCTGGCATCTACAGCATTGCATTTCTCTGTTGCATTCTTATGACAGAAAAATGCTGAGGCACAATATATATTTAGTAAATCTCTCTCTCTCATATATAAGATAAGATAAGGTAAGATAAGATAAGATAAGATAAGATAAGATAAGATAAGATAAGATAAGATAAGATAAGATAAGATAAGATAGATCTTTATTAGTCCCACAGCGGGGAAATTCCATCAGCAGCCAGCTTGACCGGCGCTAGTCCGACAGTGGAAGCATGTTGCAGTACAAAACAAAACAATACAAAGCCAGTATCCTTGCTGTTCCTAGGACTGCACTTTTCTGGACTGAGATTTCGGATGTTTTTCCAGGGATCTGTCGTAGCCACTCCTCCAGTTTGGGGGTCACAGCCCCCAGTGCTCCGATCACCACAGGCACCACTGTGGCCTTCACCTTCCAAGCCTTCTCCAGTTCTTCTCTGAGCCCTTGGTATTTCTCTAGTTTCTCATGTTCCTTTTTCCTGATGTTGCCATCGCTTGGTATTGCCACATCCACCACTACGGCTTTCCTCTGCTCTTTGTCCACCACCACAATGTCTGGTTGGTTCGCCATTACCATTCTGTCAGTCTGGATCTGGAAGTCCCACAGGATCTTGGCTCGCTCGTTCTCTACCACCTTGGGAGGTGTTTCCCACTTTGACCTTGGGGTTTCCAGTCCATACTCCGCGCAGATGTTCCTGTATACTATGCCAGCCACTTGGTTATGGCGTTCCATGTATGCTTTGCCTGCCAGCATCTTACACCCTGCAGTTATGTGTGTCAGGCTCGGGCAGGTGTCGGACCCACATGCACGGCGCAGAAACACAGATGTGATTAAGTGCAGGTTTATTCGGTGAATCAGAGTCAGGCAGTCCAGGTCAAACACAGTACGTTCCAGTAGGCAATATACAAAGGAGCAGGCAATCTCAGAATCAAGGTCCAGGCAGGGTTCGGTACACGAGCAGACTTGGCGACAGTACAGACAAGGATCAGGCAAAAACTCACGGTCAGATTATCAGGCACAGGTCTTTCACAGGTTGCGGGATCAACAGGGTTCAGGCAAGAATCAAAGGTCGAGGCGGTCACGGTCAAAACACGAATGGCTACAATAGAATGCTGGAAAGAGTACATGAACTAACAATCTGGCGACTGGTGTGGGTGAGAGGTGGAGGTTAAGTACAGGTGCTGATTACTAATTAGCAACAGGTGTGGATGATGAGAACCGGAGCGTGACAGGAAGTTAACAAAATAAAACAGGATGTGACACGTAACATGAATCATGACAGTACCCCCCCCCCTATGGCGTCTTCCACGGCGCCAACGAGCCCCTCCCCCCTCCGCCCAGGGCGGGTGGAGGGAGGAAACAGGAGGAGGGCTCGAATCACCCCCCCTCGCCCGGGCGATGAAGCAGGGTGGGAGGAGGGAGGACATCAGGAGGAGGGCCCAGCGCCGGAATCCTCCTCGTCCGCAGAGCCGTGGCTGTGTTGCCCCATCCCGTCCGGGGACGGGGCCTCAGGATGTGTTGCATGAAAGTCTCTGATAAGGGACTTGTCCAGTATGTCCCGGGCCGGCACCCAAGAGCGTTCGTCCGGCCCGTAGCCCTCCCAGTCGACCAGATACTGGAAGCCCCGCCCCCGACGTCTGCAGTCGCGGAGGTCCCGAACCGTGTAGACAGGCCCTCCGTCCACGATCCGAGGAGGAGGAGGCGGTTGATGTGGAGGAACCATGGGGCACGATCGATAGGGCTTGAGGCGGCTGATGTGGAATGTGGGGTGGATCTTCATTGTCCTGGGCAATGAGAGCCTCACAGAAACGGGATTAATAATTTGCGATATCGTATATGGACCAATGAATTTCGGAGTCAACTTACGGGTCTGGGCCTGCAACCTGAGGTCTCTGGTGGACAACCAGACCTGATCGCCCACCTTGTATTCTGGGCCCGGTATCCGCTTACGGTCGGCCGCCCGCTTGTACTGGTCCCGTGCCCGCAACATGGTGCGCCGTGCCTGCAACCATGTGCGACGGCAACGCTGGACCAGGGCGTGCGCCGACGGGACGCGGACCTCTTCCTCCGAAGCCGGAAATAATGGCGGCTGGAACCCATAGGCGCACTGAAACGGGGTCAGTCCGGTGGAGGCGCAGGGCAGCGTGTTGTGGGCGAACTCCACCCACACGAGTTTGCTGGCCCATGACCCCGGGTTTCTGGAGGCGAGGAGCCGCAATCCTACCTCCAACTGCTGATTGGCCCGTTCGGCCTGTCCATTGGACTCGGGGTGGTACCCTGACGATAAGCTAACTTCAGCCCCTAGGAGAGAACAGAACTCTCGCCAAAATCGCGAGACGAACTGGGGCCCTCGGTCCGACACAATGTCTGAGGGGAAGCCGTGGAGTTTAAAAACATGCTCGAGCATGGCTTGGGCCGTAGCCTTGGCTGACGGCAACTTGGGTAGGGATATAAAGTGGGCTAACCTGGAGAAGCGGTCTACCACCGTCATGACGACTGTCTTCCCCTGGGAGGGTGGTAGGCCGGTGACGAAATCCAGGGCTAGGTGTGACCAGGGGCGGTGCGGCACCGGCAGAGGATGCAGCAGACCGGCCGGTCGCTGATGCGACGCCTTGCCCATGGCACACGTGGGGCATGCGGCGACGTATTCCTGGACGTCCTTCTTCACCGTCGGCCACCAGAACCTCTCCCCCAGCCTAAACAGAGTGCCAGCCACCCCGGGGTGTCCACTTACTAGTGAGGCGTGAGCCCACTGGATGACCTCTCCCCTGAGGTCGGGTGGCACGAACAGCCGGTTGGGCGGGGCGCCGCGTGGGACCGGACGGTCGCGGTTGGCCTCCCGTACCCGACGCTCCACCGACCAGGTGACTGCCCCCACCAGACATCCCGGCGGTAGGATGGACTCAGGTTCTGCTGGTTCCTGCTGCGCGTCATGCAGACGAGACAGAACGTCAGGTTTCACATTCTTGGATCCAGGACGGTACGACAAGTGAAAATTGAAGCGACTGAAGAACAGTGCCCATCGGGCCTGGCGTGAGTTCAGCCGCTTCGCCGTTCTCAGGTACTCAAGGTTCTTATGATCTGTATATACTAGGAAAGGCTGGTCTGCCCCCTCCAGCCAGTGTCTCCACTCCTCTAGGGATACCTTTACCGCGAGCAGTTCTCGGTCCCCGATGTCGTAATTCCGCTCCGCGGGAGATAGCTTGCGGGACATGAAGGCACATGGGTGGATCCTACCGTCCGTGGGATCCCTCTGGGACAGCACGGCCCCGACTCCGGAGTTGGACGCGTCGACCTCCACCACGAACTGCCGCTGTGGGTCGGGCATCCGCAGCACGGGTGCCGTGACGAAACTGCGTTTCAAACGTTGAAACGCCTCCTCTGCCTCGCCTGTCCACTGAAAAGCAGTCTTACATGAGGTTAGTGCGTGCAATGGAGCGGCAATGCTGCTGAACCTCCTGATGAACTTTCTGTAAAAGTTGGCAAATCCTAGGAAGCGCTGCACCTCCTTCCTGCTCTGTGGGACCGGCCACTCCTGAACTGCCTGGGTCTTGGCTGGGTCCATTTCGATCTTGTCCCTGCTGACGATAAATCCTAAAAACGAGACCTGGTCTGCATGGAACTCACACTTTTCTGCCTTAACATATAATCGGTGTTCCAGTAATTTCCTGAGGACCTGGCGGACATGAGCAATGTGCTCCTCCTCGGAGCGGGAAAAGACCAGGATATCATCAAGGTATACAAAGACAAAGTCATTTATCATGGGGCCGAGTACCTCATTTACAAACGCCTGGAAGACCGCTGGCGCGTTGGTCAGACCAAAGGGCATGACGAGGTACTCATAGTGTCCATTCGGGGTATTGAAGGCCGTCTTCCATTCGTCCCCCTCTCGGATCCGAACCAGGTGGTAGGCGTTACGGAGGTCCAACTTGGTAAAGTGAGTAGCTCCTGCTAGCAACTCGAACGCGGAGGATAATAAGGGAAGAGGGTAGGAGTCTCTTACAGTGATGTCATTGAGGCCCCGGTAATCAATGCAGGGCCGCAGGGAACCGTCCTTCTTCCCCACAAAGAAGAAACCTGCGCCTGCAGGAGAGGATGAGGGACGAATGATACCCGAGGCCAGCGCGGAGTCCAGATATTCCTTCATGGCCCGGGTTTCCTTGGGAGAAAGCTGATACAACCTCCCCTTGGGAGGCGTGGTCCCTGGGCGCAGGTTGATCGCGCAGTCATGCTTTCGGTGGGGCGGAAGGGAGGTCGCACGGACCTTGCTAAACACAGCGCGAAGGTCGTGGTAGCAATCGGGGACTCCCGTCAGATCGGCCTGCTCGATCTCCTCACCGATTGTCGCCGTCGCCCCTGCAGGTGCCTGTTGGGAGACTGCGGGCTGAAAGCAAGTGTTCATACAGTCTGAATCCCATCGGCTCACCTCCCCCTTGCGCCAATCCAGTGTGGGGTTGTGTAGCCTCAACCACGTGTGGCCCAGTACCACCGGGTGGTAGCACGACTCCACGACCAAAAACGTGATTTTCTCGGTGTGCGTGTCAGAAAAAGTCATTATTACCGGTTCAGTTCGATGCGTGACTCTCCAGAGCCGTCGTCCGTCCAGCGCGGCCGTTTCCACGGGAGACGCCAAGGGAATGGCCGCGATGCCCAGTCGCTCCACCAGTCCGGCGTCCATCAGACTGGCATCAGCTCCGGAGTCAATGAGGACCGCCTGCTGGACGGATCGGGTACTGGAGACTAGTGTTACCGTAGGCAATGAGCGAGCGGAGGCGCTACCTAAAATTGTTCGGCTCACCGCTACCCTCCGTGCTAGCGATGAGCCATGTCTTTTAGTGGACAGCGCAGGGCAAGATGCCCGGCCTGACCGCAATACAAACACAGTCCATGGGAGCGTCGGCGTCGCTTCTCCTCCTCTGACAGCCGTGCGCGGCCGATCTGCATCGGTTCCTCTGGCTGCGGTCCCACTTCCGGGTTCCGAGGAACGGACTGACCGCCAGGCTCACGCTGCCCCCTCCTGGGGCTCGTGGTGCGAAGTCGACGGTTCTCCCGCAGGCTTTCCTCTCGGTGGTGCTCCCGTTCGTTGCTCCCCAGCCTGCGGTCAATTTGTATCGCCAGGGCGATCAGAGCGTCCAAACTGCTGGGCAAATCCCTCGCTGCCAAGCAGTCCTTGACCCGCCGAGAGAGTCCGCGGATAAATACATCACCCAGTGCGGTGGCGTCCCAGCCGGCTTCTGCGGCTAGCGTGCGGAACTCGATTGCGTACTTCGCCGTCGGTCTGCCGCCCTGTCGAATATTAACCAGCCGCTGAGCCGCTTCGCGTCCCGGGGTGACTTCCTGGAAGATCTGTTTCAATGCGGTGGCGAAGGCGGCGAAGGTGCACACGCAGGAAGAGCCGTTTTGCCACTCCGCTGTCGCCCATGCTTCCGCGTCCCCCGTCAGGTGCGAAATAGCGTATGCCACCCGAGCGCGCTCCGAGGGAAACGCGGGTGAATGCAGTTCAAAATGAATCTCACACTGTGTGAGAAATGCTCGACAGTCTCCTGACTCACCAGAGAACCGTAGCGGGGCGCCTAGCCTGGCGTCTGGAGCGACGGCCATGGGAACCGCTGCTGCCAGGGGCGCTGCCGCGGCAGTGGCGCTCGGGGTCGGTCTCGTCTCTCCCGTCGAGCTCTGGGTCAGGCGATTCATTGCCTCAGTTAATCCTGCCATCGCCGTCTCCTGTCGCAAAACACACTCGGCCAATCTCTGGAGAGCGACGTTGGTTTTCTCCTCCTGCTCTGCTGCGCGCTGCTCCTGAGCCATGAGCTGAGCACGGAGGTTCTCTGCACCGGCGGAGTCCATTTCTGGCCAGATTGTTCTGTCAGGCTCGGGCAGGTGTCGGACCCACATGCACGGCGCAGAAACACAGATGTGATTAAGTGCAGGTTTATTCGGTGAATCAGAGTCAGGCAGTCCAGGTCAAACACAGTACGTTCCAGTAGGCAATATACAAAGGAGCAGGCAATCTCAGAATCAAGGTCCAGGCAGGGTTCGGTACACGAGCAGACTTGGCGACAGTACAGACAAGGATCAGGCAAAAACTCACGGTCAGATTATCAGGCACAGGTCTTTCACAGGTTGCGGGATCAACAGGGTTCAGGCAAGAATCAAAGGTCGAGGCGGTCACGGTCAAAACACGAATGGCTACAATAGAATGCTGGAAAGAGTACATGAACTAACAATCTGGCGACTGGTGTGGGTGAGAGGTGGAGGTTAAGTACAGGTGCTGATTACTAATTAGCAACAGGTGTGGATGATGAGAACCGGAGCGTGACAGGAAGTTAACAAAATAAAACAGGATGTGACACGTAACATGAATCATGACAATGTGCTGGACCGTCTCTGGGGCCTCTTTGCACAGTCTACACCTTGGGTCTTGTCTGGTGTGATAGATCTGGGCCTCTATGGCTCTGGTGCTCAGGGCCTGCTCCTGTGCAGCCAGGATGAGTGCCTCTGTGCTGTCCTTCAGCCCAGCCCTTTCAAGCTTTGGTAGAATTTGTTGAGATCAGCCACTTCAGTTACGTTCCGGTGGTACATCCCGTGCAAGGGCTTGTCCTCCCATGATGGTCCCTCTTCCAGCTTCTCATCCTCTGTTCTCCACTGCCTGAGACATTCACTCAGCATGTCATCTGTTGGGGCCTTATCCCTGATGTACTTATGGATCTTGGATGTTTCATCCTGGATAGTAGCTCTCACACTCACTAGTCCTCGGCTTTTTTTTAAATGCTTTACTGTATTTTTCTTTACGATAAAGCAATTAATCCAATCTTTGGACAGACATTACATGCTAACCACATTAGCAAATGATTATTAGCTGTACACTGTGCTGTCAACAGTAGGCAACCGTGATTGGCAGATAATTGCCCATTTGCTTGTGTAGGGATTATGATATTAGCTGGGCTGCCAGCTTGTGAATGCTGCTCTTGGCAGACATGCATATACTATATATGCTGTGGTGTGTTTGCATTTGGCTTGTCATGCTTCTCTAAAGGAAATAATTATAGTTTTTACTTACTGTGTTCAGGTTACAACTGTCTGTGTACATGCTACTGCATACTTGCTAAACCTTTCTGCTATATATCCCAGGGTGCAGCTCATTCTGTATGCGATTATTGGATGACTGGTTTGTTATGTTGCTATTACTGCCACCTGCTTTAAATTATGTGTGGGCGTAAGAAAGGCGTTATGGCCCACAGTTGTGCCAGCAGCTGACTCTCCTCTCATACACCCTTTGTCAACTCTGGTGCTGCAGCAGTCAAAATAAATATACTGGATCTAAGATAAGATTAGTTTGGGGACATTTCTTTGTTACAGCAGAAGAACAAACAAGATCTGTAGATAAAAAGACAATTCTTCTGTCTATTAGTTATTACACATCTCCTAAACTATTGCTGATATTCACTGTGCATTCAGACACTGTAGTGATATATTGTATTGTCTGACAGCTGAAAGGAGTGGCGACCGGTGGTAGCTCTTATTTCTGCACTGGGGATGTAACAGTTTTGTACTGAAGGGGCTGTGGTGCAGGGGGGCGGGAGGGCTTATTCATGACATATGTTAGTCCTGTCAGTGTCTTTATAGCTTTCTGAGTGGTGGAGGGCTACCTTTAAGTCAAGTCAAGAACTAAATCTTTTAACTTAGTGGACCTGTGTGAGGAAAAACTACCTCCTCCTAAACATCTGCAAGACAGTGATGACCTCCCTGTATTCCTGCTTATTCTCCTGTGATATATAGCAATGGCAATGACAATGACAGTTGCCGCAGGTGGTGGTGGAAGCTGTACTTGGTGTGTATAGGTAAACAGAAAGTGGGAAACACTGCCCCCGAGGTACATACAGTACCACATCCGGCACACAGTCGCACAGCCTTGAGGTACAGTAGCTGATGGTCCAAGCAGTGAAGTGTTGATCCACACCCAGCAGCTGCAGTCTCTCCCTCAACAGTGATGGCTGGATGTTGGTAATAGTACTGGAGAAATTAAAAACATGATCTTCACTTTACTCACAGGGGACTCCAGATGAGACAGGGCTTGATGCAGCAGGTACAGTAGATAATGACATCATCCACCCTGATGCTAGATCGATGTACACTGAGGCATGGGGAGGTCAAGGTGGCGGATCTGTATTGGTTGAGCTCCCTGGGGTGTTTTATTTTGGGAACAGGAACCACACAGGAGGCCTTTCACATCTAGTGACAAACAGATTCAATTCATAATGCAAACTGACAAGTTTCATCGTGAATTCATACATAGCTAATATTACTGCATCGCCAATACAATCCCAGTGCCTGTCTCACAAGAGGTGATGTAGAGGATCAGACACAGCCCACCGGCTGTGTACTGTCAGTATGACTTTTGTCAGACCCCCCCCAAAGCACGCACGCACGCACCTTGCAAAAGTGCCAACAGTGGCTCTATTCACAGGTCATTTTTCATAGATTCTCAACACTTTACCCCTTTTTTCAGAGAGCTCACAGACACCCACTCAGTGAAAACCATGTAAACTATCATCCATGCTCTTCTCTGTGTGTTTTTTTTCCCTTATTTGCCCTTCCAGTTTTCCTTCTTCACAAAATGTGTTCTGCTACAAGTATGAGGCACAGTATTTTCAAAAATGGATCAGAAAAGGGGGGAGGATAGTGTCATAGGGTAAGGGGAGGGGTAGGTTCCTGGCCTTGTCAGATTGATTGATGAGAAAGGCAAGCTTGTGTTCTTGGCAGGCTGGGAATTCAACCTCCTGGCTGCACTGATATACTTATTGAGGCTTAAAGTGGCAGTGGTGGTGGGAGGGTTTGTCATTATACTGCAAGGGTGTTAAGAAGGAGATTAGTCTGCTGCACATCATGCCAAATGAGATTGAACACTTGCTGATGCACATGCTATAGTTACATGCAAACACACAAAGCTGAGGTGAGGCTGGGCGATGAGCTGGTGGGAGAGATGGGTGCATATGTTGAAGTCTGCATGTTTGTCCCCTTTGACATTGGATATTGAAAGCAACAAAACATTTTTGAGCTAAATGGAAAAAAGGAGGAGGAAAAATGAGCAGCACAGGAAAGCTAGTGAATGATGTGATGTTCCACTTCAGAGGCTTAATAGTATCCCTGATCCCCTTTAGGTTCAAATCATTGCTTGTTTTTGAGGTATAACTCAGAAGTTGCTCAGTACCACTTTTTGGTCACTTTCACCTATTTTACCCATTCACTTGCTCATAGTCATATATGTCTTCTTTCGTATGATGTGTCTGGCTAAGCCCTCAGACCTACACTTCTGTATCTGCCTCAAAGTGCAGAGTGATCCTGAATTTCCCACATAGACTAGACATAGCCATAGATAATTTCTGCCAGACGTTTGGGAGAAATGCAGAAGGAGACACATATTGATATCGCAACTGTGCCCACAATCTTTAGTCTTCAAACATGAAATTGACACCAGTCTTGGCATTCATGAATTGAAGTTCTTTTTGTGATAACCTACTCGCACACACGTACCCTAAAACCTTTTAAAATAAAAACACCAATGCAATTTATTAGCTTAAATAACAAAGTATTTGGTTCTGACTGGTTAATTATGACTACCTATTAAGACTATTTTACAGTTTAGTAAATAACTTCCTATAAATCCTTTTAAAATAAAAGCCCTGATCTAAATATTTAGCTTTAGTAGCACCTCTTTTGCTTTTAAATGATAAATTATGACTATTTAAACACTATTTTACAGTTTAGCAATTACCCCCACACACTTGATCTAAATCCTAATCCTAAATCCTTTTAAAATAAAAGTAGCAATTCAATTTATTAGCTGTAAGCAAGATTTCTGGTTTTGACTGAATAATGAAAAATAGTTAATGAGACTATTTTAGTAAATAACCACACATTTTCTCCAAGTCCTTGCAAAATTAAAGCACCAATCTAAATCTTTAGCTTTATAGCACTATTTTTGATTTTGAACGACAGATAATGATTTTAATGGCTTTTTTTTTACAGTTTAATAATCACCCACATACTCTGAAACCTTTCAAATTTTTAAAGCATTAATGCAATTTATTAACTTAAATAGCAAAATGTTTGGTTCTGTAGTTCTCTTCTCTAGTTATTTATGACCACTTCTTAAGCCAATTTTACAGTTAAGCAATTAACCACACATACTTTCTTTAAATACTTTCAAAATAAAAGCTTAGTCAGCTTTTTCATAATCATCAACTAAGTTAGCCATCTTTTTAATTTTCTTCATATTTTTGATCTTTGGTCATCTTATTACCTTGGTCAACTTTTTAGTCTCTTATCGTTTTGACGTCAGCAGCTTAATCAGCGTTTCATTGGCAACAGAGCAGCTCTCCCAATTCCCAATTTCTCGGAGAAATTACTTTTTCTATTTATATATAGAATATATAGTATCAATCTTCACTTCAAAAAAGACAATATATTTAATTTATCTAAAACCCAACCTCTCAATCCCAAAATGAAAGGAGAACAACCTGTGCCATCAGAGTGACAGGTATCAGAGCATAGTAAAATTTTTTCATTCCATCTGGTTATTTATGTAGATTATGTGAGTGGCAGTGTCTCAATAATTCCTGTATTCCACAGTGGCTGCCATAAGGAAATAAACGTCTTTTACTGCACTATCAAACAAGCTTTGATATCCTGCCGGCAAACAATGGAAATCTAGAAGTTCTGAGTATACATGATCAAAGAGAATATTGAAATAATTCAGCAGTGTTCACAGCATACAAACAAGTGCTCAGATACACATGGGCATACACACAAACGCACCAATTTTTTAACTGAATTTTCTAAAATTTTGAATCTAAATCTTTTAAGAAACTAACACCTGATTTAGAAAAACTAAGATGTACACATGAATCAAAGGAAATTACAGCATATGCTGTAAGAGTGAAGAGTGAAGATCAGCTGAAAACCTTTTTCAGTCAATATTTTAGCAACTGGAAAAGAAAACCCTCAGCTTCTTCTCTGCATCAACAGATTTTTTAATGGAGCTTGAGGGAGAGGGAAACGTTATGTTAATTCTTCACTGTGAAAGAAGCTTCATATTCCTTTGCCTGGCCATATCACTGAGGGGGAAGGATTTGTCCTTTAGATGTGACATTATCTTAAGCCAGTATCCAGAGCACAGCACAGAAAAAAATATATTTTCAGAATTTTTTGTCCAGAAACTATTGGACAGTATTGAGGTCTAGTCTGGTGATTAGACATATGTCCTGCTTAATTGAATGAGCTCAGTTTATTACTGTTTAAAGGACGTTAAAGATAGGATTGCTCTTCATTTCTCATTTGAATTACTCTAAGGCTGATGTGATGAATTCAAGGAACAGCATGTCTGACTTTAGGCTGTGACCCCATGAGTTGTTAAGTCTTGCTTCTTCAACCTGCGACAGCTGGCCATAGTCAAGCTCATCCTAACTAAGTAGCACTTGAAAACAATAATCCATGTCTTGGTCACCACCAGGCTGCTTTAAGGCACTTTATCTTGATGTCACTCAATTAACCATCTCTGAGCTGCACATCCTTTACTGTAGCACATTCTGTGGCAGGCTGCACAAGGTGACAGACTGTCGTTACAGAACAGAGAACCTGAAAATAAGCCAGGAATAAAACGAACATAACATTTAGCAAAATATGACCAATTTACAAAAAAGGTTTTAAAAATATTACCAATTCATTTAAAAAACTCAGCATTAATGTTTCTCCAAGGTAATTTCTAACTTAGGTAAAATCTCAAAACAGGGAAAGTTCACAATACTTGAACTAATTAGCACAAGTTAACTCTACAAACTAATTAAAAAAAACTAGTGAATAGAAGTCTCTAAACATAAGGGAAACCCAGAGCACAAAATAATACTAACACAAGATCTGTCCTACTAGAGACAAAACTACCATAGAACCACAGTGGAGGGCAACCAACTTTGTGGTTGTGCTGGAAATAGATTCTTTGTTCATTTTCAATAATCTTGTTACACTTGCTAAAAATGCTTTGGAGAAATGGCTAATATGGTTCTAGGCATTGTATTTGTTCCAGCTTAACATAATGTTTCATTCATGAACAGTGTGGCACATCACATACTTATAACTTAGGGCAGAATTGCAGAATATTATCAAACCAGATTTAATGCATATCTAGTCAAGGATGTCCAAAGTAAGGCAAAGATTTGATTGGAAACTACTGTTTTACTCATAGAAGTGATTAATTTTTGAAACAAGTTCCCTTGTGGCAGTACAAACGGTGCATGTTACTGTAAGTTAAACATTACCTGGCAAAGTGAGGGAAATACAGTCTAAAATAGAAACGTAGGTAGAAAGACAGCTGTCCAGAGCCATGTTCTGTGCTTGTTTTAGTTTATTATCAATTAAAATACACTGTGGGCTATATTCTCTTCTGCTTCAGATAGCTCTGTGCTGTAGAATGATATCAGGTTGGGCCATAATTTATTTTACATTTATTACCTTTCAAATACACTGCCAATTCTGACATACAGTATTCGTCTCTTCCTATTGCAGTGGTTAGAAATATAAAGATCACCTGCATTGATATATTACAGATATTATGTTAAACATAACATAATTGTCACTGTAGTAAATAGTGTTCACTGTGTCGGATCAAGTACAAGTCAGTCCACATGGAGTTTCACAGGGACACTTAACAGTATGTGTGTCACAGTCTGGGGTTTTTGTCACATATTTCCTTTTTTATTTTGGTGATACTTCTGGTTTCTGTTCCTTCATGTTTCTGCCTTGCTTTGTGTTTCAGTCACGTGATCACACAGCTGCTTTCAATCCAGTCATTAGATCAGTATTTTACCACCAGCACTTACCTTTGTTCCCTGTCAGATTGTTAGAGTTTGTTGAGTTTTTGGTTCCGTCCCAGCACTCTGTATTTTCTGCCTGCTACTTCGTTCTGCCTGTCTAACCACATTGAGCCTGGATCATCCCTACTGGTACCGCAGCCCCAATCTGTACTCGTTTGACTAGCTTGCCTGTCTCTGACCTCCCGCCTGCCTGTGTACTTTCGCCTGTCTGGTAATATATCTGTTTCCTCTGCCCAGAAATAAGCCATGGTCAGAGAGACACATTTAGCTCTTATCATATGTATAAGACTGTCACACGCTTTGTCATCACTAATTTTAGATGCACAGGTTTAGAAGAAATGGAAATGTTCAGGACGTGACACAAGGGAAATTCAGCACAATAAAAGACCTATGCTGCTGATTTCTCTACACCTACTGTACACACTACAGCATCAGATCAGCTGTTGGGTTGTATCAGATCTGCTACATACAGTATATCTAATGATAGAAAACCAGGCTTCTGATTCTGATACTACTGTACACCATCTTTTAAAGGGGTCATATCATGCAAAATCCACTTTTTAGACATTTTGGAGCGTTCCTATGACTCTATGGGTCACATATACACACACTGAGCACGGCAGAAATGCATTTCCTCCTTTTTTCACATTTTGAAAATGTAAATTTTCTCATCCAATGGAGAGAGACCTCATCCTACTCTGAGGCCGTTCCCCAGTTGTCGTCATATTGGTAGGAAGTTCTTCCTGCAAATCCTGAACCACCACCCCCACAATGGTCCCGAACCAAAACTGGACTTCCGCCATTTACCTTGAACAGACCAGCACGGCAGCGCCCAAGTGCTCCCATAGAAAGTGTTCAGTTCTTGGGTGTTTTAAGCAACACCAAAGCCTATTCACTTTAACAAGGGATCAACAAGTGAGGACTTTGTGGGTCACTTTTATTTTTAACGGACCAATGCCAGAAACACGGCCTCAGCATTTATACATATGTGCATTTCAAACGAGGGTGCGTACAATGCTGGATTTGTTTCACAGCTCCTGTTGGAAAAAAGGATCTATTCCTACAGTCTGTCATTCACTCACTGAAGTAAGTACATGCTTGATATTTATAATGTTTTAAAATGTTAATTTCTGTTTAAAATGTAGTAACCTATGTGTGAGGCAAGTTACTAGCTAGCTATGCTAACGGCTACAGCCAGTTGACCAAGCCTTTGTCCCCTTCAAATGTGCTCATGTGGGCTCCTGCAGCCACACACCTGTGTGGAGAAAAGCTAATGACTAAGGGCATTGAGCGGCTACACGCAGGGAGCGGTGGGTCTAGCTTTTTGGCCTTTTTCTGTAATCGCATACACCTGCGGGGAACAGCTGATCGTTATCGCCCTTCCAGCTGCGACAGGCAGGGAGCGGTGGACCTAGTTCACTGTAGTAAGTTTGTGCTTGATACTTGTAATGTCTTAATATGTTAGTTGGGTCTATTTAAAATGCAGTAACCCACATGTGAGAAAAGCTAATCGCTAGCGTTGCTAGCGGCTACAGCGAGTCACCCGAGCCTTTGTCCCTTTCAAATGTGCTACTCTGAGTTGGTGCAATCACACACCTGTGTGGGGAACAGTTAATAGCGATGAGCCTTCGATCGGCGACAGGCAGGAAGCGGTGGATCAAGCTTTTGTCCTGTTGACGGGCTGCCGCTCCTGTTTGTGTGTTGCGTTAGCCGTTAGCATGACGTTAGCAAACAGAGAAATCACTGCAGACTGTTGGTACACGGACATCTGCTGCCCAGATCAGGAGTGAAGGTATGTAAGTTTTTATGTACCAACAGTAAGATAGGTAATAGAAGATTTTAATTTTAATTGGTATATACTGTTTAGATTTTATATTTGAATTGTAACAACTGTTTATCTGTTGTTTTAGCACAGACAGGGCTGTCCTTGTTTGGTTTAATTTAAGAATACACAATACCAGACAAAAAATTAGAGAAGGTTTTGACCTACATAATAATAAGCATTTCACTAATGTACAATTCTGATTGCAGAACACATCTCCATGGTCATCTATTTACAACAATACCTGTCCTGCTGCAGAAACAAATCTCCAACATAACTAAGTGTACCACCTACCCAGGACATAGACTGTTTACCCTACTTCCATCAAGCATTTAATATGCAAGGCCCTGCAAAAGCTTCTGTCCTCAAACCCCCAGACTTCTTAATTAACCCAGTAACCTATACATTGCACATTGGAGTGTGAAGGTAACAGTTTGTTCTAGCTTTGGAGTAGTGGTGCATTTCTTTTGGTTGACAGTAAAGTTGCCGTTAACTATTACATATTTCACTGAACTCTGTTTCTGAAGGGAAAACACTTTTATTCAGGAAATCATAGTAATGAAATTGCATGTTTTTCTCTTTCTAATATGGTAAGCTATAAAGTTGAACTGGCCATAAATACAAAGCATATCAATTATATATAAATTTAAAAAAAAATCTTAATGACTTAATGAATACATTTTTACTTAAATAGTAAAGGAGTTTTTCCGCAGGTGGTCTACATCCATCATACAATGAGTGTCTTATCTATCAGGAAACTGCCTTCATCTACAACCCAAGCAGGAAGAGATGGCAACTCAGATTCTTCAACCCAGGAATCCTCAGCACCAGCTCACTAGCCTGGCCGTCAGCTCCGACTCCCTCCCGTTAGCGGAGATTGAACGAGCTGTAACCGCAGGTGTGCAGCCTGAGGCTCAGCTTCAAACTGCTGTTCTGTCGTAAGCACCATTAATGGGGAGTTAAGTAGGTTTAAATAGAATATTTCTGTGGCGCCGGTGGAGAATTAGTTAGCTAACTATACTAGCTAGCCGAAGTTACGTCCACGCTATAAACAAAAGCTTCCAGATCAGATGTGGGCGGGGTTTGCGCGCACTGTTTGAGGTTTTTGAGTTTGCATCTCTGATCTGAGACCAGCGCTGTTTGAGGGTAGGGGTGGAGTCTACTTGCACATTCATGAATATTCAGTCTTGCACCCTGCAATCATTTAACATTTACATTTAACATTTACATTTAGACTTTTGCACATTTAACTAAATGTGAGAAAACATGTAAACCGTATCATTTAGTTAAATGTGAGATAACTAGTTATAGGTGCTCCTTTTACATTTGGCACTCGTTTATGAACACCGAAGAGCTTAAAGGATTTAAAACTGCTTTTGTGCTTCAGTTTCTTCCCATGTTAAAGGTCCAGTGATTAACTCAGTTGTTAACAATTAATTAATGCTCCTTTGACTTATTTTTCTGATGTCAACACAGGAATGAAATAAATAAAGATATCATCACATCACATAAGCCGGTGCCTTATTTACTGTGACAGTGGCATAGATAGTGGTGCGCATAGCTTATGTACACAGCCTGGCACAGTTTCCAACACTAGACATACTCCTCCTATTTTCCTCATCTGCCATTCTGTTTGAAATTTATGTTAATATGCTTTGTGCGGTGTACCACTGGGGTATTGTGGGTCTCAGCAAACATGTGACTTATCCTTAGGATTTTATTTTCATCTGTGCAAAATAAAAGAATGTGTGTATGTGGGGGCTAGTTTTAAATAAACACAGTAATACCACCGTTCTTCATCTCAAGCACTCAAGCACCACTAATTATTTGACTGGCATGGAGCAAGCTGTTCTACAGTATGAGCACCTGCCTTTTATTTATTCCTACCCCACAGCATCCTTTGCATGCCTTACCCCCTCTCATTTCTGAGAAAAACAATGGAATGTATTTGGTGACTTATTCTATAATTAAATTGTGTCTGGGGTGAAACGATCTCTCATGTCCGAAGTGATTTCGATACAGTTAAAGCTTAAGATTTACAGAAACCCTGCATGCTAAAGCAGAAATGTATCCACCTGTGTAAATAAAATGAAAAAAAAAACGTGGAATCAATATGAAGCTAAGAATGGAATCACTTTCAAATAAATGTCTAGTTGCATTCAGGGGCCCTGGAATTCCACTGGATCTGGCAGTGAAGTGGCTCAGTGCACAAGGTTGTTTGTAGAGCAAGTGCTCGATGGGAAAAGGTTTCTTGTATGTCACTCCACCTACATAAAGGAATCAGTGTATAATGTACAATGCCAAATTCCCAGAGCTGTTTATCTTCAAATCCAGACATCTGTGCATCAGTCTTAATGTATACCAATCCTCAATCCTGAGGCTAATATCAAGCTCAAATAAATATCCATGGTTTTCATTTCAAACCTACACTATTGAATAATACTTCTCATAGACAAGTATTACATTTAAATTTGTAATTCAATATAAAAAAAAATATTATTTCTAAGTACAGTAAGCCACAGTGCAGCCACTTTTATTTATTGTTATATTGTTATTCATATTTTTTCTTTCTATTTTATTTTACTGTACATAATAAAAAAATGTTTAGCAGTAGACTGTGTGTGAAGTATGAATGAAACCACGTTTTCACAAGGGGGCAGTAGCAGTAGTCAAGTAGCTTCCCCATTCTGCCCTACATGTATGCTCGCTGGTGACCCGTCTACACTATTTCA